>NW_026000108.1:9589291-9594566 GCF_001458135.2 Marmota marmota marmota
CTCTCTCTCTCTCTCTCTCTCTCTCTCTCTCTCTCTCTCTCTCTCTCTCCTTCCTATCTGCCATGAGCTGAACAGCTTTCCTCTGTGCCCTTCCACCATGATGCCCTGCCTCCCCTCAAGGCCAAAGCAGTATAACTGGCTGACCATGGACTGAACATCTGAAACCACCAGTCTAAATAAACTTTTCCTCCTCTTAATTAGTTCTTGACAGTTATTTGAGTCACAGCAATGAACACTAACATTCTGAGAGTATGTTATATGAAAGTATTTATTCATTTATTTTCATTTACATAATTATTATCTACCATTTATGACTAGAAATTTGGCAGTGTGAAGATAAGTGTATTTCATATTTCTTTCACATTCCCAATGCTTAGAAAAGTGCCTAGTCCTCAAAGGATTTCAGTATATATTTGCGGAGTGAATGAATACTGACTTGGAACTCACATTTTTAAATTCTTTGGTCCATGCTTTCTCTTATTTCACAACATTGATTAATTGCATTCTATAATTCTCAGTGCTAGCCAAGAATGGTAGAAGTATATTATCAAAGAATAAAGTAATTCAGAGATATTTTAACATATTTTGACTGGGTCTTTGAAAAAGACTGGAGTTTTACATAAATAAAGCAAAAGGATATTGTTAGAAGAGAAAACAGCATCAGCACAGACTTAAAAGTCTTGAAATGCATGGTGTATTTTTGGCACAGTGAGTAGACTAGAATAGTTTAATCAGAGTAGTGAGTAATGAGAATGAAAGTATAGGTCTTGGCCAAATTTCCCAGGTCTTTCTTTTCATTATAAATAAAGTACTTGTAAGGAAAGTACTGGTATATGTATGGAAAGGTCTATCAGGAAGCAATTTCAACAGAATATGTTGAGGATGACTTCTATCTTTATGCTAATAGTTGATAATAATATGTGCTGGGGGAACAGTAGGAGAAAGATGATCTATTGCTGACAGCCCACACATAACCGTGAGGTACAGGGTAGACAAAGAAAAGGCAGAATCTTCTACATACACTCCAAACATGAAACAATTACCAATTTGAAAGAGAATGTAATAGTCAATAATATGACAAAACCATCAAACTAATGCAAAATCAGTAATAAATATTTCAAAATATGAGTCATGATTCAGCTTATAATTCAATAAGAAAAAATGGAACTTATAAAAATAAGAATGGAAATCTTAAAAAGCAACTACTGATGACGTAGCTTCAGCATTTTCATTGTGGAAAGTTGACTTAAGCCAACAGTAATAAAAATTATATTTCATTGGCTTATATATTTATTATTCTATAGTTATTTTTAAATTTCAATAATGACATTTAGTGGTTTCTTTCTTAGCAACTTTAAATTTCTTAGTAATGATGCTCATATAATTATTTATTTTTAAACAATTTTTTTTTACTTAAGTTTTCCAAAACTCCTGAGAGCCAGATAAATATAGCCTGTGGCTTCTACTACCATTTATGATTTCTTCAATTACCTTGTTAGGAAATTCTGGGAGAGGCTGGATGGAAGTTTCGAGTTTCCCAAAGTTAAGATGTTGTCAGGACCGTGGACAGTGCCATGCAGTGCACTCTGTCTGCATTTGGTTAGCAAACTAGTTCTCTCCATGTGTCCTCTTCTTCCTTTCCCTTTGCTCAGCCCTCTTTATCCTCTCACATAAAATATATTCGCTCGCTACCCCCAAAACACAAAATGTAGTTCAATGTCATGTTGTATCAACTTAACTGGGTTTGGTTTTGCTGTTTATATTTTTAAGACTTAGTTGATTTGGATTGTGACTTGTTAAGTAAAATATCTCGTACAACTCTTGGTAGCAAAACACTGCACAAAAGTGAGAGTTGACAAGGGTTATTTAATTCAGTGCATAGATATTCTTGAGCTCTTGCATTAAGTTCTAAAGATAGATGCTAGAGGGGAAGGGGGATAAAGAGAGAAAGAGAAAAATTGGTGGGCAGAGATTGGATCTCCACTAACATCCAGAGAATCTTTATGATAAGAAAAAGACTGATGTGCAGGATTATCTTCACAACTGGGTAAGAAATAAATATTTGTTGTATAAGACACCTTACTTGGGTAATCCATTATAATAGTCCAAAAAAAAAAAAAAGAAAGAAACCAAGCCAGGTGTGGTGGTAAACACTTGTAAACCCAGTGACTCCAAGGCTGAGACAGGAGAGTCACAAGCCCAAAGCCAACCTCAGAAATTTAGCGAGGCCCTAAGCAACTTAATGAGATCCTGTCTCAAAATAAAAAGATAAAAAGTGCTGGGGATGTGGCTCAGTGGTTACATGCACCTGAGTTCAATCCCCAGTACAAAAAAACAAACAAACAAACAAATAAGATGATGGGATTGGAACAGCATTCTGTAAATTACAAAATCGTGGTGCTAACAGACTAGGTGATATTTCAGTATACATATACATATATACCATTTTGTGTTTTAGGTATAATTAGAAGAAATATACTTTCATAATACAAAGCAATAAAATTAATGTTTTTATTAAAAAAACTCTAAAAGAAAGTAAAATTTTAAGTTAAACAATGAAAGAAGATAGGAATCTTTTTCCAGTTACCAATATGAACTCCAATAACCCCATAGAAAAATATAAAAGACACTTAAAGATTTACTTAATAAATGAGGAAATACATATTCACACACACAATGATCTATCAGTTTGCACTTCCAGGATTAGCACAATTGAAATAAAATTACAACACAAAGTTTTGGAGATGAAATGGATTCACAGAATTCCTCATATGTTTTTGGTGGGCATGTAAAATGGTAGATCCTCTCTGGGGAATGTTTGACAATATTTTCTAAAATTAAATATTGTCATACAGTTTAACTGAGAAAACCCCACTCCGAAAGAATATTGCAAGAGAAATTCTCAAGGATAGCAAAATTTCTGACATATATGAAAATGTTAACAAGAGTGCTATGAAGAATATTATTATGAACACTAAAATGAAAATTAGGAAATTATAGACTATCAAGGGGATAGATGGATAACCTGTGGTATAGATGCACATAGATTATGATTATTATAGGGGTCAACATTACAGCAGAAATCTGGATCTTAAGTGGCATAAAAGAAACAAAAAACTACCTTGCAAAATTTTCACACCACTTATAAAACTTTTCCATGGGGTGTTATTTAGCCACAAACAAGGTGTGTCATGTGCAGGAAAATGGATGGAGCTAGAGAGCATCGTAAGTGAAATAAGCCAGACACAGGAAGACAAGAATCACATTTGCTTCCATATGTGGAAGCTAGCTAGAGGGGGAAAAAGGACAAAAGAGATGTCACGAAAATAGAAGGGAAACTGAGTTTGGTGGCTCACGCCTGTAATCCTAACTGCTCAGGAGGCTGAGGCACAAGGATCAAAAGTTCAAAGCCAGCTCAGCAAATTAGCAAGGCCCCAAGCAACTTAGGTGAGACCCTGTCTCAAAATTTTAAAAAATCTGGGCAGGGCAGTGGGGCTGGGGATGCCTCTGGACTCACCCCTGGTACAAAAAACCAAAAAGGAAAATAGAAGGGAAACCAATAATTAGGGTAGAAGAAGAGGACTAGGAAAGGGAGGAGAGAAGGACAAGTATTGAGAAGTAATATTGACCAAATTATGTTATTCAGATATATAAATATACCACAACGAAACACACTATTTTGTACAGTTTATATGCACTAATAAAATGTAGCCATGTGCTTTGCATATAATATTTGTAAATCCAAATAGATGGTTTGTATAAAAATAGAAACAAGGGAATGATAAAAAAAATCCAATTACTATCTGCATCCTGTTAGTGGAGGCAGAGCTCTGGTCTAATGGGAGAAAGCGTGCAGTAAGAGGTAACTTACTGTCAAAGTTTTAGTTTGGTCTTCCGTCTTTGCTTACCACGTGCTTGTATATTATTAAAATTTTGTACAAATAAAAGTATAAAGCATGTGATATAGCATGGGAATTAGCAAAGGCTTCAAATTCTAAGTGTAGTCTAAGGTCAAACTCACAGATATATAATAAAGTTACATACCAAGCTGGATTTTTTTTTAAAGAGAGAGAGAGAGAGAGAAAGTTTTTAATATTTATTATTTAGTTTTCGGTGGACACAACATCTTTATATGTGGTGTTGAGGATCGAACCCGGGCCGCACGCATGCCAGGTGAGTGCGCTACCGCTTGAGCCACATCCCCAGCCCCCAAGCTGGATATTTAGGAGAATGGTCTCTTACATATGTAATACTTGAAGTGATTATTTACTTACTTAAGAAAATTGCCTACTTTCTCTTGGATTTGGGTTTTTAAAAAGATAGTAGCTTTCTATCATCAAGGGGAATGATAATAGATTCAAACTCTTATGGTTGTTGTTATATAAATTAATACTCATAAATAATATTTAGTAATTGCTTATAATAAGAATATAGTTAGTCCATGCATAATAAGTGGTCTGTAATGAGTTTTTCCATTTCTCCTTTTGTGATCTCTATTTCACTTATGACATTCTGATAGGTCAAGACAATTTTCCACGGCCTCTTGGTTTAGGATTTGAACCCAGATTTATTGAATCTTAATGGATCACTTGCATTTTCTTCTATGTTTCTTCTATATGTTCCTAGCATGTTAATTTTTAAAGATCATCAGAGTCAACTAGGGAAAAGAAAGGCTAAGAGTACATTGTAGTGTTTTTAATCATGGATGGAAGATAACATTTTAATACTTTTTTTCAACTTGGAATTTTTTATTGAAAATGCCAGGGTCATACAGAACAAATTTTTACATAGTTGTATCATTTGATGTAGGAGGAGTGAATTTTACCAAGGAAGGCCAAGTTTGGATAGTAAGTTACTTCATTTATAGTGGGTAGGACAGAGCCTTTGGTTCTTTGCTTGAATTCTTAGTAATTTTGGTTGTAAGCCACGCTGCCTGAGAACATTTTCAAGAATTTGCAATTGGCTGAGACTTTTCTCCATACCCTGTTGAGTTCTGAGAAACACGAATCAATAGTTGTTCACAGTAATCAAAATTTTCCTGAAAATGTTGTAAAATACAATCAACATAAAATATCTTATCTTGGGGAATGAAACCATTTTCAGATTTAATCTTTTTTTCTTGCATACACCCTTACACACACCTTCACTCACAGCAACAGAAGTCAACATTTTCTCAGTCAACCTACTTCACTTTCAACATCCAAATGAACAAAATGCCAGGCTCTCTTAGTCCCTTGAACACCAAGATGAGTTCTTACTAAACTCTGATATATAT
>NW_026000108.1:9594591-9687872 GCF_001458135.2 Marmota marmota marmota
ATATATATATTTTACATTGGGAAGAAAATGATCACTACCATGGAACCAACAAACAGCAATTTGTTTCTTCAATATACTGAGGAGGTTGGGGATCCTGCGCCAACCCAAGCCTCAATCAGTTATGACTGCTGGGCTAATTCTGGGTTAAGCATGCCACTCAGGTTAAAATGCACATGTGTTATTTGGAAACTGGTCATCAAAAATAGCAATGGCTTCTAAATGTTAGTATACACAGAAGGAGATTTGTTTTTGAGGTGTAAATCCATGGTTCCATAAAAGTGAATCGTGGAATTCTTCCATTCAATTCCCTCATTTTGCAAAGGAGATAGGGATACTGGGAAATTCTAACCCTCCTAGAGTCAGTGTGTGGAAGAGTTAGGTCTGGCTCAGAAGAGAGTGCTTCTTCCGTATTAATCAAAGTGGTTGCAACGATTATAAACACTCAACACCTAATCTACTTGGGACTGCTTATGATTGCAGTCCGTGTTGTTTCTTTACCTCTCACTTCCTGACGCACGCTCCACTTGGAAGAAACTGTGTAAAAATCCAATTGGTAGTTTCAGGACTGTTTCCTTCTCCCTCCCACTCTGTGGCTCCTTTAGCATGTCTCTCTGTATGGAGTTTGAGTTCTTATCAGTGATTTTCCTGAACTGAGACCTTCCTCGGGCCCCGTGTTCTGCTTGTGGAGTCACGGCATCCTTCTTTCTCTTTCAGCCTAGAGGTTTCCTCTGTGTTGCCACCCAACTACTTGCCGCTGCTTTTTGGTTTGCTGGATCTTTCTGTTTGTATTATTTGCTTGTTTTATGTCAGAGTCTCCACAGGTGATTCTGTTCTTCAGGAGTGCCGTTGCCTGGGTCTTTCCAGCTTTACCTCCTTGAAGATGTTCCCCACACACTCTCCCTCTCTCCAGGCCAGACTGGGAACTGCCTCACCATGCACTATAGTTTCAGAGTTGTGAATATGCTGAAAATATATCCATCTCCCCCATTACCCTGTGTATTCCTTAAAATTAGGGGTTGGGTCTGTTTTTTTCACTGTTATATTATCTGCAAAGTTTGTGGTAACTATGTACATATTCTCTGAATGAACCACATAGTTTCCTTTCCTGTGAGGGAGCCAGGCAGGACAGTCTGGAAGCTATGAGGTCTCCTTCATTTCTTTCTGGAAGTTCAGAGAAGAGCCAAGCATATTTAGCTGAAACCACCTCTTTTTGACTCTCCTGGATCATATCTGCCTGAGCTCCTGCCCAGATGAGGTGGGTTAGAGCAAGGGTTCTGTGTTATGTGTGGGATAAAGTGCTGTGGACTCTGGGTCCAGGGCAGGTTAGTGTGTGGGTCTCAGCAGGATGTGGTTTTTCTGAAGGCTGGTAGCTTAGGGACATGCTGACGCAGAAGTCAGGTAGACCATGTAAGTGAATCATTAACTCACATGAGTAAAGAAGAGTGTGGTTAGAAGGCAATGAGGCAGAATGTAGGAATGCCACTAATTTGGACCCAGGGGAAAAATTCCTAAGAAATGCTTGAGACAGAGGGATTAACTGCTTCTGTTTATTTTAGAGATCCTGAAATCATAAGTGTGTCAGGAGAACGGTCTGGAAAGGTCAGTTAGCTTCCTGTTTTCTCAGTTCTTCCATATTAAAATTAATTACAATAGAGATTCCTATTCCATTCCCACTTCTTGGCTATGTTTAATTTTGTTTTGTTTTATTACTGGTTTCCTCAAGGGCTATGACTCATTCAGGAGAAGAGTATAAAGTAGATTTAGCATAATTTCTTTGCTCCACACACCCCATATTCTACCTTTCATTTTTGACATGCCTTCTTGCAAAAAGGGCACAGTCTGCCACTCTTTGGCCTGGGGACCAGTCATTGGTGATCTCTGAGGGCTCTTCATTGTCTCAGAGATCTTTCTTCTTGAAGATTATAAAGAAGTCAAATAACCATGTAGTTTTCTTAAGAGACAATTGTTTCATATCTCTAACAATAAAAATATTGGAGAATTACTCTATCCCCTACTTCCATGCCCTTTCCCATTTCTCATGAAACAAATCCCTTATATATTCAATTTCTAAAGCCAATGGATACTTCCAGATCTCCAGGAGGCTTATTTTCTATGGTGAACTAACGTTGCTGTGTCTCACTGCCCTCCCACTCTCCTCCTCCACCCCGTTCCCTGGACTCCCAGCTGGCCTTTACTCCAAGGTAGTGAACTTTTAGCAGTTCCCTGGGCAGTTTGATATTTATGCTTCTTTCATTCACCCACTCACTACTCATTCATCAGAAGCAGCATGGCATCTAGGCTCACAGCACCCACTCTCCAGCTAGAGCTCTTCATTTTTAATTTTGTCTGAGCAATTTTCCACGATGCAAATTTGAACAAGTTACTGACCCCTTTGTGTTTCAAGTCCCTCATCCATAAAAGCAGGGTTACATTAGTAGCTATCTCGTAAGGATGCTAAGGTGAATAACTGATTTGACAAATTATAAAACCCTCGGAACGTGTTTACTTGGAATGTGGGTACTCGGCAAATGTGAACTGACGATTTATTCACTCATTCGACATGTTCAGGAGCATTAATGATACAACGGGTTAATTCACTAACATAGCTACTCATTCAAAAGGTTTACTGACTACTGATTATGTGCCAAATTCTACAGAAGGCACTGGGTATATCCGTGGGAACAAGCCAGAGAGGGTCCCAGCACTTGGAGCTTTAGAGTCCTGTATGGAGATGGATATTACAACTTTAACCATAAGCAAATGCCTCTTTAAAACTTGTGTTAAACGTCTGAATTAAAATATGAGAGAAATAATGATGGGAGAAGCTGCTCTGGATTGGGAATAAATGGAGCAGGGCTTCTTGTGGATTCTACATGTAAGTCCAATGCACAGACTGAGGAAGCCACCATGTGAAGAAGGGGCAGGGCTGTTTGAGGGGACCAGTGTGTGTGGAGGATAAAGGCTACGGGAAAGGCAGGTGTGTTGATGAACTAGAGAAGTTGGGAAACACAGAGTAAGGTGGGAAGGGAGAGAAGTGTCTCCTTCCACAGGACCTCCATTGCACCTGCAATGACCCCCTCCTTCTGCCATCCCCTGCCCCCACACTCATCCACCATCATGACTCAAGCATCAACACAGATCAACAACCACCCTGGAATGAGGAATCTGGCATGGCTTCTCTCTAAGCAAGCTTAGAAGGCTCTTCTTCATGTTTCCCATGATCCCAATTATTAATGGATTAACACCCCCCTGCATTAGATGGCGAACTTCCAGGGTCATATTCAATCTTCACCAGCTGCCAAATCCTGGCATGTGGGTGTTTCACCAGAGTCAGGAGAGCTTCTTGGGCAGCACATGGAGATAGCCAGGCGCATCAGACAAGAACGTCCATTTTCTGTTCTTAGTTCTGCCATCATGTGGATGAAGAGTCCCACTCATATTGATTTTCAACTTCCTCATTCAACGAAATACCAGGTAAAAATATCCTTTGTGTTTTCTCTTCTTATTCAAGATTCATATGATTTTATTAAAATCCAGGGATACCAATAAAATTAAAAATATGGGTCAGAACCGTGCTCCCAAGAGCTCACATTCTCAAGTTTCCATCCCAAGCTAGAAGCAAAGTGGCTCTAGCATCTGGGCCCTCACACTCTCAGACTGAGCCTCTTCCCATTGAAGCACTAGCCCACAGGAGCTTGCTCGGTTCAGTGATATTTTAAAATGTCAGCTTAGATTCTTGAAATATTTTGAATAAATTTTCTGATCATTAAGATAGTTCCAGGGTACTAGAGTTGCATATTAATTTATTAAGTTCCTCATTTATTAATTTTATTTAAATTTAGTGTCCTCTAAGTACTGGGCCTTGGGTTAGCTGCAGGGAATGCAGAGAAGAATAAGAGAAGGGTCTCTATCTCCTTGCTTCTAAGGGGCTTAGTATCTGGGGTTATGAAGACTGAACAAACAAGTAACATCCCAATATCATTCTTTGGTGGGAATCATTCTGCAGAGTGCTGAGAGCAAAGGTCATGGAGGTAAAGTGGGAGTACAGAATAATATGGGAATAAAGGAAGACCTCTCTCTAAGGAGTGGGCCAGATAAAACGAGAGTAGGGATATCCTGCAACAATGCTATACAGCTACCCTGTGAGACTTGACCGAAACGAACATTCTTGCTTAGGAGCATTCTAAAGAAATGGGTTTTCCTTACCTCTTGGCTCTTGGGAGTTCTGAAACAATTGAGACACATACTCAGAAGTCAAACAGGGATCAAAATATCAGCTTTCTTGTTGGTTAAGGTAGGTCAGAGAATGTGGCTGGGACCTGAAGTCTGAATCTAGCTTTCTAATCCTTTCTGCAAGAAGGTCCAGAGCAGGAGCACAGTGATTTGAGTTTAGGGAGTCCTCCAAACAATATCTCCTGCCTGAAGATCTTTTGAGGTACAACTATTTGCTTGAGATAAGAGTCACATGCTACCCAGTCTTCATTCACTTGTTAATTTTTTTTTTTTGAGTACTGAGGATTTAACCCAGAAGCAATTTACCATTGATCTACCTTCCCAGACCTTTTTCATTATTTATTTATTTACTTATTATTTATACTTGGGATTTAACCTGGGATTCAGGGGCACTTAACCATTGAGCCTCATTCCCAGTTCTTATTTCGAGACAGGGTCTCACTAAGTTGCTTAGGGCCTCCCTTAGTTGCTGAGGCTGGCCTTAAACTTTCGATACTCCTGCCTCAGTGTCCTGATCTGCTGGGATTTCAGACTTGGCACATGGCAGGCAAGTGCTCTACCACTGAGCTACACCCCCAGTCTAATTGTTTTCATTCACTCGTTTACCAGTGAACTTATTGAACTCCTAAAATACAAAATTCCTGTCATAGGCATGAGGATATAAAGATTAACAAGGTGTATCCCATGCTTTGAGGAGCTCAAGTGTTACTGGATAATACTGTTTATTACAGTGAAATAAGATCTTCTTTGAGGAGACCTCCCTCTACCTTGTTCTTTTCTCAAGAATAATCCAGAAGGGATAGAGGATAGGCACCCCTCCCCCAATGGATTCTGAAGGCGGTTTGGTTTAATGGGGGAAAACATTCAATACTTATGGCATCCCAAGCCAGACTGTGTGAGTTCAGATTCTACTAACCTTAGTTATATGGGACAAAACTTCTATTTCTTCATCTTTGAAGAAAGTAACTCTTCAATGGGGTTATTTGTACATCCAATAAATATATCAGACACTTTGCAAAAGCCCTCTGTATAGCACGTACTCAAGGCGAGTGGGACTGAAGCCTTTTAAGTGAAGGGAAGGAGCTCAGAGTATGTGCTACTGACTGTTAGGTGAGGACTGACCATCACAGCCCTACAACCCTGCAGCTTCCCCACGTTGTCATTCCTGTGGCATTCTGTCCTACTGCTTGGAATAACCACTGTGCCAAAGGAGACTGGTGGGTCTGAGGTAGGGACAGTGGGCCAGGTGAAATGTAAGGCTGTAGCACTCTGTTTGCAGCTTATCTTGGGGAAGACTCCCAGGGTCCAGCCCCAGGGCAAAAATGGAGGTCAAAGGAGTCTGTCTTTCTTGATCAGTAACTACATCTTAGTTCAGTCAGTAGCATGAAGTCCCAGGGATTTCATCTGACTTCTTCAGATTCCAAATTTGATGAGAATAACTTGCTAGTTTTTATTGTTTTAATTAAAAAGTCTTTTTTTACATCAAGAATTTGCACCATAATACTTAATTTTATGTGATTCTTGCCAATAAAGTCTACTCAACCTTGCAATTTCTAGTTTTGTTTTTAAAAATATTTCTTTCTTTTGTCTTTTCAGCAATTTTCTTCCTTGATCTAGATTTTCATCCTTTTGGATTCTATCAAATTGTCCTCATGTTAAATGATTAAAAAAGAATGAAGCATACAATATAATTGGATTCACTTTGTGAATTTTTAATGCATTTTTATAAATATGTAAATTAAATTGTAAAAAATTAAAAAAAAATTGTTTATTTTTCAAAATTTTCTTCCCAAATACTCAAATATCTTGGGATTAAACCTTCAAATTATAATTATTTTAATCAAATAACAATGAAATTTAAATTATTTAAATAAAGCTGAATTTGTTTGCAAACTTGATTAAATCTTACTCAAGTGATTTTTAGAGATAATATCATTCCTTACTGTGCCATGTAATGTTCACCCAGTTACAAATGCAAAGAATCAGTATCATGCTTCCTGCCTGTTCCATGCAGAGGACATATGAATTCTTAAGAGAAATATGAATAGTTTAATACGGGAAAATGTTCCTTAGCATCCCCATGAAACTGATGTGAAAATGTCACAACTCCTGTCTTCCTGGAACTGTGAGATGACTGTGGAGACAAGCAAGACACTTGGCCACCTTGCCCTGCACAGTCTGTTGTATGTGCACTGCCTGTGAGGAAAGGTGCACAAGTTAGTTTTTCTTTTGTCTTGCTGAGGGTGTCTCCTGCTCCAATACCCAGAGTGACATTGGCAGCAACACACCTGCAAACCCTCACGGCATTCAGATGCACTGACCTTCCATTTCAAGGACATAGAACAAGAGATGGGAAGAAGCATTTCCCTGCAACTTGAGCATGCACAGAATGGAAGTTCAGGATGAGCATCGTGCTGCAGCAGAACTGAGAGCAAAATGCTGAGAGGCAAATGTGGTGCCCTAGTCTTTTCTTTTATTTCATTATTTATTTATTTAGGACCAGGGATTGAATCCAGGAGCACTTAACCACTGAATCACATCCCTAGCCCTATTTTATATTTTATTTTGATACAGGGTCTTGCTAGCTTACTCAAGGCTTCATCAAATTGCTGAGGCTGGCTTTGAACTTGTGATCCTCCTAACTCAGCCTCCTAAATTGCTGGGATTACAGGCATGCACCACCATGCCCAGTGATGTATTATTTTAAAAAATGTATTTTTAATATGTTTTAAGCATGGGGCCCAGCACTGAAGCCTCCCTGCCCCCCATGTTAAGGGTAGAAATACAAAGGGAATCATTGGGTGTTTAATGGCTGAACTCAGAATGAAATTCAACATGAGCCCTTGGAATAAGGAGGTAAGGAAAAAAGCCGTTGAAGACAACCTGTGATATGAATATTAAAAATATATTAAAAAACAACATAGCCTCATGATTCCCCTTAACTGAAGTATCTGCTTAAAAGAATACTACAGATGCTTGTTTGCTTTCTCTCTCTCTCTCTCTCTCCCTCTCTCTCTCTCTCTCTCTCTCACACACACACACACACACACACACACACACACACGATTTATTTATAGCCCTGACTTGCCTGTGAATGGATTATACTCTGCTACATGAAAGGCAGAAGAAATACACCTTGTTCCCTTGCACCCTGACCTAAGTGGAACATAAAAGTGCCTACAAAGGGCCCATTTTAAACTGATCACTAATAACATCCCTCAAGAGACCGCTGGAGTCAGCAGTTTCTCAGAATCACCATATTTTAGAGACATTTAGATTTCCGTGGTGATTTACTGGGTCATTAAGGTAAAGCTTAAATTGCTAAACCATGCAGATTACTTGCCCTCTGCCTCTGTGAATTATCCTGTTAGATTTTTCCAGGATGCTTCTAGAAAAGACACTAGTCGGGTGGTCAGAGGCTCTGTGCCCATGAGTCCTTCAGCTGGGCTCAGAGTCAGCATGCATTCCAGCTCCTGGGACCATCCCCACCTTTACCCGTGTGGTCAATGATAATCGGAGGCACACTGAGCATCTCAGCCCCAACAAAATCTGTCTTATTCCTTTATTACTGAACAAGTTCCACTCCTACCATGTGCCTCACACAATTCTTGAATCATCAGTATAAATTCTAACAGGGGAAATGTTACAGGTTGTGCTAGGGTGGAATGTGCTATTTAGGCTAATTAGTCAGGGAAGTTCTTTCTGCTCATGTGGTATTTAAACAGAGACCAGAGCAGGATCAGGGTGCAGGGCATTCTTTAAGCAAGAGCACTGCCAGAAGCAGAGAGAACTGAAAGTTCACAAAAGGGTGTGCATGATGCTATTCATAGAGAAATAGCGGGGGACCAGGGAGCAGAGGCAGGAGAGCAAGGCCACAGCTCTGGAGAATGAGGTCAGAGTAGCAAGCAGGCCCAGCTCAAAGAGAAGACTGCTTTCAAGGTGAGTAAGATCCTAATTTATTGGAGAGTGGTTGGGCAGAGAATAAGTAATATAACTTACTTATTTAAAATTGACTCCAGATGCCATGTGAAGAGACATGAGGAGAAAGGTTGGAGCAGATGAGTAGGTGCGAGGTCACTGTGCGAATCCAGACAGAGATGGCAATAATAGCTGCCACTTCTCAGCATTCACCACATGCTGGGCTCTAGGCTTTCTCTAAAGTACTTGATGTTTTATTTGCAAGTGCTCACAGCATCTTTATGAAATAGGCACTGATATTGTATGTATTTCAAAGATTAGGAAACTGAGGCACAGAGAGTTTAAATCATTGGCCCAAGGTCACGGGGGGAATTAGTGAGTTGTACCAGGGTGGTGGCTCTGGGTGTGGTTGAATGAAGATGTAACCTGAAGATAGGACCAACAAGATGTGTTGATGTAAAATTTTCAGTGTTTTAATAATAGTAGCTCCCATTTATCAAGTACTTATGACAGCTTCAGTGCCAATATCTTTATGTTAATTGCCTCACACAACTTTCACAACTACCCTATTAATTAGCTATTCTTATTCTTTCCATTTTGTAGTTATGGAGATGGATACTCAGAATTTGAATGATTTGTCTGTGGTCACGAGTGGCAAATGCCTGAGTTCTGCCTGATGCTGTAGTCTATATGAGCTCAGTGGCTGGACTTGCTCATTCCTGTTTGCTTCCCTATCTAGTCTTACATTTATTCAGCAACTGTTTGCACGATTCTCCAATTTCTGGCTTTATATTTGTCCATTGAACTGGAGAACACATTTGGCTTAAAGGTTGCTTCCTGCAAGGATCTTTTCCATCTTTATTCTCCATTTTCTATGCTATTCCATGTCATATTATATGTCCAAATTATGTGCGTTATGGCTGAATTGTATGCCTCCTAAATTTATGTGTTACTCAGGGTGATGGTATTCTGAAGTGGAGCCTTTGAGAGGGAATTAAGTTTAGAAGATGATTGGTTTCCTTATAAGAAGAGACACCAAAGAACTTGTGTGTGCTCACCTCCCGCCTCCTCTGTTATGCAAGACACAGAAAGAAGGCAGTCATTTGATAACAGAAGTTCTTACCTGAACCTAACCGTGTGAGTACCCTCACCTTAAACTCTCAGCCTCCATAACTGTGCAAAAAAAAAAAACTCCTGTTGTTTAAGCCACTTTGTATATTGTATGTTTTTATAGCAGCACAATAGACATAGTAGGTTTCATATGATATGATACACAACAAGTATATAAGAAACACTACATAATAATATATTTACATGCTATTTTATTCTATTGTATTGTATTATATGTCATACAGTCTCTATTTCCTGCAGAACGTTTTCTCTGTGTCTACTTAACTCATCATTTATCTCTAGATACTTGCATATTATTCAGGCATAGCAAGCACACAATGATATTTTGTGGATGCATGGAAGAATAAAGGAATACATGAATGAATGATTTCAACCACTTTGAATTAAAAGTAAATTAAAGGTGAATGAATGAATAATTCAAGTTACCCTGAGTATCTACAAGTATTTCTGAACTTGGCTACAGCTTCCTCCCTCAGTGTCTCTAATGAGCCTCTCTTTATGGTTAATGGAAGATCTGATCCATGGGTTCATCCCACTCATTCTGTCCATAAACATTTCCTGAGCCAACCTCAGTCTGCAGCTACCTCCCTCTGGGATCTTGGGCAGGTCATATCCCCTCCTTCTACTCATCAAGACTGGGCATAACTTTGGGCTCCAGTGGCTTGGGCAAAAGAGGATTCTGAAGATCATTGTCTAAGACAAAAATGAAAATTGAGAGAAGAAGCATGTTTCAGGAAATTTTCCAAGTCAGCAATTCATCCCAGGAATAAAGAAGCAGTTCTCCAAGTCCAGGGTTGTGAGTGGCAGGAACAGAGAAGGCTGCCCGATTACCTCCAGCGGCCAAGCTCCAAGTCTGGGAAACTTGTCAAAAAGCAGGATCAGTGCTTTGTAATCTCTTTTAACACATCCAGAGGTGCTGGCAGATCAATTTGTGGTGCTAAAGTGCTTATGCCCTTTCCGGAGGGGCAGTGCCCTGAATATTTAAAAGGGCAGGTAATAGTCCTAAATGGCAGTGAAATTGAGTTGGGTGGTTTGGATCAGCCAGAGCCTGAATTATGAGATTGAAAAGAGGGAGGATGGACAATTTTTATTGATTTGGGGTGAATTTTTTCTTACTTTATTTGCTGCTTTAAATCCATGTATTATGCTCCCAGTGGCTTCCTGTCTAGATAATAGAAACCACTTGATATAAGTGGTTAACTTGACACATTTTCATTTTTACTTGGGCTTCCAGCAGCTGCTTGTCACTCCCACCCTGCGTGGTTAGAGCTTTCTATCAATCTGGGATTTATTTGTTCATTCATTCAATCAGCTTTGATTGAGTTTCTAATATATGGGTGAAAAGCTCTCTGTTATTTGCAAAAAGAGGAGTGAACATATGTCTTTGCTGAGGATGCTCTAACATGTCGGTGGCCAGGATGGTGCTGTAAAGCGGGAGTGCAGAGTCCTCCAGAAGGGATGAGCCCAACCCCTCCTGATGGGATGTCCGTCAAAGACATTTCTGCAGATGCAATCTCTCCTCCCATTTTCTCAATACTCCATATTCAAATAGGCAACTTATTGAACACCTTGAGGATTCTATTCCCTCCTCCCATGAATGAGGTGGGCTGGATTTTAAGAGGTTTCCTGGCATCCCTACAATTCTCTTCTGAGTCTTGCTTACATAACAGTGAATCTGAATGGCTAAGAGATTTTGAAGTTATGTAATTTGAATTTACATTCTCACTTCACTCCTCATTTGTTCTATCCCTTTGGAAAAAATGTTTAAACACTGTGACCATGATTTCATATCTTAAAAATGATATTAATAGCAGCAACTTCTTTACAGGGTGTCTTGCAAGCAACCCTTAATTAATATCAACTATGCCTGAGGAAAAGTATCAGAAACTCCTTATATAAACTTATTTTTAAGAAAAGGTCATTTTTATATATGAACCAAAATATTAAAATACTTAATGGTTTTTAACTATCTGTGATCTGCTCCACAGGAGACACAATCAGGAGACAGTTCTGGTTTCCAAGATTTGGGGAGGAGGGTGCTAGTGATGTAGAGAGTAGAAGCACTGAGTGCTGATGAGCATCCTATGATGCACAGCGAAGCCACCATGACCAATAAGCATAGAACCCGTGGCATCAATAAAGAGAGGATGAGAAGCTCTGGATTAACTAAAGGCTTCTGATTAGGATGACAGGAGACATTTCAGTAATTAGACTTACGTTGATTGCCTCAAAACATAGTTGGTAAATATTTATTCATTAAACTAGAACTTTTTAAATTCATTTCTTTAAAAAAAAATGAGCACATCTTCCCGACCTGATCCCAGGCATGCAGGAAACAGATCCTGTAGCATGTGAGAGAGAGTAACTCCTTTGGGCACAGAGAGTAGGCAGTAGAAGGAACGTGACATCCCGAAATTATGCAATGAAAATCATATGGACCTAGTTAAGAATCCAAGAGGATCCAAGAAAGAATGGGGGAAAGCTTTTAGTAGATGCTGGCTTTCCCAACCATCTCAGTTCCTCCTATGGACCCTACATATAGCCTTCCTTAACATAGTCCTTACTAATAAACCTTTAATGAAATGTTTCTTCCCCAACTTTCCAAATGCTCTGTGGCTTTGCTTAAGCTACTTGATCTACTGTCAACATCTTCTGTTCCATGTGCACCAAATTAGAATAAATTTTTTTTCTTGGTATCAGGAATTGAACCCAGGGGTGCTTAACCATGAACCACATCCCCAATCCTTTTATTTATTAATTTATTTATTTTGAGACAAGGCCTGTCTAAGTTGCTAAGGCTGATTTTGAACTAGAGAACCTCCTGCCTCAGCCTCCTGAGCCACTGTGATTACAGGCATGTGCCAACGTGTTTGGCTAGAGTGAAGCATTTTTTAAAAAGTATTTACTTTTTAGTTATAGTTGGACGCAATATCTTTAATTTTTTTTTAAAAATTTTTATGTGGTGCTGAGGATCGAAACCAGAGCCTTGCACATGCTAGGCGAGCACTCTACTGCTGAGCCACAATCCCAGCCCCGAGTAAAGCATTTTTAAGATGTAATTTTGTACCATTTTTTCTCTAATTCATTGTCAAAGACAATGCATGATTTTATCATTCCTTCATCATACACTGAAGGGACATCCTGTGAATCTGGAGCTTTTAGTGAGTGATCCAACCTGCCTGTCTGTTCTCTCCAAGTTGGGAGCCAGTTAAGAGCAGGGCCTTTGTTCCACATCACCTTTGTTTCTTAGGGCTCTAGCATAGCTGCTGGCATGGACTGAGTGCTCCATCAATATTGGTAACATGAATTAGTTATTGGATCCATTTCTCCTTCAGAAATCTTTACTTGTGCTAGCTTAAAAGAATTGTGCTTATCTGGAAGAACAGATGGAAAGGAATTAGCTAAAATGAATGTGGGTTTTATTTTTATGTGTCCACTTATCAATTGGAGATTATTTACCTCATCACATGGAATATCTCCAAGGTTCCTGTGTCAGGGATCTCAGATTTGAAGAAAGAGTTGCAAGCTACACTCACATAATCACGTATTTACTCTCTCATCCATCAGATATTTGTAACTCCTGTTCTGTGCAGGCACTATGCTGGTGATGGGGAAACTTATGTTACATGAGAGAGCTGTGGAACTCTCCCTCAAAGAGCATACAGATTCCTGGGGAAGGCTGGCAGAAGTGCACATTGATTTGATTTTGTGACAGGAGCAATGAAATCAAAGGACTGAGAATAATGATTTTGTGATGGATCAGCATGACCTGTCTGTACTACATTTCCCAGAATTCCACTTCCAATATATGGCCTCCAATGAGGTCATGCTACAGGGCTATTCTCTCAAGAGATATTCATAGAAGAAGAAATACAAATTGTCAAAAATATATATAAAAACTGTTCAATATCTCTAGCAGTTAGATTTCATCTCACTCTAGTCAGAATGGCAATTATGGATAATACAAGAAACAATCAATATTGGTGAGGATTTGGGCTGGTAGGACTGAAAATTGGTGCAACCACTCTGGAAAGCAGTATGGAGATTCCTTAGAAAACTTGGAATGGAACCACCATTTGACCCAGTTATCCCTCTCTGGGTATAGACCCAAAGAATTTAAAATCAGTATACTGCAGTGTCACAGCCAAATCAATGTTTAGCAGCTTAGTTCACAATAGCCAAGTTATGGAAATAACCTAGGTGCCCTTCAACAGATGCATGGATTAAAAAAAACATGTTATATATACATAATGTAATACTACTTAGCCATAAAGATGAATGAAATTATGGCATTTGCTGGGAAATGGGTGGAACTGGCGACTATTATGCTAAATGAAATAAGCCAATCCAAATAAACCAAAGTCCAAATGCTCTCTCTGATATGTGGATGCTAACACATAACAAAGAAAGGTAGGGAGTGGAAGAATAGAAGTTTGCTGGAGTAGATAAAAGGGAACGAAAGGAAGAGCATATACACATACACATGCATGTATATGAATGTGTATCTGCACATGCATTCATACTGTGTGTGTGTATACCACATATATCTGATTCAGTGTCTCTGGTTGGAGCCCATATAATACATGTGAACATGTGACACAGTTCAGTGGTTCAGAGAAGGGCTCCTGGAGGAAGTGAAATATGGAGGATGAATAGCAACAGGAATGAGCTGGAGGGTGACAGGATGTGAAGGCTGTGGCCAGGGTAGGTGTGGATGGAGGAGGGATGGGAGGAGGTGAGGTTGGGCAGTACCTAAACCACAGGAATCCACATGGACCTAGTGAATAATTATGGTGTTTTATTTGTTTGTTTTGAGGCTATACAAGGAATTAAGAAAGACAGAAAATAGTTACAGCAATTACACAACAGCTACTTCAGAGAGTCAGTGTGAGAGGCCCTGAGTCCTTGAGTTTTTCACCCAGGACAAACCAATGTGCCTTCCAGACACAGGCTCATCATCGTAATCTCTCATGTCTTTACCCATCTTTCCCATTATACTATGAGTTCCTTTTGGTTCCTTGTTACTTTGAGGGAAGAAAAGAGAAATTTTTAAGTTCCTTTTTGGAAATAATCATATCTTGATTGGAGTCCATGTTGAAATACTGGATTTCATTGCTCATCCTATATAGTGCCATTCAATACTCTCTAAGCTATAGAAAAGCCGGAGTTTTGTTTCTTATACCTACATAATACAGTTTGGCAACAGAAGATGGGACAGACCAGTGTGGACTTGGGTCCTAAGAAACAAGAGTTTCGATAGAGTACTTTTCAACATTCAAGATTCCCTAAGGAAGAGTTTGCTTGAGCAAAGTTGAAGCTGCTTCTCCCCAGTTTCTGGCTAACAAGAGAGGAATTATTCTCCCTTCGAACATTACAGAAGATTGTTTTAGCCACAACCCTGTAGGCTAGCAAAGTCAGAACATGAAGGAATCAGACACACTGCAGAGGCAGGCTCAGATGAAGTCATCGTGCTTAGTGGAAGAGCGTTTCTCCAAGCAAGTCTGAGGCAAGTGGCTAAGACGCAGGCTCAATTTTGTTCCTTTTAAGTCCCTGGCGTTTTCTGCCGTAAGGAAGTAGCTCTGAGACTCATCAGCTTTCAGACTTCATGCTCTGTCAAAGGCTTGCTGGTCACCAAAGAACCAATATGTATATCTTTGTTTTATCTCCTTGTTCTCAGTGGTAACTAAATGATCTGTGAACCCTGCTTTCTACTTTCTAATTGTAACATATGAAAAGGTTGAACCAAAGGGTGGCTCTAAAATTCAGGAAAATCCTGAACAAAACTGGAATTGCTTTATCTAGGAAGACAACAATTAAATTTTCTCTCTTTAAAATAAAAATTAAATATAAAAACATAAATAAGTGAAAAATATTATTATTGACTCTCAGTAGATGCTGCCCCCCAATATACATTATTGTCAGCAGCTAAAGTTTTGAATTCTTGACCTGTCACAGGCACTGAAATAAGCTCCTGACATCTACACATTCATTTAATTCTCAAATCAGTTTTGAAAAACATGATTTCAGTTTGATAGTTGTTTCAAATAAAGGCCACACTCCTGAAATCAAACAGTGGGATGGTTTGCATATCTTCCTCAAAGGTCCACTGTGAAGACTGGGTCCCAGTATTGCAGGTGCTCTGCACCATTACCAGGTAGAACTTAAGGAGATCCTTAGGTCGGGGATGTGCCTTCAAAAGTCATTGTAGACCATACATGTAATCCCAGCAACCAGGAGACTGAGGAAAGAGGATCACAACTTCAAGGTCAACCTTGACAACTTAGCAAGATGATTTCTCAAAATTAAAAAGAAATTTAAAAAGACTACTTCTGGGTTCAATCCCTAGGACCACACACACACACACACACACACACACACACTATTGTGAGAGTCAGCCTTTCCTCTCTCTGATTCCTGGCTGGAAACATGAGTACTTACCACACGTGCTCACACCATCATATACTATGCTTACCAGAGGTCTAAGTAGGCGGTGTAATCTTGAACTTGAACTTCTAGAATCTTTGAGCCAACAATTTATAAAACATAATAAAATAAAACAAACCCAAATGAAGAACCTGGGATCCGAGCTCTGGAGCCTGATTCCTGTTGGCTCTGTTAGAAGAGCACAGGAAGGTCCAGGTAGCCATACAGGTGTTGCTTCTGTCTCTGCTGTCACACAAGCTGTGATTCCCATATATTTTCACACAGGTTTGATATTAAAAGTCCCTGGAAATTGTAAGCAAACAGCCTGGGCATAAAATCGTAGTTGAAAAACAAATGATCCATCGACTCGAAGAGGTGAGTTAAGCTGCTTTCCACTTTGCTGCATGAACTTGGGGAAATGTCTGACCAGGGCAAGGCCTGTGTTTCTCCAGTATAAAATGGGGCTGGGGATACCTGCCTTGAGTGCCCATTATGAGTGTGAGAGGAAACAGGGCAGCTTAATGGCATTCATATTTCAGTGGCCGTAATGGGAACATAGATTGTTGCAGAACCTGACTCCTCGTGTTAACCAAGTCTTTGATTTCCTGTATTTTTATGCTTTCACATCTGGACCTTGGGGACTCTAAAAAACAGTCCTTCTTAGAATCTGTTAGTTCCCAGAAGTAGTAAAACTCACCTTTCAAACAAACCAACTTACAGTCCACACCTTCAATCCCTCCTCTAATGGGGCTGGACAGTATATGTCCCAGCGCTCACTGAAATCATCCTGACCAGCCAGTCCTACTTTCTACCTGACCTGGTGCTTTCTGTAGAAACCACCCAAAGGCTGTTTCCCACAAGCTCTCTCTTCCCTCTGCCTTCTTGCTGACCCTGGTGCCTTCCATGTGTCCTCCCCACACAAAGTGTGGTGTGCCCCCTCCTCACGGGACCTGTGAGCACAGCCAACTGTCTCTTCAAGAGCAGTCATCTCCTGATTCCTGTGCCTTAATGCATCTAAGTAAGAAAACTTATATAAAAATACTGCTTGGAGCCTCTGCATCTTTTCTGACCATCACAGAACCACAAGGAGAGTGTGAAGTGTGAAGCAGGGGCCAGCACCCCCATGAGGCCCACACCCCCATGAGGCCCAGCACATGGAGTTTTTGCCCTCCTTTGAATTGTCTCTCCTGATTTGGGAGAACCACTGTGTTAATGGAATGCTATTTCTTCCTACCTTTCTCTTCCTTCATGCTGTTATTCCCAGTTGGCTTCTTATCCTCATACCAAGATAGCCCTGGTCATTTTATTCTGCCATTCTGCACATGGCAATGTGAACCTCAAACACGCCAAAGTCACTTCCATGCTGGAGTCTCCCCTACGGATCCTCTTCTCACAGTAGCTTGCTCAGTCTAGTCTAGGACTTTGTTATGGTTTTGATGTGAGGTGTCCCCCAAAAGTTCACATGTGCAGCAATGCAAGAGGCTCTGAGGAGATATGATGGGATTGTGATAGCCTTAACCCAATAGTGAATTAATTCCCTGATAGGGATTGACTGAGTGGTAACTAAAGTGATAGGGTGTGGCTGGAGGAGGTGGTCTTTGGATGTGTGTTTGGGGTATATATCTGTATCTGGTGAATAGAGTCTCTCTCTCTGCTTCCTGACTGTCATCTGAGCCACTTTCCTCTGCCATACACTTCTGCCATGATGTTCAGTCTCACCTTGAGCCCCAAGGAATGGAATCTGCTGTTTACAGAAACTGTGAAAACTCTGAAACTGAGCCCCCAAATAAATTTTCTTCCTCTAATATTTTTTTGATCAGGTCTTTTAGTCACAGCAATGAAAAAGCAGATGAAATCAGACTTAGTTCTACTCTATAGGTCAGAGGGACATGGCAGTGAGGTCTGCAGGATTCATGGGCCAGCACACAGCTCAGTCAACCTCCTCTATCAGCTATTCCCCCGCCCCCCACTCATCCATTTTAGAAAAATCATTCACTCAGTATCATGTACCTTTGTCCACAATTAAAGACAAAAATACAAATTAATTATAACTATTGCTCTTTAGACTGCTGCTTCAATTGTTGGCCAAACGAAGAGTCAGGTGCACAAACATTTTCCTATTCAAGTCTAAAGACCAGCATCAAGCAGTGGATGGGGTCAGGGTTAGATTATTCAGAAGCCATCCACTGTCTGTAAGTGGAAGAAGAAAACTGTACACAGCTTATAGCATGAGCCAGGAGACAAGTGCCAGGAAAAAAATATAAATATAATGGAGATTTAAAGTATGAGAGTATATTTAATTGGAGGTACAGGATGCTAACATTTTTAAAGCTTTTATTAAGAAAATTGTATAAAACTGATATGATTTAAAAATCATGAAAAAAATGAAGAAAATTATTCATGGGAATCATCAGAAAACAAGGAAAAAATAAACTGAGTGCAGTGGCACCTTCCTGTAATCCCAGTGACTTGGGAAGCTGAGGGTCATAAGTTTAACGCCAGCCTGGGCCACTTATCAAGACCCTGTCTCAAAATAAAAAAAAATAGACTGGATATATTTCAGTGGAAAAGCATCCTGGGGCTCAATTCATAGAACCAAAAAGAACAAAATCAAAATATGGTATAATGGGTTCAACTGTGTCCCCTCTTATAAATTCACATGCTGAAGTTCTAACCCTCAGTAACTCAGAATGTGACCTTCTTTCACCTTCTTTGGGTATTTGGTCTGTACCTTAAGTTCAACTAAAGTCATAAGTGTAGGCTGTACTCCAAAATGAATAGTGTCCTTATATAAAAGAGAGTTTGAACACAGCAACATGCATGTAGGGAAGATGAAGAGATGTGGGAGGAAGAAGGATTTCTGAAGCCATAGGGAGAGACTTGTACCAGGTTCTGACCTCAGACCCTTCAGATTCCCAGGGGAAGGTGGTTAGGTCATGGGATTCTACCTCATGAATGTGTCAATGCTGTCTTGCTGGAGTTGATCAGGTCTTGTGGGTCTGTATTACTTTTTATGAGAATGGATTATAGGCAGGCTGAGATCTCTTCTCAATCTTGTTTCTACATATTCTTCTGCAATTATGATGCCACCTGTTTGAGGTTACCACCAGAGCCAAGCAGATGCCTGCACCATGCTCTTGAGCCTCCAGAACTGTGAGATAAATAAATTTATTTATTTTTTATCAAGTGTTCAGCTTTAGGGATTTTTGTCGTATCAATGCAAAATAGGCTAAAACAGAGGGTGCATTAATTTTCTAAGACTACAATAACAAAATACCTCAGACAAATTGTCTGAATCAATAGATATATTTCTCCCCTTCACATTTTTGGGGACTTGAAGCTCAAAATCAAGCAATTACAGGTTTGTTTTTTTTTCTTTTGAGACCTCTGTGCTGAGCTTGTAGAGGACTGCCTTCTCATTGTGTCTTCACATTGGCTTTTTGTAGGTGCATGCATCCTGATATCCCTTGCATGTCCAAAATTCTTACAAGAATGCCAGTCAGATGGGAGCTCAACTTATTCACCTTACTTTAACTTAATCACCTCATTGAATAGAGTAACATTCTGAGAAACTGAGGATTTGGACTTCAGCATATGAATATGCAGGCCCTGGTGAGCCCATAGCAGGGAGTCTGTGCATTAGCTTGATCATTCTACCCTCTCCTCTGACATTTGGCCCTAGTTGTTGGTGACACTGTTCAGACTTTGGAGTTCTTAGTGTCATCTGTATTCCTTTATGGTTCCTACAAAACAATTTTGTAGCATCTGGAAAATTCTTCATTCAGAGTCTTTGAAAGAATATTTTGAAAACCCTGAAAAACTTGCCATTTTGGAAAAAGAAAAGTAGGCAACTAGACTCTCCCTAAAGAGAGAGATTATTACTAATATTACCATTGTTATTATGGGGGCATGCCTTAATGTCTTTGTGTGGCAGAGGCAGTAATCAGAAAGACTGCTCTATTCCTATAAGGGGTCAATGTTTCCTGAAGTTAGGTGGAACATTATGGAACTAAGTCCTAGTCAATGGAATGTGAGAAGAAGTGATGTGAGGTACTTCTCACTTCGGCCTGAGATAGGAGGCTCAGTGGAAGACTCTGAGGTCCCATGATCTTATGGGCTAAGTTGTGCCACCTAAAATTCATGTTGAATTTCTAGGGTAGGCCCTAAGCCAATTTGACTGTTATTATAAGAAGAGGGGATTAGGACACAGACATATACAGATGGAAGACTATGTGTAATGGTTAATTTGAATTATCAACTTGATTGGATTATGCGATGTCAATGATTAAGATGATTTGGGGTGTATCAATGAAGGTGTGTCTAGGAATGATTGGCATGTGGGATAGCCAACTGAAATGGAGATCCTCCCTAAGTGTGGGCAGCACCAACAAATAGGATGATGGCTTGGATGGAATAAAAGTTGGAAGAACAGGAAGCAGCAGCAGATGCAAGGTCAATTCCTCCTGAATGATTCTTCTTGAGTGGTGTTTCTATCCTCTGAGGATATCAGACTCTCACTTCTTTATTCTTCCAAAGAGAATTCTCCAGAAGCCTTTGGTCTTGGATTAGGGTAGCACCATTGATACCTCTTGTTCTGGGCTTTAGCCTCTTGGGCTGTGTAATGACTTGTTCTTCCAGCTCTCCAGCCTGTGGACAGCCATTGTGGACTATCCAGTTTCTGGTCATGTAGGCCAACCTAATAAGTCCCCCTTTTATAATTATACCTCCTGTTGATTTTCTTCCTCTAGAAAACCCTAACTAATACAGTATGTAAAAGCACAAGAAATAGGCCTTCTACAAGTTGAGGAGACAGGCATCTGAAATAATCAATCCTATTTTATTGAAAAGATTGTGAAAAACCAAAGACCAAATGTTCTCTTACATATGTGGATGCTAACACACAGTAAGGGAGGGAGAGGAAAAAATAGAAGTTCTTTGGAGTAGACAAAGGGCAATAAAGGGAAAGGGGAGAGGGTGGGAATAGGAAAGACAGTAGAATGAATCTGACATAACTTTCCTATGTTCATAAATGAACACTAACCAGGGTAACTCCATAACATGCACAACCGCAAGAATAGGAAGTTTTACTCCATGTTTATATGATATGTCAAAATACACTCTATTGTCATGTATATCTAAAAAAGAACAAATAAAAATGTAAAATTAAAAAGGAAGTAATCAATCCAATATGTACATCTTGATCTTGAACTTTTATTCTATCAGGGAGGAAATGCATTTCTATCATTTAAGCCACACAGTTTGTGGGACTTTGTTATGGCAGCCCTAGAAATACACAGGGAGTGACTGAATCATTAGATGGAAGGAACCTGGGTCCCTAAATAACTTTGTTGAGCACTAAGCCCAAACTCTGCCTCACATTAGACTATGGTGTAGGCATGGCACTGAGAAAGTAGAGTTGCATGTTTTCATGGCTCATAAGTCCACGTTGACCAGTTTGGCTTGGCGTTGCTATTTACCATACTTCTGTCATAAGACATTGGGCACCACTGTCCCATTGCCACAATGTTGAGGGACAGTGTAGCCACCATACTTCACCTGGTTGTTCCCCTGGGCACTATCTCTTGTGCTGGAATGAATTCTCCAACATCAAAGATCACTGCAGAACTAAGTGCAGATTCATAGACTGCTTCTGATGGGGTGATACACCCTTTATCCCCTCATGTTTTTGATGAAAATAGGACTATGAAAATGATGATTTGGCCTTTCCTGATTTATTTGAGAACTGGTCTTTGTCTTCAGACAAACTCATGGAGTGGAGGGATTCATCCAAACACAAGAGAATGCTGAAAAGGCAAATGTTCTTTGTAATGATGGCTCCACCATTGATCAGGTATGAAAACGTGGACAGAAACTACCAGGCATCTCTGGCTGCTGAGAAGGAAAGAGCACAAAAGAAAAATAAAGAAAATACAGAGACCTATCTTTGAATCTCACCTCTGCAACTAACTAGCTGCATGGCCCAACTATTTCTACTTTAACCTTTTCCTGTGCTGGGAATGGAGAAGAAAAACACCTGTTTAGAGATAATAGGAAGGTTTAAGCAATGGGTATATTTGAATGCCCTCTGTCAATGGTAAAATGTGACCCCTACACCTATGTGTTATTATTGATTACAGAAAGAAAGGAATAACAAGGAGCAATGAGTGTTGTTATTCTTTTTAAAGAATGGAGGAGGCAGAGTTTGAACCTCAGGAACTCATTTCTTAGTTAATCTGATTCTAATCCCGGACTGAAAATGAAAATATGTAGAATTTTTTCCCATTGTTTCTATCTCATTTTCAATAGAACAAGGAAAAGTAAAAAACTCAAAAGGGAAATAGAAATTAACATGAAGAAAACAACTCATTTCTGAGATACTTAGCTGGAGCAGAGGTCTTGAAAATGAAAATCAGGATCATGTGCTGCTTGAGACTTTTTTTCCTGTGCCAAAAATACATTTTTTTTCCTGATCCACATGATACAAAGTGCTGCTTTGGAAATGTGTAGATATTTAAAATTAAGTTTTAAAACTGATCCAGTTTTCCTGCAACAAATCACTCTCTGCCTTTGCATAATTGCTGTCATCATCAGGAGCCACAGTGTGTTCTGGTATAAAGGTGTGGCAGCATGATTCTCAAAACCTCCTGCGTGTGAACGAGGGTAAGTTAGAGAATCAGGGACCATTTGGGCTTATCTATTTCTATTATCTCATATTATAGTGAATCATTGTCTTGAAATTCTGTGTTTCCAGGACAAGGGTGTAAGTGGAAACAGCAAAATATTATTATTATTATAGAAGTGGAAAGATCATTTAATAAAATTCAACACCATCTTCTCTATATTGTAAGGCATTTCTGAATCACATAATAAGGGGTGTGGATAAACAGTTCTGCTACAGAGATCGAGCAAAGAACTTTGGAAAATAACTAAATCCATCAAAGCTGACATCTTCCTTCATGTGGAAACATTAGAGGCTTGCCTACTAATGTTGGGAACAAGAAAAAGGTACCAATTTACCTCCAGCACCACTTAGGATTGTGACAGAGATATGAACCAATACAGTCAGACAGGAAAGCGAAGGACACGGAATTTGCAGAGAAAGAGGTAAAAAGGCCTTTATTCACAGATGATCAGATTATATTACATATAAGTATTCCAAATAAAATAAAATAATACTATAATAAAAACAACTTAATAAATTAATATTATAACATACATACTAAAATCAATAGCCATATACAAACAATAACCTAATGGAAAACATTATGGAAAAGAAAACACCCCTTTGAAATAACATAAATGAAGATAAAATATTGGGTGTACACTCCAGAAAAGATGTCACAAAGCTGTGTAGAGAAGATACATATCATTTCACACCTGAAAGACATAACAAAAAAACCTAAAAACTGTTTTGAGCAAAAATGTTGCTTATATATTTTATTAAAATAATAAATAGTCAGAAATTACCGTGAAAACCCAGAGGGAAAAAAAAAAAGAAACATGAAATGACTAAGACTAGCTTTGCTAAGTATTGAACATATTTTGATGTTATTATAACTACAACTATTTGATTTTTGTCCTTGAATAGAATTTTAAACAGACTTAATGAAAAAATAACAAAAAAATACAGACTAAAAATAATTGCTTATGGAAATTCTGTATATAATAAAAGTACTTTTCCAATTAGTGGAGAAAAGGGGTTTTTAACATAGGATATTTTAATATGCTCTATGGAAAATACACAATTAGATGATTTTTTCACTCTATTTTAGTTTAAATTCCAACGAATCAGAGACTTATAAAGTCAAAAGAAGAAAAACAAAAGCTTTCAGGTACTACCTTGAAACATGAATGAATTTCCTTGTAACTTTAGAATAAAAACAACTTTTCTGTCTATAATACAAATTAGAAATAATAAGAGAAAGTATGGATACATTTAACTTAAAAACAATTTTGCATGAGAAATACACAAAAAAGAAAAAGACATTAGCAAACTGATCCTTTTTATAATTTTTTATAACTTACACTACAGAAAAAGAAGTTAATATCCTTAGTATAAGAAGTTACTAAAAGTAAGAAAAATTCTAGAAATTTAATTAAGTTGTGCTAAAACTATAAAAATAAAAATATTCCACAAAAATAATGCAAATGGGCTGACCTGTGTGGGAGCCCAGGCTAAGGGTAGGCCTAGGTTCACTCCTCCAACCAGCAGAACCACTCAGGAGCTCAGGCCATGGACCAGGACCACGGGACCCCAGGCCCAGGGAAGACATAGGCCTGCAGCCCCCCAGCTCCTAGGAGCCAGGCCTAACCCACTTCCTTTTTGGAACACGGCAGCCATTGCCATAGCCCTCTCCATGCAGTGACTATAACTTAGGACAACAGACAGTGCCTAGAAGCAGCTGCATTTCAGAACAGGCATCCCAAATCCCTTACATCCCAGTGTAAGGCCCACCCTTTCAGCCCCATCTCTGGAAGAGGTTGCATCCATCTTGAGACATCCCCACTGATATCTCCAGTTATGTCTGCAGTAGCATCTATTGTGGGACACCGGCAGGGTCTGAAAGCCCAACCCCAAGGTGGGGTACAGATAATCTACATGGATACTACAAGATTATAGGGTAGAAACTGTCATTCCTCAGATCCACACTGCAAGAGAGGAAGACACATAGACAATATGAAAAAACACCGGAGAAAAGTGCTGCAAACAAACCAGGACACTATAATAACAGAACCTGTGAACAGTGCACTGGATGAAATGTCAGAGAAGGAGTTCAGAATGTACTAAGAATGTATTAAGACAATCTGTGAATTAAAGAAAAACCTAAATGAGCAAATGCAGGCAAAAATGGATCACTTCAACAAAGAGAAAAGAGAGCAAATACAGGCAACCATTGATCACACCAACAAAGAGATAATGGAGCAAATACAGGAAGTAGATAGCAGGTAAATAAGTGGACACAGCAAAATATTACTATTATTAAAGTGGAAAGATCATTTTTTTTGATTCAATTTTTTATTTATATAATTTATTTCTATGGCTTGATCAACTTATTGTCAATATTATCACAAAGAATTCAATTTATATAAATTAAATGACAGAGGCATGTTTCAATTTGTAATTTATTTTACCATAAAATATGAAGCTAAGCAGGTACTGTCAAATGGGTGAGTAGTCCTGATGGAGTTTAGATTTAAAATATCTCTAGTTATTTCCCCAAGTGAGTGAAGTCTACCTGATTTATTTTATTTTATTTTTTTTTAATTTATTTTTTTATTGGTTGTTCAAAACATTATAAAGCTATTGACATATCATATTTCATACATTAGATTCAAGTTGGTTATGAACTCCCAATTTTACCCCAAATACAGATTGCAGAATCACATCGGTTACACATCCACATTTTTACATAATGCCCTATTAGTAACTGTTGTATTCTGCTACCTTTCCTATCCTCTACTATCCCCCCTCCCTCCCCTCCCATCTTCTCTCACTACCCCATCCACTGTAATTCATTTCTCTCCTTGTTTATTTTCCTATTCCCCTCACAACCTCTTATATGTAATTTTGTATAACAATGAGGGTCTCCCTCCATTACCATGCAATTTCCCTTTCTCTCCCTTTCCATCCAACCTCATGTATCTGTTTAATGTTAATCTTTTCTGTGGAAAGATCATTTAATAAAATTCAACACCATCTTCTCTATATTGTAAGGTATTTCTGAATCACATAATAAGGGACGTGGATAAACAGTTCTGCTACAGAGACAGAGAAAAGAACTTTAGAAAATAACTAAATCCATTTGCAGCAATAGCAGAAGTAACTGTAGATAGCAGTGGGGATGTCTCAAGATGGATGCAACCTCTTCCAGAGATGGGGCTAAAAGGGTGGGCCTTACACTGGCCTTGGGATGCCTGCTCTGAAATGCAGCTGCTTCTAGGCCCTGTCTGTTGTCCTAAGGTATAGTAGAAGATTGCTTCAAGAAAGAGATAGTGATTCTGAAAAAAAAATCCTTGAAATGAGGGAAACAATAAGCCTAATAAAAAATTCAATAAAAAGCATTACCAACAGACTAGATCACTTGGAAGACGGAATGTCAGATAATGAAGACAAAGTATGCAATCTGGAAAATAAAGTTGACCACACAGTGGAAAACGGTAAGAAACCATGAGCAGAACATCCAAGAATTATGGGATAGCATCAAAAGACCAAATCTAAAAGCTATTAGGACAGCAGAAGGCACAGAGTTTCAAACCAAAGGAATGCACAATCTTTTCAATGAGATAATATGAGAAAATTTCCCAAACATGAAGAACGAATTGGAAAATCAAATACAAGAGACTTACAGGGTACCAAATGCACAAAATTACAACAGATCTACACCAAGGCATATTATTATGAAAATGCCTAGGATACAGAATAAGGATAAAATCTTAAAAGCTGCAAGAGAGAAGAATCAGATCACATATAGGGGGAGACAGATTTGTTTCTCAACAGATTTTTCAACTCAAGCCCTCAAAGCCAGGAGATCATGGAACAACATATACCAAGCTCTGAGAGAAAATGGATGCCAACCAAGAATCTTATATTCAGCAAAATTAAGCTTCAGAAACCTTTCATGACAAACAAAAGTTAAAAAAAATTTACAATGAGAAAGCATGAAATAGAGAGAATTCTCAGTAAAATATTCCAGGAGGAGGAAATGAAAAACAATAATGAAAATCAGCAAAGGAAAGAACTACACTAAAGAAAAGACCAATCAAAAGAGAAAACAAGTTAAGTCAAAAACCAAAAATAACCCAAAATGTCCAGGAATTCAAATCATATTTCAATAATAACCTTGAATGTGAATAGCCTAAACTCATCAATTAAAAGACATTGACTGACAGATTGGATTAAGAAAAAAAAAAGATGCAACAATGTGTTGCCTACATGAGACTCATCTCATAGGAAAGGACACTACAGGCTGAAGATGAGAGGGTGAGAAAAACAAACCACTCACATGGACCTCATGCACAAGCAGAGGTTTCCATCCTTATATCAGATAAAGTGGACTTCAAAGGACATTTCATACTGCTTAAGGGATTTATACATCAACAAGACATAACAATCATAAATACCTATGCCCCAAACAATGAGGCATCTATGTATGTCAAACAAACCCTACTCAAATACAAGAACCAAATAGACCACAACACAATAATACTGGGTGGCTTTAATACACCTCTGTCACCACTGGATAAATGGTTCAAAATAAAATTAAGTAAAGGAACTATAGAACTCAATAATACAATTAAAAATTGGGACTCAACAGACATATATACAATATTCCATTCATCAACAAGCAAATACACTTTCTTCTCAGCAGCACATGGATCCTTCCCCCAAATAGGCTATATGTTATGCCACAAAGCAAGCCTTAGCAAATACAAAAAATAGAGATACTGCCCTGCATTCTATCAGACCATAATGGAATGAAATTAGAAAGCAATGATAAAATTAAAAATAGAAGCAAGTCCAACACTTGAAGTCTAAGCAATGTGTTATTGAATTACTCATGGATAATAGGAGACATCAGAAAGGAAATAGAAAAATTCTTAGAAGTCCAGGAGAACTCTGATACAACTTATCAAAATATCTTGGACACTATGAAGGCAGTGCTAAGAGGAAAGTTCATTTCATGGAGTTCATTCATTAAAAGAAGAAAAAATCAGCATATAAATGGAATAGAAGAACTCAAACTATCATTACTTGCTGTTGACACGAATCTAAGAGGATCTAAAAACCTCCACCAGAAAACTCCTAGGATGAATTAATGAATTCAACAGAGTAGGAGGATATAAAATCAACACCCATAAGTCAAATGCCTTTCAATACATCAGTGATGAATCTCTGAAAGAGAAATTAGGGAAACTACCCCATTCATAATAGCATCAATAAAATAAAATACTTGGGAATCAACTTAACAAAAGAGGTGAAAGATCTCTACAACGAAAGCTACAGAACACTAAAGAAATTGTAGAAGACCTTAGACGATGGAAAGATCTCCCATGCTTTTGGATAGGCAAAATTAATATTATCAAAATGGCCATACTACCCAAAGTACTACACAGATTCAATGTGATTTCAATTAAAATTCCAATAGAAATAGAAATAAAAAAGGCAATCATGCAATTCATTTGGAAAAATAAGAGATCCAAAATAGCCAAAGCAATCCTTAGCAAGAAGAGTGAAGCAGGAGATATCATAAGACCAGACCTTAAACTATACAACAAAGCCATAGTAACAAAATCAGAATGGTATTGGCAATAAAATAGACATGTACAGACATGTACAATTGTACAGAATAGAAGACACAGAGACAAACCCACATAAATACAGTTATCACTTACTAGACAAAGGCGCCAAAAACATACATTGGAGTCAAGAAAAACCTCTTCAACAAATGGTGCTCAGAGACCTGGAAATCCATTTGCAGCAAAATTGAAAATAAACTCCTATCTCTTACCCTGCATAAAACTCAAAGTGTTTCAAAAGCCTAGAATTAGTCCAGAAACCTTGCACCTCAAGAAATAAAAGTAGGTCCAAATGTTCATCATGATGGCTTAGGACCTGACTTCTTGAACAAGATTTCTAAAGAGCAAGAAGTAAAATAAAAAAATCAATAATTGGGATGGATTCAAACTAAAGAGCTTCTTCTCGGCAAAGGAAACAAGCAATAATGTGATGAGAGAGCCTTTACCACACACACTTCAGATAGAGCACCATTCTCCAGGGTATATATAGAACTCAAAAAACTTAACACTAAAAAAATCAAATAAGCCAATCAATAAATGGGAGGAACTGAACAGACCCTCCACAGAGAAGAAGAAATATAATTGATCAGCAAACATATGAAAAAAAAATTGAATATCCCTAGCAATTAGAGAAATGTGGATCAAAACTACTCTAAGATGTCATCTCACTCCAGTCAGAATGGCAATTATCAAGAATACAAGCAAAAATAAATGTTGGCGAGTATGTGGGGTGGGGGAAAGGTACACTCATACATTTCTGGTGGGACTGCAAATTGATGCAACCACTCTGGAAAGCAGTATGGAGATACCCTCAGAAAAGTTGGAATGAACCCACCATTTGAACCAGCTATCCCACTCCTCAGTCTGTACCCAAACTACTTAAAAAGAGCATACTACAGTGATGCAGCCACATCAATGTTTATAGAAGCTCAATTCACAATAGCTAAACTATGGAACCAACCTAGATGGCCTTCAAGATGAATGGATAAAGAAAATGTGGTACTTATATACCATGGAATATTACTCAGCCTTAAAGAAGAATGAAAGTATGGCATTTGTAGGTAAATGGGTGGAACTAAAGAATATAATGTTAAGTGAAAACAGAACTGTTTATCCACACCTCTTTTCTCTGATAAGTGAATATTGATCTATAGTGGGTCAGGGGGATAGGAAAGAATGAAGAAATTTTGGTTCGTGTAGAAGGGAGTGAGGGGAGACCTGTGGTTGTGAGAATGGCAAGGTGGGTTGAATAAGATAGACATTATTACCCTACATACATGTACAATTACACTACTGGAGTGACTCTGCACCATGTTCAGCCAGAGGAATGAGAAGTTGTGCTCCATTTGTGTACAATATGCCAAAATGCATTCTACTGTAAAATAATAAATTAAAAATGTTGGTAGAAGAGACCACTATGTTGTTCAGATAGATTCTTCAGGAAATTGAAGGCTTACCGCCATCCCCCTCCCAAAAAAAGACTGTAGATCTAAACACTCTTTAACAGAAACTATAGGAACCATGGAAATAAATCATGAAGATCAGGTTGTACAGAATTTTACAATTGAAGCAATATGTTTCCTCAATTAAGAAATTATTTAATTTACAAAACAAAATGGTTGAGATGGAAATGGAAGCCTACAAATTACAAATGGTATGTTAATGGACTTTATTTGGATCCTGACTCACAAACATGTAAACTAAACTATAGAATGATTTCCTATCATTTCTCTGACCAAACAGCTTTACTTATTTTTGTCCTTCTGGTCACTAAAAGTACTGTATATGTGACACCTATCCTAGTATAGAATCATCTCTCTCTTTTTTTTTTTTTTTGCAAACTAATAATGATTTAAATAGTCAAAATACTCTGTAGCAGGTGCTTAATTAAAATCCCTTTAGTGAATGAATGACTCCTACTTAGTAAAATATAGAGCTTGTATTCTCCCCTAGCTGTTTTGAGATTCCACCTAGAATAAGGGTCCAGGGGCCCCTTTGCCACTATGGCCGTGGCCACCTGAGTCTACTCACTGAGAGTTTCCAGCATGTGCTTAGCTTCCCACTTCCGGCATCTATTTTTCTCTCTCCCTCCACAGTGGTTTTCTTCTGTGGGCAAGTCAGCACAACTCAGAATTGCATTGCCCCAGGGACACTGAGGAGCAACTGTAAACTAATGGGGAGTGGGAGTCAGATGATCCATGTTCTAGTCTTTCCCCTCTGGGGTGAGGTTGTTCTGATGTGGCATCTCAGAGGGTCCCTGGAGGAATTGAAGCAGTTCACCATGACAGTCACCTGCGTAGGGAGACGTAAACTAATACACCTGTGCATTACCCCCCACAACTTATATGGCAGCAATTTCCTGTCTCTTAGTAGAAAGAACACAGCAATTCCAGAAGTCTTCATATGTATTTAATCCTCACTAGTCTTTATGAAGTAGAAACTCTTATTCTTTATTTAAAGATGAGGATACTGAAGCTCAGAGAAGCTAAATAATTTATCCAGTGTAACACACACAGGTACTATTGGGGGCAGAATCACCATACAGCACTGTCAAAATACAGGTGTCACATACTTTCAGGCATACAGTGGTGCATTCCTCATTTCTGAACTAAGATGACCAAGAGAGTTAAATCACATTCTTCATGCAATAGCTCCTTTAATCATCTCAATTTTATGTAGTGCGTTTTTTTTCAGAATGTTAGTATTTGCACTGAAGAAAAGATTTATATCCTGCAAGTTACTACTTGTCTCTTCCCCATTCCTCTTAAGTTCCTCAGGGACAAGTTGCTGGGAAAAAAATAGGGACAAAGGAAAAGTAAGATCAAATCAGGTATTCTAACAGTTTCAGCCTTAAAACTATTTTGAAGATAAATGCCATATGAAGGGTACAGAGTTACTCTTAGCTTTAAAACACTCCCGTTGTGGGGTTTTCTGCTAGTTTGTTTTACTTACTTTTTTTTACATTGGCCTGGGAATATAGTTTTCACTCTCATATATATTTTCTTTCTAAAAAAATTTTTACTGATGTATTTTATTTATACCCATATACCCAAAATATTATCAATAAGCCATGTAATCTGTAAAAATATTAATTAGATTTTTATTTATTTATTTTACTTGACATAATAATTGTACAAATCTATGAGGTGCAATGTGAAGTTTTCAACATATCTATACTTTGTGTAATGATCAAATCAAGGTAAACAGCAGATTTATCAACTCAAATATTTGTGTTTCTTTGAGGTGAACCATTTAGCATCCTCTCTTCTAGCTCTTTTGAAATATGCAATACTTTGTTATTGACTGGGGTCCCCCTACTGTGCAATGGAGCAGCAGAACTTTCTCCTGCTAAGCACTGCAGCTTTGGACTCTCTGACCAGCCTCCCTTCACCCCACACCCTTACACTCCCAGCCTCTGGAAATTATTATTCTACTCTGTACTTCTGTGAGATTGACTTTTTAAGTTCCTCACGAGTAAAATTATGCAGAATTTGTCTTTCTGTGCTTGTCTTTGTGCGGCTGTAACATAAAACCAGAATACAACTCAGCCAAACAAAGACGAAATTCTGCCATTTGTGACAACATGGTTGGTGGACCTGGGGGAACATAAAAGATACTTGAAATTTACCGTCATATATTGGCATTCACCATGTGTTTCCTATGTCTGTGGTTCTGTAGCAAAACTGAACTACTGAAGAAAACATTAACACAGTGACCAGGGACCCAACCATGGGGGAATAGGAAGTGATGAGGAGAGAGAACAAAACTCAATGTTGGTTCTTTTAAAATAAGCAATGATACTAAGATTTCTGTCAACAAGATTTATCATCCTTGTGTTTTCTTTACTTCTACTAAACCTTTATTGTAATTAACATCCTGCTTATGAGATGGGGTCAGTTCCTGAGATCTATATGTCATCTCAACTAATTAGAGGGACACAGGGACTTTTACCTTCTTAAAAGAGCTAATTGATAGAACATAACTTTCTTATGCTTACATATGAATATGCAACCAGTAAAACTCCATATCATGTTCAACCATACGAATGAGATCATAATGAGAATAAATCATACTCCATGTATGTATCATATGTTCAAATACACTCTACTATCATGTATGTCTAAAAAAATTAATAAAATGACATAAAATAAATTATCTGCTGACGGGGAGAGGCTAATTATTTTGGCCTATTTGAAATCTCTCATGGAACAGAAATATAGAAATGCTCATGTAGATGCTGACATCTCATTGGATATACATTTCCACATTTGAGATGTTTTTGTGGACAGAATATTGTCAGTATTGATGTTAAACAACCCTGTTCCATTCAATTCTGTAAGAGGGATTTCTTACTGGAATGTTCCTGGATTCTGTTCACATTCATATCATTGTAGATTTGAGACTCTAAGCCAGACATTTGGTGAATGGAGTAGTGAACAAAGCATTGAGGGTCACCTCTTGTCCTTCCCATAACTCCTATCCTATCCTAGGAGTTTATTTGAAACACAAGAGAGGCACTTTTATAAAAGAGGTATCATCTTCAACAAATGGTGCTGGGAAAACTGGAAATCCATATGCAACAAAATGAAACTAAACCCCTATCTCTCACCATTCACAAAACTCAACTCAAAGAGAATCAAGGACCAGAGACTCTTCATCTAATAGAAGAAAAAGTAGGCCCTAATCTTCGTCATGTGGGATTAGGCCCCAACTTCCTTAATAAGACTCCTATAGCACAAGAATTAAAACCAAGAATCAATAAATGGGATGGAATCAAACTAAAAAGTTTCTTCTCAGCAAAAGAAACAATCTTTGAGATGAACAGAGAGTCTACATCTTGGGAGTAAATTTTTACCCCTCACACATCAGATAGAGCACTAATCTCTAGGGTATATAAAGAACTCAAAAAGCTAAGCACCAAAAAAACAAATAGCCCAATCAACAAATGGGCCAAGATCTGAACAGACACTTCTCAGAAGAGAATACACAGTCAATCAACAAATATATGAAAAAATGTTCATCATCTCTAGCAATCAGAGAAATGCAAATCAAAACTACTCTAAGATATCATCTCACTCAGAGTGACAGCTGTTATGAAGACAAACAACAATAAGTGTTGGCGAGGATGTGGGGAAAAAGGTACACTCATACGTTGCTGGTGGGACTGCAAATTGTTGCAGCCAATATGGAGAGCAGTATAGAGATTCCTTGGAAATCTGGGAATGGAACCACCATTTGACTCAGCTATCCCACTCCTCAGACTATACCCAAAAGGTTTTAAAACAACATACTACAAGGACACAGCCACATCAATGTTTATAATTACACAATTCACGATAGCTAACCTGTGGAGCCAACCTAGATACCCCTCAGTGGATGAATTAATAAAAATAAATGTGGCATATACACACAATGAAATTTTACTCATCAATAAAAGAATAAAATCTTGACACTTTCAGGTAAATGGATGGTGCTGGAAAAGATAATGCTAAGTGAAGTTAGCCAATCCCCCCAAAACAAATGCCAAATGTTTTCTCTGATATAAGGAGGTGACTCAAAGTGGGGTAGGGAGGGGAAGCATGGGAAGAATAGATGAATTCTAGATAGGGCACAGGGGTGGGAAGAGAAGGGAGGGGGCAGGGGATTAGTAAGGATGGTGGAATGTGATAGACATCATTATCCAAAGTACATGAATGAAGACACTAATTGGTGTCAACATACTTTATAATCAACCAGAGATATGAAAAATTGTGTTATATAAGTGTAATAAGAATTGTAATGCATTCCACTGTCAAAAAATAACAAAATAAAAATTGAAGATTATCCAAAAAAATAGAACATTCCCATAAAATTTGATGTGAGATATTTTAATTTCATTCAATCCAAATTATTTTATAATGTTCAATGTTTTTTCTTCTTTGGCTATATGTACTAGTAAATATGTGAGTTTTATATTTCTAAAAATAAATAAAATAAAAGAGGTATGTCAAGAAATATTGGATAAGTAAAACAGGATTTAAAAATACATAGTTTGTATTCAATTGAAGCGGAAATTCTGCATTCCTCAAAACAGATGTTGAAATTCTACACCACCTTTGAAAACCCAAAAGGCAAGGAGCATTAGCTTCTTTGGTTGCTTCCCCTGGGTCCCTGGCTTGGGAACCATCTCTCTATCTTCTAGGAGTCAGAGGTACTTTTGCACTTACTACATATCTTCCATATTAGATCTTGGCTCTAAGATCAAGTTTTCTCTATCGAATTATAATTTTTACATAGTAAACTGATCAGATATTAAACATGTAATTCAACAAGTTTTGAAAAACATGCAACCAACACCCATGTCAACATCTAGAATATTTTCAGCACTCCTGAAAGTTTTCTTTACACTTATCTTGAAATACTTAGTCTTCCGATTAAAATGGAAAAGAGCAAATTGGCCTTTAGGTGACTTTAGGTATTGATAGATTAACTTTGGATTTTCTTTCTTTCTTTCTTTCTTTCTTTTTTTTTTTTTTTGGTCCTAGGGATTGAACTCAGGCACTTAACTACTGAGCCACATCCCCTCCTATTTTGTATTTTATTTAGAGACAGGGTCTCACTGAGTTGCTTAGCACCTCACTTTTGCTGAGGTTGGCTTTGAACTCCCAATCCTCCTGTCTCAGCCTCCCAAGCTGCTGGTATTACAGGTGTGCATTACAGGTGTGCACTACAGCTCCTGGCTAATTCTAGATTTTCAGTAGTTATTATTTTCTCCTTCAAAAGAATCTTTCTACAGTATCAGTCTTGTAACTTTACCTTGACAGGTCTTTAGGCAAATACTAAGATATCCTCCAAGATTTCCTGATTATGGTGTAACATACCCTATCTAATCCCTAGGGCGGTTAATATGATGGATTTTACTCCTGCTGTTATGTTCCATTATATGGCACAGTTGGCCTTACTATATGGAGATTATCTGGGTGTTCCTGATAACAATTATGTAAGCCTTTAGAAATCAAAGCACTTTCTCTGGATTGACCATATTATTCCAAATTAGTGACATCTGACTGCGCTTAATCAGGGACGTCTCAGTTACTAAAGTAGCAGAGGAATCCCAGCCTTCATTTGTTTGCTTTACTAATATTAAACAGAAAACTGTCATTGCCTAATTGCATTTTCTTCTTACATTTCCCAATCTCTTTTTCAAGATGATCTTATGTGAGTAACAGAAATATTCTATTTTTTTTTTCCTTAGAATGGACTCATTTTGGGGAATGAGATTTCCTGCCCTTGACAGAGTCTGTCTTGAGCTCTGGTTATTTGCCAAGAGGCATTTCTGCATTCATGGCATGGTGTATGTTCAGAACAAGGTACTCCAAAGGCAAGCAGAAGCTCTCAAGAGCTTCCATGCCCAGTAGTCCTTAGGATTTTCCACAGTTCACAGGAAGCTGGTGATCGGATTGTTCGGTGGAAGCAGCACTTTTAATTACTGCAGGATTTGCATTAATGGCAGACTGTCCAGCTGTTGAGGAAGAGTGAACTCTTCAGTGTCCCGTTTCAGTGCCCTGGGCCAACTCTAGAACTAAGCCCCTCACTCCCAAAGTGCCATATTACACATGCACCATCACTCCTCCACTGCACTGTTGCTTGGCAACAGAAGTGCTTGTTCCACTAGCAAGATGGGAAGGAGACAAATGGATAACCAGGAAAAAAAAGCCAACCTTGTAATTTCTCATACCATTTGTAGAAAGGCACAAAGTGAGTGCTCAGCCTCAATGCTATCTCAAAATTGCAGCCTGGAGATATTTTTGTTACAAGAAAGGAACCATTAGTATCCACCACACTTAAGATCAGAGGCCCCTTTAATTCTTAAAGCTGCAATGTTTCAGGCAGTGATCAGCGTTTATAAAACCAGTTACCTAGCTGACTACCGGAGGCATACTCAGTAAATGATCTGATAGGGTGCTGGCAAATTGATGTGAAGAAATCAATCATCACTCATCCAATCTTTATTGAGGACTTATTAGGCATCTTAATAGCTATCATTTAATGAGTAGTTTCTATGTGTGCAGCTTTGTGCTGAATGCTTCATACATCACCTTGTTTAACTATCAGGACACTCATGTGAGATAGGATCTATTATTCTTGCCTTAGAGATAAGGAAATCACTGCTCAAACACATTGAATAAATTGTTCAGTCTCATGAAGAGTGTCAGATTTGAACCTAGGGCTGTTTGACTCCAAAGTCTCTTAACCTCTAAGATCATCTGTCTCCTCTATGTGACTTGCTAATTTCTTTCCAGGCTCTGAGCTACTTTACAATCCCAGTTGTTTCAAAAGCTCTCATCATGCACCTACTGTATGCAGTACACGGCTGGCTGATTGAGTCTGTCTCTCTGGTTAATTCTAATTCTCTTTTTTAATTTCTTTTTACTTTGCTAGCTTGGGAGTCAGATAGATCTAGGTTCAAATATTGGCTTCAGCACTTCATAAGTTTTTGTAAACACTGGTGAATCAAATTATGTTGTCCTTATTTATTAACCTATAGTTGTTATGTCAAGAACTGTAAAATTTCTGATAGTTTTCCTTTTACAAGCTACCGTGTTAACCTTAATGCTGACAGAAAACAGGAGACTGTTGGGTTAAAGGTAGAGGATATTATCACTCAGAGGACAGCAAGCAGCATGGACACTGTGCTCACTTTGGTGTTCCTTGTTCCCAAGTTCCATAGAGTGAGGGGTCGTGGCCAGGAAGGTGCCACATACTCAAAGAACCTGCATCACAGCTGGGACACACTGAGATTAGAAAATCCTGATCTTTCCCAGGAGACTGCTAGCAAACATGCCAATCATGTACTCCACAGGGAAGATGCTATGTTTATTATATTGGCAAGAAAACAAATCTTTCCTTTGCTCTGGAGGGAGATACTACCTTCCAAGGTTGTTTGCAATGCAAACATCCTTGAAAAAGCAATCTGGATCTGTAAAAGATGCATGGAGAATTTTCTCCCAACAGTACTATCAAATTGTCAAAAACAGTTTTTGAGAATATTTCCTGCATAACATCTACTAAAGAGAAGAAAAATAATATGTATTTTCTAAGTGAAAGAGTGAATAGAAGAATGAATGAATGAACAATTGATTGATATTGGATCCAAATGAGTAGGAATGAGAAACATAGAAATATGGGGAAAATACACATTTAGGAGTCAAAAACATTAATTTTATATTCCAGTCTTGGACATGTAATATGACTTTTATGACTCTAAGGTTTTTATACATAAAATGGGGATTCTAACACAAATATCTAGAATTATGATGATAATTACATGAATTCTCTCTATGTATGTGTATACATGCATAAACACATGTATATTGCACGTTTATATATACATGCACATGTATATTGTGTGTCACATGGTAAGCAAACAGGCAAGATGAGCTCTTATTTTAATGTACCAAATAATTTTGAACAAAGTAAGCAGATAAAAAAAAGGGAAACATCACTTTTTTATAGTACTCAAGTACAAAAATCCTTCTAGGCACCAAAAAACAGGAAAGAGGGACTAGAAGGAGATATCCATCCCTTTTGACTTTTATTAATGTTACTATTTTAAAAATTGTCTTTCTCCCCATCAATGTTCTAATTCCTTCTTTTCTCTCTTTGTCTTTCTCTGATGCTGGTACACATAACAGCAAGCATAGCCAACCCATTACACTAGACATTTTATGTTTAGATTCAGCCAAATAGAAGGAGGCACTTTTTCTATTTGCTTCTGAATCCAACTTCCTGGGGAAGTTTTGCTTGGCTCCCTAGGTATATGCTCACTTTGGATCAATCTTCAATGGCGCAGGGCTGGTGAGGGTGGCGTGGGGGTTGGGTGCAAGGTCCTATTGAGGAAAATCACTCTAAAAAAGCACACCCATCAAAAAAGAAGGTCAGGGATAAGCAGAAATCCTAATAAAATATCTTAAGTATTGTTATACCACTCTTTGTGTTGGGTTTCTACAAATCAGAGTCTGGAGTAACACAGAATTATAAATAACAAAGAGAAAGTTTTGTATGTAAACAATGTTTGTGGAGTCACGTGTTAGGAAGAAGAAGTGAGCTATGTGATACTGTCAGTAGGAAGGGAGCAGGAATGAACATGCTCTCAAAGAGTAACTGCTGTCCTCCATTACAACAAGTTGAGAGAGCAGCAAAAGTGTGCATATTTCTGTACGTTCTGTCTGACTGCTGGTAGAATGTGATTATAGGTCTGAGTCTGGGTAAAGGTCGGGCAGTGAGGGAAGGTGTGGGAACCAGAGAGGAGACAGGAGGTAGAAATAACACTGGAGAACAAACAGAATCTACAAATAGCTGCAAAAATTTACTTTTGTAATTGAGATGCTATTATCTTCTATCAATTTCTATTATTTGCACATAACATGTTTCAAGCTGACTTTGGAGCAGTAAGAAACCATTGAATGGTGTGTGTAGGAGAATGGCATGATCATGTCTGATTGGGGAAGCAGCACCCTAGATGGCTGCAGGATAGAAAATGGTAAGAAGGAGAAAAACAGGAGACAGGAAAGGCTTCTAGAGTTCTTGTGGAAGAGGGGAGATAATAAGTAGGGACAGAAGGGGCTGGACTTCAGAGCCCTTGGGAGCAGCTTCAACATGTCAGATCACTGGGTAGTGATCGACTGCAAAGGAAGCAAATCCTAGAAGAAGATAAGGATAACAGGGCCCCATGTTCAAATCAGAACCCTCATTTCACAGCCAGGGAGAGGGCTGCAGATTTTCAGGCCTATTCAAAAATCTCTAGAATACATATGTTTCTGTGCAAATTCATATGGATTTTGATTAATCAAAATGAGTAGGAATGAGAAACATAGAAAGCTTAAGAAGCAAATAAGTTTTAGAAATTAAATTAAAGTGGATTATTCTCTTGAGGCAGCATGATTTCCATGAAATTTCATTGTGATGGAGAACAAGGCAGAGGCTCACATCCAGGGGGTTACAAAATAGCCTTGCCATTTTCATCTCTCTGGGATAAATTCAACATTTACTCCTTTTTCAGGGGAAAAATGAATGAAATAGCTGGACTACATCTTTATAGAATTTATGCAGGTTGAAGAACAAAGCTTTGGAATATAATCAGTTTGCTATTTTCCAGTTTGTGAACTTAAGCATGTCTCCTAAAAAACTTATTTTTCTGTCGTTTATAATCGAGATGTTAATATCTTGTGTCAATTAAAATTATTTTAATTTCACAGAGAAGTATTAGGCATATAGTAAAGCCTCAATAAAATTAATATCATTTTGGATTTTATCATATTTCCATTATAAGTGGGGAAGCAGAAGCTTTAAGTATTGAGGAAAGGTTTTAAGAGCTCATCAGTTGTAAATGAGAAACTTAGGATTTGATCTCAGCTCAGCCAGAGGACTTTCTTTTCCTGTAACCAGTCTGTCCCAGAATTCAGTGAGGTTAGCTCTGGGGGTGCACAGGTTGAGGCCTGGTTGTCTAGTAGCAGATGGGTATGGCTAGCTAGAGGTTTCAGCTATTAGTTCCTGACCCCACTGGTCTCCCTGGAACTTGAAGTTATCTTGTGTTCACCAAGAATAGGAAAAAAAAAAAAAGATCACATGTTATTAGTTAATAGTAGTTACAAATTCAGGTCAGAGGCATCAGGGTGGGACAATCTTTTTTTTGTAAGGTAAATAAAAAGCAGTTTGAGCACTGGCATAGGACTCCATGCATGGGTTACAGAAAGGAAATTAATGATTACCCATTGAATAGTTCATTCACCAAAACCCTGCAGGCAGTCATTTGAACCAAGCATATAGCAATGGTGAAGCTGGGCCCCTGATCTAACGGCAACAGCTATTCATGATGCACAGGAAAAGGGTAATTCTTGAATTGAATGTTGACCTCTGCTGGCAAAGGTGTCACAGTCGAGTGAGTGAAGAATGCAAAAGGTTTTGGTTAAAAAGATAAATAACAGATTGTTTTCTTTAATGATCTTACATTCTTTATGAAATGCAATTATATTACATCTAAACTGGTGGTTTGTTGGAAAGAGCATCAAGGTAGGGCCACAGGGATCCAGATCCTACCCTTGGTTCTCTAAGCTGTGTATCCTTGGATGAGTCATATGTACCTGTGTGACCATTTCATCTTGCCAAAAATATGCAGTGGTTAGATCGGGTTGGAGGATTTTAAACTTTTCCCTGACAGTGCATACATTTTTTTAAAGACTTTTATTCATTAATTAAATTATATCTATTATTATACAATTAATTAATTGGCTATTTTTCATTAGTCAGAAAATAAAACTGCCAATTGGGACATCTACTCACGGTGAAATAACCTATGATTTTTTAAATGAGCGGAGTAGAAAAGCACTCCATGTAATGATAGCTCAGGAATCTTCAGGGTGGGTAGAGGAAAGAATGTCAAGAATGATGGTTCAGCCTGCTGCTACTCTTCCCTCAGCTCCATTCAAAAATCATACTGGCTTCCTTTATATTCTTTAGTCACCAAGATCCTTTCTTTCTGAAAACTTCAATCATGCTTTTTTTTTTTTAGAATATTATTCTTCTAATTTTGGTTTAAATGTTATTTTCTCAGAGAAGTTGCAGGGTCCCTGTTAATTTCCTTTTTCTAATTTCCATTGCTTAGCTGAGATTCTGCCCTTTGATGTCTTTATGACAGTTTATAAATATGGGCGAATTAGTTATTTTATCTGTTGAGTTTCTTCACTGTGTGAAAACTGAAAGGTTACACACTTATTTTTTTAACCACTCTGTCTTAGTGTGATACCTGGTATATAGCGGCAGTAACTATCTGTTGGTTGGAGAACAACATGGAAAGTTGTTTGAGTGTCTTCTCTGTTAGTTATAAGAGCCTCTAAATATTCGTGGGACCAGTTGATCCTCCGGTCCATTCAGCCTCAAATATCTTAGGGAGGGTGCCTCAACCTTGGCATTGCTGATGGTGTGGGCAGAGAAGTCATTGCAGTCATGGCTTGTCTAAGCACTCAAAATATTGAGCAGCATCCCTGGCCTCCTCCGACTAAGACTGATAGTGGCATCCATGCCCCAAACTGTGATAATCCAACATGCTTTCAGTCTTAGTATAGTGTCTCTAGGGGAGAACATTGTCCTTGATTGATAAACAATGATCTAAGGTGACAAATTAAACCAAGAGAAAGTACAATCTTAGCATGTTACAGGGTACATTGATTTTGAATGCCAAGACCATTTTTCTTCATCTATTTTATGAACAGATTCCACGAAGACAGTTTTTATAATAATTGTTTTAGTAATATTCCTTATCTTGCTATGAGCATAAGGAACTTTATCAGCCAAGGATTTTAATAGCAACAAAGAAACTTTCTCTGACTCATATGAGAAGAAAATGAATTTATGTTGTTGAGGAATTATAGAACTCTAAGGAAGTTTGGAGAACAAGACAGATAGAAAGAGGCCCACATCGAGGAAGTCAAGGCAACCAGCAACCAGGATCCTACCCAAATCATTCCCAGCATGAGTTGGGCAGGCATTGCTACTACTACTCATGAATGCAGGACGTCCTGCCTACACCCCTTCTATGGGCATCTTGGGACCTGCTACTTTAGTATATGGATATCACTGCCCCTACTACCACAGATCCCACACAGCATTCACTGAGGCCCTGCCTCCTTATTTTCTTCTTCCCAATTCAGAATTATTATTCAGTGTATTTGATTAGCTGAGAGTAGGACATGAGCCAGGTCCAAAGATGCAAGAAGACAAGAAGAAAATGTACCTGGACTTGGCTTTTAAGGTAACAGATTCTGCCTTTCACCAGCACCATATGCTGGGGGATTCACTAAAAATAGGGTAGGAGTTTAAATTCTAGAAGCCTCAGAGCAATGAATATGCCTTAATCAAGAGACAAAATATGGCAATAATCAAAAGTGTTCACAGTGGAATGGAGCCAAATCCAGATCCCTCCCGTATGTTGAAGGACTGAGCATCTGATGTGATGTGTTATATTTATCCCTCGTCCTCAGGAGATATTTGGCAGTCTTTTCATCTGGAAGTAGCATCCCAGAAACTGAGCTTCAGCATCCTGCTGGTCTCTCTCCCTCAGCTTTGAGACACAGAGCCCAGCTATTTCATATCCATCCCCTAAACCCTGAATATGCATTGCAAGGGCCATTTCCTTGATGCCATTCCCCAGATGCACTGGAGCTCCTGAACATGCACAGGGCACGATGCTCCAGCCCGCAAAGTGCAGTGGTGTTTGATGGGTCTCCAATTTGACCTCATTGCATTTCAATGTGTAAACCCTGTCCTCTGCGGACTAGTCTGCATAAAAAACAGGCAAGGTCTGTAGGGAAAATTCAAGCTCCAGTAGTTTCTCAGCTCAGATGGAACAGCACCAGCTTTGCTAGAGTGGAAAACATTATAAACTGCAAACTCATTTATTCTACAAATGTTTGCTATACTTAGGAAAAGCAGTTCCCCATAATTTTCTCCATTTCCTTCTAGAGTCAAATTGGCTGTCTTTGAACAGTTCCTAGTAAAATAGCACAGAGAATATCAGAATATGCAGAGGACAAAAGAATTGTATTTTGTCGGTGTGAGCAGAGTAGAAACATAACTTTTCTAAACCTCATTGTTCACTTGTAACAAGCTAACCATAGTTTATTCTGGATTTGCAAAAGTATGCAGAGGTAACAAATTAACCCCAAATATCAATCATTTAACACTGAAAGAAGTTATTTTTCACTCATGCAGTATGTACAATATGATTTTTCACGTGATGCTGCTTCACACAATTTAGTGTCACAGATATCAATAAAGCATTCTGTGAGCTCCTAATCCTGGCTGGGCAGGAAAAGGGAGACTTTCTGGAAGACGTAGGCCCTGAGATCAGACTTCAAGAATGTGGGAGAGTTAGCTAGAATTTGCTTCACTTTTCTTAAGCAAAACCATCAACACAAGAAAGAATAGGTATGTGCAAGAAACTCGCACTGCTAATCATGAAGTCAGAGATAGAAAAGGTAAGGGATAAGATCCAGAAGGGATCAATTTATAGAAGGGTCGAGTCATCTTGAAGTGTTTGGACCTATGGACAATGGGGCGCCTTTGAAGGGGTTTAAGTCAGAGGGTGAAAAGTTTAGACTGTTGTTTCTGAAAAGGTCAGTTTGGCTGCAGTGTGAAGAATCCATTCAGCTGGATGAGATCTGGGGGCAAGGAGACTGACAGGAGGCTTTCTCTAGTCCCAGGTGGAGAATGTGAGTGAGAAACTGGTAAGGATGCAGAGCAGAGGAAGGATTCAAGAGACAGGGAAGGACAAGGGACAGAGCACATCAGTGACTAATAGAATGGCGGTGGTAAGGAATGGAGTATATGGATCGTTGGTTTTCAGGTTGATGCCCATAAGAGTAACAGCTTTAAGCACAGAGTAAGAGAAGATGAACAGCCTTGGGGCATAAAAAAATTCAGATTTTATCCAATTCAGTTTGAGACACTAATGAGATACCAACAAGATGATTTTGAGCAGGCACTTTGGCAAAAGTGTTGAATCACAAGGGAGAAGCCTAGAACTAACATGCATTTGAAGAGGCATTGGCATAGAGATGGCAGAAGAAAACTTGAAAATAAATATTATCACTCATTTAATAATTAGAATACTGAGGAGATCAAGAGCCCAAGGAAAAGATTCCAGAGAACACTTCCACTTGAGGGCTCAAAGCGAAAGAAGAACTAGACAATTAAGTAGATAGAGAAGCAAGAAGAACAATAAGAATGGTTGGGTCTAGGATATAAAGGAATTGGAAAATTTAAATAAAATGGGTCATCTGATGGTGCAAAATGAAGCAGAGCCATCCCAGAAAGTGAACACAGAAATACAGCCAGTTGAGTTAATAATGAAAATGTCATTGATGATCTCAGTTTGCAATAGTTTCAGTGGATTGATTTATTGGGCCATTAAGTATGTATTGAGCCACTGCCATGTGCCACGCCTTGGGCTGTGCACGGGGCATCCAGGTGGAAAAAAAAATCAGGCATAGTTATGTCCCACTGGACGCTATGAACAAGAAACAGTCACATGCAAAATATAGATGTAACTAAAATGTTCATGTGTTATGAAGGCTAATAATTGGAAGTGAGTATAGATATTCTTTCAAAGAGTATAGACTATTCAATGAAGAGTGCTAAGGAGACTGAACTGCACTTAACACCGTAAATCCTGAATGTCAAGGAAGCATTTTTAGGATGAAAGATATTTGAAATAGTATATAGACCCAAGAGATAAAATTATACACAAGAGTAGAAATAAGGCAATGACTGATACATTAAGGTGTATACGAAGCAAAGGAACTAAGGTTGCATAATAGATCTGGATTTCCATTAAAAAAAATGGCTTTCCCCTGGAGGAGGAGTTCTCCTCCTTTGAAGGGAGGAGGAGATGGGGGCAGGGGAGGCATGTCTGGTGGGGGTAATGATCTCAATAAGTTAGGAATAGATTCCATTCATGAAGGGTGAGGAAGTGGCATTTAAGTACAGAAGTTTGGGGCAATTAAAAAAAAACAGAAGTTATTTAGTTATTTAAAAGAAAAGAGACAATTTTTCTAATTGGTGAACAGTTTGCAGATGCTTATAGGAATCTCTTCAGAAGACAAGATCGCTTTAGATACAGGGCCATGTGTTCATGACACTGGGACTTCAAGAAAGTCAGAGTAGGATGCACCAGTACCTTGTACAGCCAGGTGTGGACCAGATGACTGATTTTGGTTAAAGTAAGGTAAACAGAAGTGACATAAGTGTTTTCAGGCTTAGCCTCTAAACATATCTTCAATGATCCCATGGACCTTAGAAAACACAAATTCCAGATATTGGATCCCTTAGTCACCATCTGGAAGACAATCATGAAGAAAACCTGTAATTATTCAGTTTTCTCAGTTTAGTTGTGATTCAAGTGAGAAATCAGCTTTTTAAAAATAATTCTTAGACTCAAGCACCAATTTCTTCCTGATCAACTTAACTGCTATTAAAATGTTACATTAATTTATTCATACATTCATCCAAGTGTTTTTGTTTCATTTTTGCTTTGTTTGAGTTATTCCTGCTTCATTTTTAATCTGGCTTGTGTTTAACAAGATAGCACTGTGTTTGTTTTTTGAATGTTCTGGGTTATTTCTTTTTAAATAAAGTACTGAGACACAGGACGTAGCCAGACAAGGACAGCACTTCTTAAGAGCACAATTTGTCCTATTGATAGGATCCTACCATCAACTACTTGGACCCATTTCCTAACCTATTTCTTTGCTTTCAAGATCAAATTGCTCCTCTCCACATGTCCCTCAGAACATAGGTCTCCTCAAAGAGGCAGATATTGATTGGCAAAGACAAAAAGAGACAATACCTCCATTTCTTGCAATAAATAACTCTGCCTTCCAATTATCTCTGACAGAACAGAACATGTAATATGAGACCTTTCAGAATCTTACCAACATTAGCGAAGCCATCGACTTTAGCCTTTTTTCCCCCCCAGTTTTTACATACAAGTACTTTTCCTACTCTGTTCTCTTTTCTGTTTGAAACTTTCAGAATTTTTACCTTCCCTTAAGCCATAGCTGGAGTTTTCTGTTAGTTTCAGGGTATTCTGATGCACACTGCTCAACATCTAACAGCATAGGTTTGTGGGCAGATTAATCAGTGTTCAAAATAAATTTCTGATAAATGTCTCCTCTTTGATATTGAAGATATTCCTAAAGATAAGAACTCACAATCTTTGCAAGCTTGGGAAATTATTAAACCTTTGGAATCCTTCATTTTGTCATCTACAGAATAGGAGTATTCTCATTCCCAATCATACAGGAGTTAAAATTATATTAAATATGTAACACAATAGATTTTGGTACAGTCTTAAAAGTTATATAATGAATATAAAGTTAGCTATAATATGTGAGTACTTAATATGTATTTTTAAAAAGATTACCTCTGATCCTTAGGACACTGATGTCAGATGGAACTGACAGATATGGAAATGTCTCTCTCCTGTCCCACATGGGAGCTACCAGCCACATGTGGCTACTGAACACTTGAAGTGTGGCTAGCCCATCTGGGGAATTGATTTTTTATATTACTCACTCTTAACTGATTTAAATTTTAATAGCCATGTGTAGTTAGTGGCTACTATCTTGGTAAATGCATCCTTAGACAACAAAGAAAGCAGGTACCATTTTACTCTTAAAAAATAGAAAATGGTTTCAGAAATGTTAAGTAATCTGTCTTGGGTCATGTATTTAGTAAATAATTGAGCTGGTGTTTGTACCTAGGTTTGCCCCCTTCCTTGGCCATATTCTTTCCTCTTCATCTGTTGCTTTGAGAATCTTAAAATAATAAACACCTGAAACCCTTCATGTAAAGCATCATTGCATTTATTTTAAACAGCTTCCCTGAGACTATACACATCAGATTGAAGAAGAGATATATGAAATAGTTTGATTCAACTTTCTTCCTTCTAATTCAGGAATATCCTCTGTGTTTTGTCATAGTGCTTTACCTCCTACTGAATACTGCCAGTGTCCTGCAGGTTCATGATCTACAGTGCCACTTGTGTTGCTATTAGGAAGCACTCCAGAGCTGGTATTAATCTGCAACCTGATCCCATGCACCATGCGGTAAATGTTTGATGTCCCATCAAGCTGTGGAAACAGTGCCTTCCTCACTTGTCAATGTCACTGCTGTGCAATCATGATTTACATTATGGATGCTGGAGAGAAGCCACAGGGAATGAGTTGACACATGAAGAAGGCCAATTCAAGACATTCTTGATCATGGTTTGTGCTGACACAAGGACATTTTGTCAGAGCATAATTCACTCACTTATATGGCTGTGCTTCTATTATGGTGAACACATTTGGCAGAAAAGAGAGTCACCAGCTTGTTTGAATAGAGTGGAGGAGTGAGCAGCGAACCTGGTTAGGGCTGGAGTATTGTTGTACAACTGATCAGATATGAGAACCAGCACATTCAGCTTTGCAGAAGAAGTGCTGCTCTACTTTCATTTGGAGTGTGTGCCTTCCATCATGGCAATACACAGGGACCCATGGGAGGCAAATGAATCAGAAAAGTGTTGAGAAACTCAGCAGAAGTGTCACTCTCCCTGACGCTTCTATGTCACTGTGATCAATTCTTGATTCATAACAAGTATTTCAAAATTTTCTGATTCTTCTCAAATTTTAGAACTTTGTTATCTTGTCCAGTAAGACTTAGTGGATGAATTTTCTTTTCTTTAGTGCAATTTCTCTTCTACATTAAAGAGAAATTACAAACTTTCAAAGAAGACAGAAATTTCTCAGGTACCTGTCACTAAACTTACTATTCACTCTCCAGCCATTTCTTTTTGCCTCTTGTTAAAATGATGAGCCTTTCCTCCTTCAGAAGCAAATCCCTGCCTTCTCAAGGACCTCATTTCATTGATTTGACATTGACGCCCTTGTATCTTCAACATTCCATCCTTTGTATACACAACCCCTTAGATTTTGAACCTGCTCAGTAACATACATACACACACAAACATGTGTGCGTGTGCATACACACACACACACACACACACACCAAAACTCTCCTTCAACCCCTCTCCAACTTGCACCCTGCAGCTCCTCACATTCATACTGATGGTTTCCAATGTATTGCCCAACTTGGGTGCTTCTGCACCCCCATTCCACACACATCCTTCAGCCAGTGCAATTTAGTCTTACTGCCACCACTCCATCAAAACTGTTCTACCACTAACATCACCAAATGCTACTACATTCTTAATTGAAAGGGCACTTTTTGATCTTTTTCTGAATAAATTCTCAGAGACATAGGCATTATTGATGATCTTTCTCTCCAAAAAAAAATAATAATTCCCTTCTTTTGATTCTGTGTCTCTGGGGATTTCACTTCTACTTCCCTGTCTGTTCCTTTTTGGTCTCCTCTGTGTGCTCCTACTTATTAAGATGTATCTGACATCAGGATGAGGAAGGTCTTGGTTCAATCTACCATGCAATTTTCATTGCACGAAACTCCATCTTACTTGCTTTGTATCTCCATTATACTCTATATTCTTAAAGTTTCATTTTCTATTTTGACCTTTCTGTGAACATTTTTTCCATATCTAGATTTAATCCAATCTCTTACCCAATTCTAGCTCCATAAATTAAATGGAGCACATTAAATTTTGCACATTTTTCTTAATGTTTAAATGTCTACAATTGCACATCTTTTTATTATTCCCTTAGGATATAGTTTCATCTTCTACCCAGTTGGCCTTGTTGATTTGAGATTACCTTGATACTTGATTTGTCTCCTACATCTACATTCAGTTGATAGCCAACTTTGGGGACCCTCTCCCACCTATGCTGTACACGTCCTTTCTATACCCGGGGTTACACCATTGGTCTAGTGCATTACCATCATTCATCATCTGGACTATGGTAACCAACTCCCAACTTTTGTTTGTTGCCTTTGTTCTCTTACTCCCTTTTAATCCCATCCTCTATATTGTTTTTAAAGCAATTTTTCAAGGAAAAATGGAGTTCATCATTTCTGTCCATAAACCGCTTTACTAGAGACTCATTGCTTTTGTTGTATAACTTGATATTTTTGATCACTCCTAAATACCACTCTGAAATCTATCCTCTCCCTTTCCAAACAGATTCAAGTACCTTTCTCCTATATGTACTCCAAAATCTCAGCATCTAAACATCTTTAAGACCCTCTGTTACAAGTTAACTCTAATTTTAAGAGATGACCACCCCTAACCAAAAAAAAAAAAAAAAGAAAAAAGAGTTGATTTAGAATATTATTTGGTCTCAGTGGTGATAGGTCTCTACTTGTGGAGATAGTTCATGTCCTTTTCCTTATTCCAGCAGTGCCTATTTGATGAGATTAGGTATTCATTCCCTCATGTCAAACACGAAAAGGAACTCAGTCCAGTGCTCTGGTAGGGAGGTGGCTCAGGATTAACTTAGACCCTGGTAGCACTTAGCTGTTTCTCAGATGAGATTTTGTTGAATTGGCAGAGTGAGAAGGATCTTGCTCAAAATAGCACCTGGCCACTTACTCAGTGGACAATCTAAACATAGAGTCTTCATATGCTAGATAGATAAGAGAAAGTGATGGCAGCTACTGGTTGGGTGTCAGGAAAGAGGTTGAAATCCTGCAATTGGGTGCTGATGTTACCATTGATAATATTAGTTGGCATAGATAAAAGGAAATTTAGATAACCAAAAAGAGAAAGAACTAATACATTCTTGTATTATACTACATAATCCTCTTAGCTCCTACTGAGCATATGCCGGGCTCTTTCATCATTTCTATAGTAATCAAGGTGCTGGGAATATGGAGCAGAGTTCGGGTTTTCCACCATATTGTCCCAATTAGACAACGTTCTTCATGAGTTGCTTCATTCGCATCTGAGTATCTTCCATAATCCATCTGGGCAGGGGTAATGGAAGATCCTATAAAACAGACTGGTGCAATAAATTTAAAGTCAGTTTAGGTAGACTGATATTATAAAAAAATAGAAAAACTATATGTTCTATATACTCTGTGCCTTCTGGGAGTCTGCAACCTCTTTGAAGAGATATAACTAATATAACTAACAAATAGGATGCAACTGAAGAAAAATGTACAAGAAATTTCTTTCTAGAACACTTACTCAGATTTAAGAATGTCTGGTGCTATAGACAGAAAGTGTAGGCTTTCCATTATTTATTTATTTTTATTGGTTTTATTTTTTAAATACATAACAGCAGAATGCATCACATTCTTATTACACATATAGAACAATTTTTCATATCTTTCTATATAAAGTATGTTCACACCAATTCATGTCTTCATACATGTAGTTTGGATAATGGTCTCCATCATACTCCTCCAACATTGCTAACCCCCTGCCCTTTCCCCCTCCCCTCCCACCCCTCTGCCCTATCTAGAGTTTGCCAATTAATATGTTGAAACCTAACTCCAAATGTGATGGTATTTAGAGATGAGAACTTTGATGGGCAATTAGGTCATGAGCATGGAGCCCTTGTAAGTGAGATGAGTTCCCTCACAAGTACAAATAAGTGGGAGAGGCTCTCTTTCTCTTGGCCAGGTGAAGACACACTAAGAAGTAAGCCAAGAAACAGTTCCTTGGCAGATGACATGAATTCTATCAGTGACTTGATCTTGGTCTTTCCAACCTCCAGAACTTTGAAAAATGAATATTTGTTGTTGAAGTCACTTAGCATGTGCTGTTTTTAATATAGGAACCCAAACTGAACTGAGCAATGGGTTCATAAGAGGTATTTGTAGAAAAGGCTTTTGCAGGCACCAGGAGAGGCAGGAGGACATGTAGCAGAGACCTAAGGCATGAGTCTGAGGATGGAGCAAGGCAATTCCCTTATTGTCCTCCTCCTGCCTCTCCTGGATATCAGACTTAGCCCAGTCCCTTGCTGGCTGTAAGCCCTGAGCAAGTAGCTTACCCCTTCTGAGTTCTGTTTCTCACACATTAAAATGAGATGATATACTTTAAGGGCATTGTAAGGCTGATATAAAATCCTCCACATTTAGGATCAGAGTCTTCTCATATTGGCAATGAGTATTAGGGAGCATGGTGAGAGACGCTTAAAGCAATTCTCAAGACTCCCAGTCGGAGGCATGGGTAGTTACTGCCTGTAACTGGAGTGTGATGCTGTAGGATGAACATGTCCAACCCTGATCCCACAAATTCAGTGAACTCTGCCCTTGAAGAGGAGGCAAGTCTAGAAATACCAGGAGAAGGCACTGCTCTGGGGCAGGCTTTGGTCTTCTCCCAGGGAACACTATACACATTGGTGGGGATGAGCTCTCTAAATTATTTGTGGACAAGGTAGGTAACACAGATCAAGAGGGAAAGCACATGGATTAGTATAGACATTCTCTTTCAATTCCTTGGTGGATCTCAAGATCATCAAAAAACTTGGCTAAGCCACTGTGGTGAAAGTCAAAGGAACTTGAATTATCGCAGAACAGACTCCATTTATCCCCACTAGCGAAATGTTTTCCCCTAAACAAGGGGAGCATGTATTATCCTGTTGTATTGTCTCCATCAGGAGTGACCTCAGAAGAGATTTAGAAGCAGAACCTGATTGTATCCAAGCCTCCTTTATTTAGCACACAAGTTCTTCTCAGCCTCACCTTAACCACTCCCTTTGCATTTCTATTCTGACACTTCCCTCACTCAGTTTATGATCCAGACACACACACACACACACACACACACACACACACACAATGCCATCCTTAGGAAGTGTCTTGCTTTCTTGCTTTTCTCTCTAAGCTCCCTGCATGTGCTATTTTCTCTTTTTTGAATACTCAGTCTCTTTCCACATTTTAGGCTTTGATGCCAAGAAAAAAGAAAAATCTCAGTGGAATTTCTTCTTTCTTCTAACTCCCTGGACCCCAACTTCTGTGCAGTAGCTGAGTCAAAGTCTCTGTCCTGGGCCTCCTCTACTGCCTCTGTGAACTAGGCAGTGCTGAGGACTTCTCTCCTCCTGATCTAATCATGTGCATGCATGCATATGCACTCAGTCTCAGGAACTTTGCATTTGTGATTCCTTGTACTTAAATGATGTTGTTTCACATGCTCTTTCTGGCTGCTTGCTTCCCAGTGTTCTGGTATCTGGCCAATGTTGTTTTTATAGAGCAGTCAGTTTTGATTAGAAATAAAGCCAACCTCCCCTTCCATGATTCCCAATCACTCTGTGCTATGCTCTTTCATCATTTTTTGATGTTGCTGATAACATCATATTTATTAGTTATTTATTGTCTCCTTCCACCATCGAAAAAAAATGCCTTAAGTACAATGATTGACAGTTTATTTTTTGATGCACCTCTATACCTTGACAATGCCCAATACAGAGTAACTGCTCAATAAACATTGTTGACCATCATCCCAACTAGACAGTGAGCTTCTTTACAACAGATGCTATGCCTTCTAGATGCAGCATGTAGGACAAAGCTGGACATGTTACGTGCTCAGATAGACACTGATCAAATGCATGACCCTGAATTAGCCAATCAAGACCAATGGAAGGTCAGGGAGGTGAGCAATTTCATGGAGTGTAATTACCAGGGAGGGTGTCCAGTGGAGACTGGCTGGAAGACAGCAAAGAATCTATTAAGATACCAAGAAAGGAAACCTGTGCTTTGCACATAGTACAAGCTCAACATATGTTCGTAACATTGACTTGACAAAATGAGTTTTATATTTTGACTTTAATTCACTTTTTAAAAAAATACCATTTGAAACCTGCCATAGAATCACCTGCTGTTTCATTTAAGAGAGTGTGTGGAAGGGTGAGTGGCTCTGTGACAGGTGTCCCACAACATGCTAATAGCCAAATCTATTCAAGTCACAGTGTTGACTTTCAGGAAGGCTTTCCTTTTCTTCTCGCCCCACCCCCGCTTCATATAAAGAATGGCCCTCTCCTGAGACATCACAATGGCCTTCCGCAAATGAACCCTCTTCCTTTGAGAGAGACTAACTGTAGGGGAAAAGATAATTACTTAGTTCCTTTATCTCCAAATTATTTGTAATAAAATCTGAAATCACACCACAAGGTCTTTGGTGAGGATGTCATAAATTAAGATGCATCGGCGTATCTGCTGCATCTGTTCTGTTCTCTGGCCCTTTGTCTTCTGCAAAGAGCACACCAACCTCAATACCCAGCAGACAGCATTTACGCAAATGATGTCGTGGTCTATAGCATTAATATTCAGTGATTGTCTGTCATAGACACCTTACTGTACATCTGTTATGCAAATGTATGTTAATTCCGACTCCCTGACAGCTGCCTAGCTTCCCTCCCTAAAATGATCTTTTCCATTTTGAAGTTTGCAATCTGTTCCCCAAAATGTTAATCCAACAATTAGCTGAAATTGCTAAACAGAAATTGTACATGTTCAGTCTAAAATAGAAGGTAGCATTTTAAAATAGATGACGAACCTTCTTCCCACATCATTTATTTTATATGTGCTTCCACACAATGTAAACATTGATCTCTGCACAGCTTGGCTGGGGCAAGTGGCGCTTTTCTCTAGCCCACTCCTTGGAGTTTGACAAAAAAAAAAAGTAGGAATCATCATTCCTGTCATTCAAGGGACTTTGTCCTCAGAGATGACTTTAGGGATATACAGTGTTTCTTTCCTTATTGGAAACTTCTCTATTTTCTCCCCTAAATGATTATTTTCTAGCACTAGGATATTAACAAATGGCAACACAAATTATAAAGTGATGAATGGTTGAGGGCAGAGATCCAAGGCTACATCTCATGACACACTGAGAATAGGGAATACTCCCCGGTACATTTTTGATGGATGTTAAGTAAAGAATGCTTCTATATTTGCTACCTTTATTCAATCTGAGGAATAGATGAAGGTCTTGGAGACAATAATAGCACTATCCATTAAAACCTTGAAAGTATTAGAGTGCTTGAGAGGGTAACAGAAGACAAATTACATTAAACAGCAAAATTCTACCAAGACAATATGAATACTTTTAATGGGCCTACTGTGTGCCAGTTACTACATGGGCCAATGAGATAAGCCCATTTGGGTCACAAAGATCAAAGTGGGAAGCTTCTTCTGAAATCAGCACAGCTTCCACAACCTTCATCCAGTGCCCTTTTCCAGTCCTCTCCACTGAGGCAAGTGGGATGAATGGAGAGGTACGGAACACCTGGAGTGGGAGTCACAGGCTTGCCTAACGGAACACTTGCTTACTCTGTTCAGAATGGATGTCTGACACTTGGCCTTCTAGACTACCCAAAGCCCAGTGAAAGGAAACACACTTGGATTTCCTCTCTGTTCCAACAATCCATAGAGGTCAGTATGTTCAAGGACATTTAGAGACTGGACATCTATGTCACAAGAGTCTATTTCTAAAATAATGGCACTAAACCAGATGTTTCTCAAAGTTCTGCTACAGTATAATAGGTTTTCTTTGCCATTTATTTTTGCATTGGCAATGAGACAATGCATAAATAAAATATATTAAAGATATCTCAAATGTCTGGTAAACTTCTACTAACTTTCAATGGATCTATTAATGAAATGGAAATGGTAAAAATAAACATTCATTACTTTTACAAGAATTTTATTATTTTAAGAGATTCCAACAATTTTTTTAAAAAACTGGTATAACTCCATGCATATACCCATTTCATTCTACTAATGTTCATCTTAGATTCTTTAATTAGTTGTTATAATTTCTTATTTAAATATTATTGTTTAAATAAACTAGGGTAACAAAATTTCATAAATTATTCCAAACAACCAAAAGCGGCTTTATATAACTATTTAGGTTCTGGGTTTGGTTCAAAACTAATGTATTTGTAACATTTTCTATAAGTCACTATCTAATTAAGTTTTAGTATTACATATATGTATATATATAATATTTTTTCCAATTCTATATAATTAACAAGAAGGAGACCTAAGATTTGGCCGTGAACTGGGTCTCTTACTACTTTTCTATATTGTTGCCTCATATACTACCTTTTCCATCATTTCTTTCAAAGAAGAAAAAAATTTATAAGACATTGCTAAAAGAATCTTCTAAATATTAGGCAGTGTGATATATTTTGTGTGTGTACTGTCTTCTGCCTTCATTGGTCTCTCAACAGTTTAGACCCTGACACACCTACCTTAATTGCCTTATATCAGTTACCCTACAACTGAAGACAACCTTCGGTCCCAGAGTCTGCTGAACTTATTCACACTTGCCAGTCTGAGGCCTGCTTGCCCTACCTCACCCTCCCCTTCCTGCAGAAGCATCAGAGCACTGCATGCCTTCCATGTCTGTCTCTGTCTCAGCCTGTGCCTGAGCCACATGCTTTCCTGTGGCCCTACATGGCATGCCGAGTTTCTTCCAGGGAACTGTGAATATACCAAAACTAAAGACCTCTTCCAGGTTTCTTTCTCTTGGCCTATTTTTGGCCTCTTTTTATCTCCCTGAAATTAATGTGGTGAAAACAGGTGGTGGAGTTTTAGGGATTACAACTCACTCAACTTTGCTAACAAAAATCCAGTCAGAAGCTTAAAAAACAGACATATCTGACCTCATGGCTAGTGCAGAGCATCCCGTCACACCTTAGTTTGCTTATCTGAAGAATGATAATAATATTAGCTGTCTCAAAACAGTAGGTGTGGGAGTCCAGTAAAAGAAATTAGAAGTATATGTCACAAAAATTAGAACTATAGCTGGCTCACATTTAAGGCTCAAAAATCATGCATAAAAGAAAGAAAGAGATACATTTCTTGTCTCAAATATTATAATCACATAAACATACACATATATGTACACACATGTATACATATACAACTTTGTGTGTAGAATTTATATATTCATATGTGTGTATAGACATTTTCTGCTTAAAACTTTAAACTTTTTTCTTGTTTGATCCCCCATCTTCTTCATCCTTTGACAAAGCAAGAACTGTTCCACTGACCAGTTTTGTTTTGCAGATGAAGAAACTGAAGCACAAAATAATTAATTTGCAAAGTCTGAGACTGCTTAAACAATGGTAAAAACCATATTTGTTCAACAGAGAGTTTTGTGATCATTCATGTTGCATTGTGAGTGGAAATGAGTGGCCCTTGTTGATAAGTATGACTGTGCAGAGCTCAAGAAAATATGGTCAAGGTTATAGTTTTTATAGCTATGAGAAACTGGTATCTCTGCCCTTTTCCTTCATGATGATTCATGACACGGAAGTGAGTATATTTACACCAGAACTCTTTGTTCTATTTTGTATGAAATACATTATTTTCTAAAGCATGTATCCTCTTATCTTCACTGTTCAGGGCTTTGAGTAGATTTTTGCTGTCTTGTTATTGACTCCTATTCTGAACTGGCTGTCTGACAAAGCTTGGAAAGTCAGATGGTAAATAAAGTGGTCAATATTGATGAATACGCGTTTATTTCATGATTGAACACTCTCTATGTAGTGAGTGGTAGAAGAAGTTTGGATCTAGAGTCTCATTCTCCTAGAACATGCTGCAACTAAGAGGATTGCTTGGGCTTCAAATGGGGCCACGGAAGAACTCTGCCTTCATTAGGAAAAACAATCTGCAAAGATGGAAGCAATGATGTTTAAGACTCTCCAGAAAACACCCTACATTCATAAACTAGCTCCTTCACACACTTTGAAAAACCTGCTAATGGAGAAGTACAGAGAAACATATTCTGAGGAGAATGGTAGAGGCTCCTTTCTGAAGAGATTCAGGAAAATTCAGTTTCCTCCATTCATAAGAATTCTCTGTCCAGCCTTGTTGGCACTGCTTGTAATCCCAGCTACTCAGGAGGTTGAAGCAGGAGAATCATAAGTGTGAGGCCTTTCTGGGCAACTTAGAGAGACCCACTCTGAAAAATAAAAAAAATAAATAAATAAATAAGCTCTGAGACAAACCGTGTAGGAATTATTACGCACACTTTATAGGTTAGTGAATTTAGGCCTAGGACAATTTTATGACTTGCCTAGAATCTTCTTATTGGGAAGAGACACAGCCAAACCTCAAAGACAATTTTTCTGACTTTTGCTTCACAGTTTTTTTTTTTCCACTTCCCCAGATGGTGTCTGTGGGTTTGGCTCTCACTTTCAAGCTTCACTGACCCTGGATGATGGACGAGAATTTGTCCTGGACATCTGAGCCCAGGCTAGGGTACAGGTGCCAGACAACCTGGGCTCCCATCCACTCTTGCTGCAATTCTAGGCTGAGCTGTTCAGGCAACTTTATGAAACACCCAAGTTACGATTTATTCAAGAAGCCAAGGATGAGGAGTCTTTACTCTCTCTGATTCAGAGCCAGAGGGCAAGATCCCTCTGCACACAGCTGACATGCTCCTTGGCTGATATGAGGAGCAGAATAAAGTCTGTGGCATGTAAGTGTAACCAGGAAGAAGTCATTAAATGGAAAGGCGTAGCAAGAACAGACACAGCCTAAACTTAACCATTTAGCTCTCCTCATTGGGAAATTGGCCTCGACTTTCTCTCCTTTGGAACCAATTTTTGAACCAATTTTTTTCTCATTTCATTACTAATTTTATTTAATGCCCTTTAGATCATTCATTGATTGGCTAATCAGAAACCTGAGTTAAATTGGAGAATCATAAAAATGATTCATACCTACCTTAAATATTTCATTATTATTTATAACAGTATGCTGTGTATTAATCTGAACTGTATTGATGTGAAGGCAAGACCTTTTATATAAACATAAACTCTCTGATTGTATTTCCCTCTGAATTTCACTTGTAAACCTCAATCCTAATAAATTTTAACTTCAGTTTTCTTAACATGAACTAAAATTTAAGACATTTGTCAGGTAATATAAGTTCAGACTTGTTCTAAATTAACACTACTTCTTTTTTACTTTTTTTGGTGTAGTCTTGTTACTGCTTAATTTGACATGGTTTTTAGTAACTTAGGATTTTCCACTTCATATAAAACATCATGCCTAGTTTTAATAAAAAATAGATTCAATAACTTGGTTTATACCTATGATGTCTCCAGTTTATATAATATTTAACTGAATTTTTAATTACATAAGCATGGCAATCCTAGTAGATTTGGTAAAACCACAATAGAATCTTGATAAATAGACCACTTAACTTGGGGGAGTATAAGCATGTTGGAATACTAGGGCATCGTCTACCAGACACAAGTGTTGATGATGTTGTTCATATATTTTATACAAGCAGCGGCTGTTGTAGTCTAATCTGGAGAATTTAATGCACACTGGTTAAGAATGTTGTAGTCAATTTGTTAGATTCTTAATGACTACTCACATTTGTATAATATCTGATGATTCACATCCTTAGGCCATGTAGTTTTCATAATCATCTTTGATAATATTTGTAAAACAGAATACTCATTTTACAGTAGAGGATACTTATAGGTTCATGAAGCTTAGAGAGTTAAGTTTCCTAAGGTCTTCAACTTACAAATAAGGTGGAGTGAAGAATGAAGTAAAGATGCAGGATTGCCTTGTGTGACTTCTGTGTCCTTGTGTTTTTTTCCAACACAGAACTAGAGAGACTCCATGTCATCCCTATGAAAGCCAAATGTAGATACTTATAGTCCCTTATCTCTTGCATATTTTTTTCTTTCCTCCACAACGTGAAATATCTAAGGAACAACACATGAGTCATCACAAGATCATAGCACCTAATGTGCCAGAGCAATCAGATAAGCTTCAAATCAATTATAAGGGTTTATTATTTCTTTCTTTCTTCTTCCTCTTGTTCTTGTTCTTCTTTTCTGTGAGATGGGACATTTTATTCTGGCTCTAGAGAGAAATCAAGATATTTTTTTAACATCACCATCTACAAAAAGGAGATTCAGAACAGTCTTGTCCTAATGAGAAGAGTAGACATGGCATATATAAGTCTTTGAGATAGAGTTGACCTCATTACTTTCCAGCAGTGAGAGCTTTAGCAAGGGGCTCTAACTCACTGACTACACCTTAGTCTCTGGTGACAATGATAATGATAAGTAACTACTTTGTAAGTATATGATGCCACTTCAAAGGGTTGAGACTTGTTGGACTTGGATGATGTAAAAAGGCAAATATTCCAAGACAATGTGTGTGAGAGAGGACAATAAGTTAAGTTACAAATGGAGCAAAAAAACCCGGCTGATTCCCACTGCAGGTTTCCCTGTTGCCACTAACTAGAGGGGCAGAGTTTAAGACATGAAGACCTCTAAGTAGTCATAGCAAGTAGCATGTGCCAAATACCAATAATTGCTGCAGGAGGTTAATGCTTTCAGCAAGATTCACTACCTCTGGCCATAATGAGGTCACACTATCAGGAGCCATTAAGTTCATTGAGGTTATAACAGAAGATGAATCCATATCATAAATTGAAAATATCACAGGAGAGTGATCTTTGCCTGTGCCCATAATATATATTTAGATAAGGCTGGTTTTGGAGTCTGATGCATGCTATTTTAGACAACAAAAAGAAAGTTAAACGACAGCAACAACAACAACAACAACAAAAATACTGTATTTAACATCTTAGGAAAAACACAAAAATGCTTCTACCTTTTCTTTGTTGTTGTTTTGCTCCCAACCTTTCTGAAAAAAAGGGAGCTTTTGATTTAAGTTATTTACTCCCCAGTTTTTAATGAGATTTAACCAAACATGATTGAGATTCCAAGGTTTTATTTTGGTCTTCTTCTTCAGAAGAGATTACTTTGGAGAATAAAGTGAATTCAGGAAAACTTAAAGAACCGGGGAGAATTGTTATTGGTATTTCAGGAGTTCTATGCAACTTTAAAAAGACCTAATTAATCTCATGTTCCTTTTCTCAAAAGCATAGTATGGTATCAAGGAGGCAAAATGAATGTTCCGGGAAAAAAAAAAATCTGTCATTCCCTCTTGTATAGTTGGTGAATATACAAACAAAAGAAAAAAAATATCCTTAGAATCTACTATGAATCCTGTGCCTCTTCTTTTGGACCCAGAGAATACTGGTCCTTGATAATTGAGCTCACTTTTCAGAGAAGCAGAAATTTTTTCTTCAGATCGTTGCTCCAAGAAGTCTCAGGACTGAGGAGCTGAGGCAATTTTCCTGTTCCAAAAACATCAACAGTGTATTCCAAGATGGTAGGTTAGACACACTCAGTGATCAGCTTCTAAAGTGGATAGAATCAAAACAATTGAAGAACAACTATTCTTTAAGATGGGTGATGGTGGAGGGTACTGAAATTTTATGTGAGCAGAGACATGAAAAAATATAGAATTTGGAGAGTAGAATAAAGTGTGATAAAATACATCCTAGTGTCAAATGCCAGAAAGTACATCAGAGAGTATGTATGAAGTTGAAAAAAAAAAGGAACCCCAGAAACCTGCTAACACGTCTCAGTCTTGTTCAGAAGTGCAGACTTCACAGTATTCACAGTAAAAGTGGATTCTGTATAACATTCCAGCACCGAGAGAATACTTATTTTTATTTTCTTTTAAAATATTTTTTAGTTGTCGATGGACTTTATTGTCTTTTTATTTTTATGTGGTGCTGAGGATCGAACCCAGTGCCTCATGCATGCTAGGCAAGCACACTACAACTGAGCCAAAACCCCAGCCCCAAGAGAGTACTTTCTATTACCCAACATGTAACATACAATTCTTTGGAGTCATCTTGAGAATGTCTTGTCTGAGACTACTGCTACAGTAATCAATGGTTCCTATATTTCCAGGCTATAGAAACAAGGAGAATTGCCATGCACTATTCTAGTAGGTGTTAACTTTGAGAGTAGGTTTGTATACTTGGGAGAAAATCTAGAATAATCAGTAAATATTAACCAACCATGAACAGAATATACAAGAGTTCTTTTAAGAGCATTAAAAGATAAAACTATGACTTGACATATAGGTATAGAAGAGGGAGTTGAACTATGGTTTCATGGCATAGAAAACTGATTCAGTGAAATAATAACAGGAAATTACCTTAGTCTTGAAATGATATAGTCAGGCACTAGGGGCATTTAAAACCCCAAATAGACATGACCAGTAAAGAATAACTCCACTGCCAAAAGTAAAGGAAAAAAAAAGAATATTAAAAGCTGGAAGACAGAAGCATAAAGTGACTTATAAAGGAAAATCCATTTGAATAACAGCAGATTGTTCAGCAGAAATTCTAAAGGCCAGAAGGGCATAGAATGATATATTTCAAATCCTGAAAAAAAAATAACTGCCAACCTACATTATACTACATTCACAAAGTTGTTTTTCAGAATTCAAACAGAAATAACAACCTTATAAGATAAACATAAGAAAAACTATTCATGACCACTAGGCCAGCCTTAGAGAAGATACTAAAAGGAATCCTATACCAGGGAAGGAAACAAGATAAACACAACAATAAGAGAGAGCATGGGAAAGAATACCACTAGAAGAGTAGATAAACAAATGAGAAGTGGGAAAGAACAAAACATAACTATTTCAGTAAATCATCAAAAATTTAAATGAATAAAGAAAAATCAATTAACATAGATTATTCAAAACAACCAAAAGAAAGCAAGAAGCTGAAATCTTCAATTAAAAATTGCAGTCTGCCCAGTTGGATTAAAAACAAACCCAACTGTTTGCTGTCAGAAAGAAACGCACGTCACAAGCAAGGTCATATACAGACTGAAGGTAAAAGGATGGAGAATGATATTTCAAACAAAATGGAATCTGAATGAAGGCAGGAATAGCTTTACTCAAATCTGGCAAAATAGACTTCAAGTTAATATCCGTCAAAAGAGACAAAGAAGGTCACTACGTGGCTTATTTGATAGATCACTGTTGATAAAAAGCTATGTGTTGATCAAGAAAATTAAATTATGCACAAATAATCAGAGCATCAAATTAAAAAAAAAAACACTATAGAACACAGAGGGCAAAATAAACTCCAATAAAATAATAGTGGTGACTTCACTCAATACTCCACTCTCACCAATAGATTGATCACCTCGACAAAAAATAAACAAAGAAATATCAGAGTTAAATCACATTATAGATCAAAATTGACTTAACAGACATCTATAGCATATTCCATCCAAGAGCTGAATTGAACTTTCTCCAAATTAGATCACAAAGCAAGGCTTAAAAAATACAGAAACCAACAAAAAATATTTGTTTAACTTACCAGACAATATGGAATGAGAGTAAAAATCAACACGAAAGAAACTACAGAAATTCCACAAGCATGAAGATTGAACAACACAGTCTTGAACTGGGAGTGGGTCATTGAAGAATCATGAAGAAAATTTAAAAGTCCCTAGAATCAAATGAAAATGGAAACACAATTTACCAGTATCTGTGGGACATAGCAAAAATTGTATGAAGGAAATTTATAGCTATAAATTCCTACTTTGGTAAAACAGATTTTAAGTAACCTAATTATACAATTCAAGTCCTTAGAAAAATAAGAATGAATAATGCCTCAAATCAGTATTAGAAGTAAAAAAAATAATTAAGATCAGAGTAGAAGTAAATGAAATAGCAAATAACTAAACAATACAAATGATCAATAAAACTTGCTTTTGGGGAATAATAAAGAAAATTGGCAGACCCTTAGCCAAACTAACCAGAAGAAAGAAAGAATCCAAACAAATAATTTGGAGATGAAAAAATAGATATAACAACAGATTGAAATGAAATCAGATCATCAGAAAATTATTTTGAAAAATTTTATGCCAATAAGTGGGAAAATCTAGAAGAAATGAACAAACTTCTAAACACATATGACCTCCATAATTGAACCAAGATAACATTAAAAAAAACTAAATAAATCAATAATAATCAATGAGATTGGAGTAATAATTAAGTCTCCCAAAAAAGAAAAGCTCAGGGCTAAACTGACTCACTGCTGAATTCTGTCAGACATTTAAAGAACTAATACCAACACTCTTCAAGTTTCAATAAGATAGAAAATGAAGGAGTCCTTTCAAATTCATTTCATGAAGCCAGTATAACTAAGCTGTCAGAACCTGATAATCACACAACAAAAGATGAAAGTGCAGACCGATATACTTGATGAATATTGGTGCACAAATTGTCAACAAAATGCCTGCACATGGAATTAAAGATCACATTAAAAAGCAGAAGGACTGGGAGAATTAAATTGTTAAAATTGCCATAGTACCTAAAGTGATCTACAGACTAAATGCAATCCCCATCAAAATACTAATGATATTTTTCACAGAACTAGAAAATAACAACCCTAACCTTTATACAGAAACACAAAAGGCCCTGAAATGCCAAAGCAATCTCAAGAAAGAAAGAAAAAAAAGAAAAGAAAAATGTTGGAGTCAACACAATACCTGATTTTAAAATTGAGCCATAATAACAAAAACAGTGCAATATTGAAAAAAACCAAACACGTAAAACAGTGGAATAGAATAAACGACCCCCCAAAAAACCTGTGCATCTATAAATTTCTGGTTCTAGCCAAAGGAATAAAAACTCTATGTTGGAGAAGAGAGCTACTTCAACAAACGATGCTGGAAAAACTGGACATCCATCTATAGAAGATGGAAATTGGATTTCTATTCCTCACCCTGTACAAAAATCAATTAAAATGAATGGACGATCTTAATGTAAGATCTAAAATGATAAAACTATTGGAGGAAAACCTAGGGGAAATAATTGAAGATTCTGGTATAGGTAATGATTTCCTGACTAGAATTTCAATAGTTCAGGAAACAATCACAATTTGGCAAACAGAATTATATCAAATTATAAGGCTTCTGCACAGCAAAGAAAACAACAAAGTAAAGATAAAACTCATGGAATAGGAGAAAATCTTTGCCAGCTTGTCATCTGACACAGAATCAGTATCTACAATATGTATTATAAAGTACTCAAAAGTTTGACAACAAAAGAACACACAATCCCATCTATAAACAGGCAAATGTACAGAACACGCACTTCTCAAAAGAAGTACAAATGACCATTAAAAATGTAGAGAAATGCTGAACATCTTTAGACATCAGGGAGACACAAATCAGAACTACAATGAGATTCCATCTCACCCAAGTCAGAATGGCTAGTATCAAGAACACACATCAAAAATTGACAAATGGTGGCAAGAATGCAGGGATTAAGAAACCTGTGTAACTTTTTGATGAGGATGTAAGTTGGTGCAGCCACTATGGAAGACAGTGTGACAGTTTCTCAAAAACTAAAATTATGACTACCATATGGTCCAACTTTTACTGCTCTTGGTATATACCCAAAGGAATGAAAGTCAGCATATGAAAGAGACTCCTGGGGCTGGGGATGTGGCTCAAGCGGTGGCGTGCTCGCCTGTCATGCGTGCAGCCCCGTTCGATCCTCAGCACCACATACAAACAAAGATGTTGTGTCTGCCGAAAACTAAAAAAAAAAAAAAATATTAAAATTCTCTCTCTCTCTCTTAAAAAAAAAAGAAAAAAAAGAGACGCCTGCACACCCACTATTATTGTGGCACTACTCACAATTGCCATGCTATGGAGATAGCCTAGATGCTTATCAATAGTTGACTGGTAAAGAAAACATGGTATGTATGTATGTATACATATATGTATGTATATATCTGATGGGCTATTATTCTGCCATAAGGAATAAAATCATGTCATTTGCAGAAAAATAGAACTGAAGATCATCATACTAAGTGAAATAAGAGAATTAGAAAGTATTGCATTTTTTTTCTCATGTGTAGAATCTAAAAAAAAACACAACATGAAAGTAATTGGGAGTTGGACAATCAGGGAAGGAGAAGGGGAGACAGGTAATAAGGAATAATAGAGGGTAATAGGGAAGGTGGATATGATCAAAGCCCATTATACACACATATGGACATTCCAGAATGAACCCCATTATTTTGTACAATTAACATGCACTAATAATTATAATGAATGAACCACAATTTGAGAAATAAAAAAATACAACTTCTAAACCTAAAAAAAAAAAAAAATCATGAATAGCTTTAAGTAAGCACAGAAAAAATTTCAAGGACCTACAGACTTTTATAAATGAATATCATCCATCACTGGACACATTAGTTACCATCTATGTGCTTTCTCCCACATTGTCTTTTACAATGTCATTTAAAGCTCCCTTTACCCCTCCCAAAGTGATATCTTATGAAAAGCTGCATATCAATGAGCTTGGTGGTTTTCTTCTTCTCTTAAGAATGTTTTCATTTGACTGAATTTAAAGTATATCAAAGAATTCTTTATATTTCTGTAAGGATGCAAGTGAGAAATAAGGGATGCCAATAATATTGAGGGTCATTTTTAATGCCAAAGTACAGAATTTTGATTTTCTAAACCATTCTTCCTGAAAAGGAGAGAACATGTCTAGCCATGTAGATCAAACTGGAGAAAGTATTCTTGGAAATGTCTCCTGGAGCCAGGCTGGAGTTACTAGCAGTAAGAACAGTACCAGGAGGGCTGCTAAAGGTTTAGGAATGCATCGTTTGGTAGCATTACACCCTGCTTGCCTTACCAGGACTACAAGACATCCTCAAAGTGAGTTTTGGAGCACATCCCACCTTCATAGAAATGCTTACATTTGAATAATGAGGGGTGGGGGAGGGAGGAAGAGAGAAAGAGAGACTGGTTTAAGGAAGGGCCCCAAATAGCCATTAGGTACATGTAATCATGCTGATAAAAAGACCTCAACAATTATATCATGTGTTAAACTTTCTGGGAGGCACACCGTCATAATTTCCTGTGAAATTCTCTGTAGGTTAAAACTTTCTATAGTAATCTGGAGAGTCCAGATCTATTTCTGGTTTCTAGTCTTGAGATAAATATATATCACCATCCATCCATATGTATATATGAATGACAAGTTTTTGGTGAACTATGAATAGGCATGAAAAAAAACCCATGCTCAAACACACTTGCACACAGGTACAGTTGTGTGATTAGATTAAGCATCCATCCTAATTATCCTAAAATACAGAATCCTAACAGCAGTGATACGGCAATATGGGTCAAGAGTAGATGTGGCACTAACTCAGCATGGCTCTGCTTGGTTCCCAGGTTCTGTGGTGACTCAAAGCCTCTGTGCCATTCTCTTGTCAAGGTGGGTGTTGGATATAAAATTTTGCTCTTTTATACATGATATTATATTATGATTAATAGAAATTCTTCCAATAACATTACACATATTCTTTTAAAGAGTATGTTCTCCAGTGTTGAGTCTTGTTTCTAGAGCCAAGCTTTGAGTTTGCAAAGTTTACATGCTTACATTCTTGAAGAGAGAGCTAGGACAGTGTCTGATATTCCAGAATAATTCTCTCAAGCTATCTAGCAATTTGTAAACCTCTTTCAACCACTGAAAATTAACAGAGAAAATTGGGATTTTTTTTTAATATGACATTGAGTAAACATATCCCATTCATGGAAAGTAGAATATCCGTGGAGTATCAGGTTTAGGAAAGGGGTACCACAAGTTTATGTATTATAGATACTACATTTGAGAAGTCTGGTATATAAGGAGAATTCAAGTTCACAGTTGATCCATTTAGTGGTTGTTCAGAACTGGATGCTACTGGATCAGGAAAGCCAATGTTACAAGGGTGGCTTGAAATTGGCTATAGTGAGAAGATTTGCACAACAAATACCAAATGCTACACGGTGAACATTTCATCCTAAAGAACTGGTAGGAATGCAGGGTATAGAGGTGGAAAGGTGGGATGAAGTACAAAAAGATGTCTGACTGGATACAGAGATTTAGTAGTCAGTACTTACAGATTATATTTAAATGGCACCCAGTTTCCTTGAGAGTAAATTTAGAGATACGATAAAGGGATCACCATCTAGCCAATTCTAGCATTTAGGTGTCATAAAGATGAAAATCTGCAGCTACTTAAGAAGAAAATGGAGAAAACATGCTGTCCTAGAAACTAAGTGAAAAAATATTTCAGGAAGAAAACATCAAACAACTGTGTCAAATGCTGGAGAATACTAACCATTCACTGTGGCAAAGTGTCACTGGTGGCATTGAGTACCACTGTGTCCTCAGTGGTATGGAGCGGGGGCCTAATTAAGTTATGCTTAGGAGAGAATGAAGCCTTTTTCTGCCCTCAATCTACTTTCCTACTTCTGACTTTTCTCCAAATACACAGTCATTTTTAGGCTCTTTAATTAACTATCCTATCAATGTATTTATTTTTTCTTTTATTTATTGGCTTTTGTACTTTCTTTAAAATATTCTCATTTAACAATGTGAGAAGATGATATCAATGAAGCATAGTGACGTGGAAGTAGTAAGAGACCTTGCCGAGGTCCTGGGTGAAGAAATGCTGAGATATAGCTCCAGCCAACTCTGCTTTGTGCAGCCCGACCTTGCACACGACAGAAGAGCAGGTGTGTCAAGTTTGGAAATGTGAATTTTCAAGTTGGATGTTGTTTTTTCATTAACCATCTTCACAAAGGGCTATAAAACATATTTGGCTAGTGAAAGCTAAGATATTGAAAGAGACTTGTAGAACAAATGAGGATAGTAAGAGATAACATTTCATGTTTGAAGAACATTGTTAAATGGAGGGAAGACAGTACTGCAGTTGAACACAAGGTCTCTGGAGTTTATAAATCTGACACTGAATCTTGGTTCTGCTACTAGTATCTTGGAGATGCCTGTGTGACCTCAGCTAGCAGTTTGGCCTCTCTGAAACTCAGTCTTCTCTACTCCAAAATGGAGTTTATAATACGAATATCTCAGGACCGTGATGTGGATTAAATTGAATGGCTATGTAAAGGGCTTATTATAGTATGTAGGCAGCCAGTTAAGTGTCCCATAAATGGTAGCTACATAAAAAGAAAGGACACCTTAGGATAAATGATTCTTTGACAAGCTGGTGACTAATCAGAGAACACATCTGTGGGTTGTTGGCTGGTGAGAGGGAATCAGACTGAGGAAATAAAGCTCCTATTTACTGCTCGTGGTTAGGTTTATGCTGAGAGATGCTGAATCTCCCAGTTCTTGCTCTTTTCCTAATTTTCCATTCTTTTATCTCACAGGCACTGGAATGATCAAGATAGGCTGAACACGAAGAGATAAATAAGCTGAGAATATGTACCTTAAATGTTTGGGCAATTTGGTTCAAACAAGTATTAATTTATGAATAAAGTCATAAAATAACCAAGGCCAAAGAGCTCTCTAACACAAAGGCAACTGGCATCAATATCTAGAGCTCATGAACTACACACCCACTTAAAATACACAGAGGTTGTCCAGCCCAATTTCCTTATGCTACAGTTGAGGATCCTGGGATCTATGGGGAAAGGGATTCTCAGAGACTCCCAGACCATCTTGCTTCTCAGTGTGGACCATCTCTCTGTGATCTACTCTGTGCATTTCAATACAAAGAATAGAGCTGCTTGAATCTTTCATTCTTTCAAGGCCTTTCTTTCTTTCTATATTAGGATCATAGTACGTGAAGCACAAAGACAAGACACAGACCAAGGTTCAAGCTTATTTTTCAGAGGAAGAGATGAATGTGCACGGAGGAGAAATGGCTTTTCCAGGATCAGTTAGTTCATGGCAAGCTCAGACTAGAATCTGCCCTCCTGACTTTCAAACCAGTGCTCTGTTCCCTCACATTGGATACTGGAGGATGTTGAGACTTTGAATGACATGCAACTGGATGTTGAGAATCTGTCAAATGTGGAGAAACAATAGTCACTAGTTCCCATCTTCACATTCCACTTAGAAATATCAGGCTGGAGACTGTCTTTGCAGGCTTCACTTCTAAGATGCGACTTCCCCTGGCTTGTAATCTTCTCTTTTACCTGGGTGAGTTGGATCAATGCCTAGAATTTCCATTAACTTTTACAGCAAGTCTGTTAATTTGATGAAGAACATTATCTACTTTACCTTGAAATGTCTTTCTCTTCCAAGAGGCTTTACTAATAAAACCAATGCTGATTTTTTTTTTTTGGTTGTGTGGTGGGATTCTCCAAGATTTAGAATATTAAGTACTTCCTTGAATAAGAAAAGATTTTCCTCTCTCTTCAAAGATGCTGTGAGAAGCTTCAGAATTTAAAATTGTTGAAATACCTGAGGAAAGTAAACTCCATCTTTGCATGTTCACAGGAGATACAGTCACAAGGATATAGAGAGGGAATGGATCAGATGCAATTTTTAAAGGAATTATACCCTATAAAAAGCTATTAAGAGATTAATCCCCAAATTCAAGTAGTTCAGCAAAGCCCAAGCAGGTCAAAGAAAATAAGTTCTGCAAACATCATAGTTAAACTTTAGAAAACCAAAGATGAAGGGAAACTTTTTAAATAAACAGAGAAAAAGCCACACTGCTGTCAAGGGAGCAAAAATAAGACACAGAGATGAATTTTCTTGAGAAAACTGTAGAGGCCAAAAGACAATTGAATAACATCTTAAAAAGGGATGGCAAAAAGAAACTTCCAAACTAAAATTCTAAAACCAGAGAAAACATCTCTGAAATGTGAAGATACAGTAAAGACATTTTCCAGACCAATGTTGAAAGATGTCACCAGGAGCCAACGTCTGTGAGCAAGACCTCACTATGGAATATAGCTAAGTCATCAGGGAGCATAGAGCTGCTGTTAAATTAGTTTTTTTTTTCTTTTAACAAGGAAAATCAAATTAAGCGATTACTACACACTAGTCCTAATGCACACAGTTACAGCACTGGTGACACCAACCGTCCAGTAACAGGTGGAACTCTTGACACTAACATGTCCATTGTTGTGTGAGATTAGATAACATGAGCACTTTATATACAAAGTTACGAAAAATTGTGCTGTAAATGGGTAATAATGAGTGTAATGCATTCCACTATTGTTATGTATGTAATAAATACATATAATAATATGAGTGGTAAACATTTTCCTCATCTTGCCACTGGTCTATTGAAAAAAAACCTCTGTTCCAATAAACAAAAGTATTTAGCTCTTATCACTTTGAATTTTATTATTTTCTATAGCTACTAGATTTCATATAACAGTGCCAAAGACCTTTCCAAATCAATTACAGGGGGCTGAAGAGTGCTTTCAATTTAAATTAACAGCAGTTAGTCATTTTTAATTATTTTCTGATGTAAGGTTTCATGTAAGAATTTATTTTTCCCCACTAGCTAACCTATTACCTCCAATTTATTGATTGACCTGTTGTTTTCTCATTGATATAAAATTCCAACATGCAAATTTCTGCTTGCCAATGCCTGTATGCCTTGGTTTATTTTAGACTTTCAAATTTGTTCCATCTGTTTTCTCAACACACTCTATTAAATGTTGAGCCTTTATTAGATATTATGGTATCTGGTAAAGCTAGTTTCTTCTCATTATTATTAATTTTCAAGGTATGTTTTCTGCCATTCTAATTTATTTGTCCATGTAAACTTTGGTTAGATTTGGTTTATTTAAGCAAAATTGATCTTTTTATTGGGATCATGTTGAAATATTACACAAATTTAAGAGAAATTGATAATTTAATTACCAGAGTCTTTCTAGCCAAGACTGTGGATGTTTTTCTTTTATTTTACTGTTCTGATATTAAAAATGTCGCTACTATAAACATTTTTATACATTTGTGTTTTTAGAAACATATGTTTTTCATTTTTCTGGATATATATCAAGAGTGGTATTACTGGGTCAAAGTATTGCTGTGTGTTTAGCTCTCTTAGAAATTGCCAGTTTTCACAAAATGGTTACAGCTTTTTACGTCCTTACTAGCAATGAGCAAGAGTAAAAGTAGCTCCGCTTGGAAGAAATGTGATACAATATCTGAAACTTAAACAAGTATAGTCAGGCACTGAAAGATCTGAGGACAAACGATTCCAGGCACAGCTACACCAAACTCAGAGAACTAAAGGCATTCCTAGTGGATATTTTCCTGAAATGACAAATGTAATGTAGTCTAAAATTTCCCACCATATGCCCATTGGTAAACCTCAAATTTTATCAAAGTTTTATCAAAAGATTTTTTAGTGAAGTGTAGTAGGATAGTCTTCCCACTAATTTAAGAGACAGTTGAACAGGATCTATTAATTAATATTCAATATTAAAAAAAAAGTGTGCCTTAGAGGTTGGGCTGTAGCTCAATATCTGAGCTCTTGCCTAACATATGCAAGGATCTGGCTTGATGTCAGCACCATGAACATAAAAAACTATCTTAGTTTTCTATTTTAAAACCACAGCTTAACTAGTAATCATATTAAAAGATGTTTAGATTATTTCTACTATTTTGTTTTAATACATATAGTTTTTCAAAAGTTACATTGCAATATCATCTCAATACTATGTGAAATGCTAATAAATTCTAGAAGAATAATGAAAGAATTAAAAAATAGAAAATCCCTGATATTTGACAGATATTTTAAAAATTGACTTACCAATGTAATCCCCAGATTATATTTTCAATAACTAATCAGCAAACTGAAATATGGTAAAATTCAGGTTGCTGGTTAAAGATTGGGTTACTTATTTGTTATCTACTATCCAGCATTCAATATCTTAGCCTTTCCCAATATCTCAAAACTGTGTTTGAAAATCTGATAACAGTATTTATCTAAATCATGAGAAACTGTCAATTATTTCAGCTTTGTTTTTTAAAACAGAGATAATTATGGTAATATTAAGGTAAAACATACCAAAACTTCTAGTCCTCTGCCAAAATCTGAGAATCCAAAGGTAAAAATAAATGAGTGTGTTGGCATCAATTTATTCAATGTTTACCTTCAGCACACAATTTTCTCTTTCGTTTATGAGGGGTTTTTTAAAGTAGTCTATCCTTTGAAATTTACATAATACTGAACATCTATATTTGATTGATAGAATTTCCAATTTTCCTGACTCTATTACTATTTGGCTACATGGTAACAGTTTTTTGAGCACAAATTTTGTGTAGCTATATGCTAGGAATTATATATTTCCATATGTAATCTACTTTCATATAATGCCTACTTTTTACATTTAATTCTAGCCTCAATGGTTATATGAAGGAGTCTTACCTATGAAAGACATAATCAAAATCATAATCAGAAATATCGTATGATATTTTGCATAACTAAAGTAGAATTCAGGTTTACATATTCCCCAAAGATTTAATAAGCAAAATATAACATTGCTGACTGAAAAAAATGTGATATGGTTTCGGAAGGTGTAGAAATTTCCATAAGGCTATATAAATAATTCACTTCCACAGTTTGGTGAGGTCTGTAAACATCAAGAGATTTGCATACCTCATTAAATAAAGAGTTCCAAGGTCAGTGCAAATGCATAGCACTTGGCTTGACATTGGTGCATTAATTACTCCTGCAACCATCCTTTTTTATGGCAAGGATGAAACCAACTCAAATCCCACAAAGGTAGATGACTCTAAGAAAAAAGGCGTGTTTCCATTTCTCTTTCTGGGTTGACAGTGGGAGCATGTTTTCCAGTTGAAGCAGATAGACCTTGGCAAAGCATTTATGAACTTGGATGCCTACGTAACTGTGGTCCCCTTGCTTATTTCGATTAACATACATCATGTATGAATAATAAAGCTTTGTTGTGTTAGGTTTGTGTTACATCTCTGAGATTTTGTGTTCATTTATTACCTTAGGATAATCTCACCTCTCCTGGCCCATGTCCTATAACATATGGTTTTTCTGAAAACTAAATAAATTTATGCAATGCATTCCATATAGCCCTGCCTCTATTAAAGTTGGATAATATTATCAGAAATCCACAATTTTCCTCCTTTTGACCAAAACTTTTGGTAGAAAGTATTGAAAATTTAATGTAGGACAAGAAAGTCAATTACAAAATTTATTAAACTTCCTTTTAGCATAATGTCCTTAAAATGCAGATAAAAGGATGAAGTAAATTATGATTTGAATGTCACTGAAAACTCCCCTTACTCTGCAAAAGAATCTCCAGTTCCAGAAATCCAGCCCCAATTGATTATTGTAATCCATTTTGTGCTCAGGTGCAGAATACCTGAGAGTGGACAATTGATAAAGAACATAGATTTCTTTTGCTAGTTCTGGAGGCTTGGAAGTTCAGGGTTGAGAGGCCCATCCAAACATGGCCTTCCTGCTCCACCATCCTAAAAGAGAGCAAGATATTGGACTCACAACCTCATGTCATCAATCCATTCATGAGAATGGAGCCCTTATCTTCTAAACACCTCCTGTTAGGTCCCGCTTTCCAATACTTTTGCATTGGGCATTACGTTTCCAGCACATCCTTTCTGGGGGACATATTTTAAATATAATATTAATTTTTTAAAAAAGGAAGAATTCTCTTAACTGAAGAATTCACCTTTGGTGAAAATCCATTCATTCATTAACTTTTATTTTTTTAAATCATTCAATCATTTAGTAAGCATGTGTAACTACTATGGGCTATTTCCAACTTAATTTGATGATACTGGTCATCTGGAATTGATACAAGTTGGGGTAAAGTATTTGCATCTAGCAAATGAATGAAATAGACCAGGAAGAAAAGGTCTGGTGTCCTGGTGTCTATACCTGAGAAGATGACAGAAGCGTGGCAGATGGCATGGTAAGTGTGATCCATACGGCCAAGACTAAACCATAATCAAGAGACTACAAGGAAGAAAGTACCCTTCTAGAACATGCCCATGTGTATGGAGAGCCATGGCAATTGCAGCTAAAGGGTAGGATAGCTGAGAAGTCAGAGGAGGACATGGGGGTAGAGTCCACAATAAAGAGTAAGTGTCTTCAGTAACCTTCACAGTGCTGGCACCTTAGGTGAATGGGAAAACCCTTCTGATGTGCTCCTCACAGATTCCACATGGAGCAGGCAATGCATGAGACTGGAAGGCAGCAGCTCACCCCTGGGGTGATGGAGAGGAAACAAGTGCAGTGTACATAAGAAAATCCTTTAATGCACACGGAAGGTGTTTTGCATTCATCTCTTTATTTACATGTTTAAAATATTTTTGACAATCTGCTCTATATTAAGTCACTTCTAAGTTTCAAGGATTCAGTGATGAGTAAAATAAGTTAGTTCCTGCCCTCTGGAAGCTGGAATTCTGGAAGCAAACACATGAGAAAGTGGTTTAAAAAAATATGCTATGATACTAGGAATAATATTTTATTCCTTTGCATAGGAATAAAGACTAGTCAAAAAATATGGGGTTGATGAGATGCACGAAGTATTTTTAAAAGGACAATAGGTTATGAGTCAATCCAATGTGATTTAATAACAGCAGAATGTTTTGAGGTAACAGGTCTCACGATGAAAGGGGTATTGCTGCAGTCTGGCTGGGCACAATTCACAGGCCACTTAATCAAGCAGAAACAAACTTTGTTTTTAGAACATACACGCCACACCACAGGGGCTCTTCAGGAATTCCCTCAGAGCCCAACTGCCACCACCAGCTTCCCACAAGCCTCTCAACCCCCGCCCCCCACTCCTCCTGCTCTTGAGGCCGATTGGCTGGGTTGCATGGGTGGAGCCAAAAAAAGTCCCCCAATGAACAGCTCCATGGTCTGAAAGGGCGGAGAAACAGCCCAATGAGCATCACTGCAGAGGAGCCAATCAGTTGGCAGCTAGAAGTTTGCTGGGGCCTCTGTGAGCCAATCATCAGCTGGCAGCTGGAAGTTTGCTGGCTGTTGGAAGTTTGCTGGGGCCCCTTCGGCTGTGGCTCTCAACAGGGTATCTTGTAGTGGAGAGAATTTTGAAATAGAGGAATATGAGATGAGGGGAAATGTTCTTAAATTGCCAAATTGGGAAAAGATGATCTCAGAGAGACCACATGCAAAAATCAACACCCCACTGTCTCTTGAACAATCCAAGCACACTCTGCTGAATACATTGCTTTGTAACACTTCTCCCATTAGTGTCTCTAAATATTATTAGATCTGCAAATGCACATGTTGACTTTTGAAAAGGAGGAACTATGTCTTACCATTTTTTTCACTTCAACTTCTGTGTGCAAGGATATCCATAATAGTGAAAAGATGGAAAATACAAACACAGTTCCTAGAGCCCCATGATACATCTGAGTACAACCCAATGCTCACTCCCCCACAGAGTGTGTTGTGAAATTTACGGAATGGTTAAGGATTGGGGAGAATAATATGACTGGGATTTACATAAAGTATTACCTAGAAAGCAAGTCTCAGACCACTAACATTCATTCCCATCACAAATAAGATTATCAGTCTCTCAAAGTGAAGTATATGTCATTCTCCAAGTACTCACTTTAACTTCTTAGGTCTAATTCATTTTGGAGGGGTACCAGGAATTGAACTCAGGGGCACCTAACCACTGAGGCACATCCGTAGCTCTATTTTGTATTGTAGTGCCTCCCTTTTGCTGAGGCTGACTTTGAACTCTTAATCCTCCCGTCTCAGCCTCCCAAGCCTCTGGGATTATAAGTGTGGCCCACTGAGCCTGGCTAGGGTCTGATTAATTTTGACAGAGAATGTTATTTGAGGTTATGATATCATACTTGTTTTCAAACATTTGGCTGTTTAATAACAACTTTTGTTTTCTATTTGAAAATCTCCCAAATTCCTGTTTGCTTTTTCTTAACTGACTAATTAACCCAAATCCAAATGATCACATGAGGTTAAAATATAATCCTTTAATTTCAATTTCAAATTATCCAAGCAATTCTCTAATATTCTAAAGATAGTTTTAATATCCTCAGGAAGATAAAAAAAACATCATATATAGTGTCCTGAAGTTTAGAAGCAAAAGAGATGAATGCATTCTTAGATACTAGTTCATCCCTGACAGAGCTTCATGCTTTCTATTTTTATTTTTTAAACTAAAAATAGTATCTTATGCCAAAAAAGAAACCTGTGTTATTTTATGGAAACACATAAACAAACACAGAACTAAGCACATAAACACATAAACATAATTTACATATGACATAATTCCTGTTGCTTCAAACATTGTGCATATTTATGGTGTAAGAATAGAAAAACAAGAACAAACATTAGGAAAGGTTGTCTCTTTTGGTCAGCTTATACAGAAATTTTTATTGCTTCCTTTGTGTTTTTTAAATTATTAAAGTAATATATTCTATGCTAAAAATTATCTGGTTTCATAAAATATATAAACAATATAGGGGCTCAACCTAATTATTATTTTTATAATAAAAAGAAAAAATTCTATATTGCTTACGAATAATATAGAATTTAGTAAAATTAAAATTAAGTGTCTTGAAAATTGATTCAGAGGTGAAGGGAGGAGTAAGAATTTGAACTATCTGTTTTGCATACTCCTTTGTTATAAGCAATGGCAAGTTCACCTCTTAGCCTTGCTTTATCAGTTCCTCTGAATTCTCTTTGTAGAATGGCAACACTAAAAGGCCCAGGCCCAGTTATCTCTGTTGTCTGCAGTACAATATCCTGCCACACTGATTCCTCACTGAGGTCCTCCAAGGACTTCACCACATGGATGTTACTGAGAAGAAGAAGAAAGATTATGGTCCTCCCCAGGCACGCGTGGTGCCATCTGGATGGGAGCAGAGCTTCTCGGTGACAGTGGGCCCAGTCACCTCTCCTTCCTGGATCCAGTCCGGACAGATTTCTAGACAAAGGGCCACCTGGAAGTTCACAGCAGCCCAAACCCCGCTGAGCTCTCCTTCTGAGGTTTTTAATCCTTTGTGTTTCAGTGTCCAGTGGCTCTTCCTCCTGATGTCAACTTGCAAATTCCCTGACTTATGGCACCATTAGAGATACGCAGTGAGGGCTCAGATACGCAGCATCCGAAGACGCATCTGAGTCTCTCCAGGTCCCTTGCTGTTCATTACTTTTCCATCCCCCCCCTTTTTTTGTTTCCCCCAAACAACATTATTTTCAAGCACTCTTGTCTGTTCATTCTTAAATCTTAGAATTTAAATTCTCAAGGATATTTACATTTAAATGGAGTGCCTGGACCTTTGGGTATTTGGAAAAGCCTTGGAGATTTTTAATGAACTCCTGAAAAGGTTGGGTTAAAGCTTTGCCAAGGGTAAGTCTATTCTGAACAATGGGAAGCTAGGGTTGAATTTAGAGCTAGTCAATCATCAATCCAGGACAGATCTGAGCTTTGGCAAATCTGCCATCATTCATGCACATTCAAAGCCTTTGCTGACAGGCGTCCCTGCCACCTACTTGGCCCAGCTCATCTTTCACCCAAGAGAGATACTGGCCTTCCCCTTCCGCCCCAGATGTGCCATATTTCCCTTATCTTTATCTTCCTTTGACCTAGAACACCTTCCCTTTACCCTTGACCAGCTGCTTTTTAAATAATGACTTGCTAAGCTTATCATCGTTTCCATTATGAAACATGTATTTTCAATTGGCAATTCTTTAATTTCTATTTGTGTTTCATATCTTATTTAAACTGACATAATAATTGCCCAAATTCTTTATGTAACTTGATGTGCTGTTTGAATGCATATATAAATTGCATAATGTTCAAATCCAGGTAACTAACAGAATCATCACTTCCAACATTTACCATTTCTTTGGATTGGAACATTCCAAGTCCTCCCTTCTAGTTGTTTTGAAATATTCATCATTGTTGACTATAGTGGTGACAATAGTCTGTACAATAGAAAATATTCTGTCTAGCTACCTGGAACTTTGTGGTTCTTACACAACCTCTCACCATCTTGTTGTTGCTATAAAATAAATTAGGGGAAATTGGGCATGGTGGTGGACACCTTTAATCTTAGCAATTCAGGATGCGGAGGCAGGAAGATCCCAAGTTCAAGGGCAGGAAACCTAGCAAATTTACTGAGATCTGGTTTAAAAATTAAAAGGTCTGGAGATAGAGCTCAGTGGTAAAGTGACCCTGTACTCAATCCCCAGATACACACACACACACACACACACACACGGGGATAATTGAAATGAAAGTACATAAACTTGTCCCCAGAAATGTCTGATTTGCTGTTTGACTTGAGTCCTCAGAGTCCATATGACTAAAGTACCTTATTATGTCTTCTTTTCGGTAAGATGAAGCTTATGATTGCTTTGTGTGACATCTGTGTGAGCAGAGTCTGTTTATGGGGTTCTTGGAACATAATAAGTGCCCCTCTCTAGCTGCAGAAATTAGGGCAAGTTTTTTCCCCCTCTGGCCCCAGAATCCTCACCCAGGTGATGTGTTTAATAATAAGGGATTCCTGAAAATGTTTTGGTGATAACTTATGTAAATCTCACTTTTATAAGTTTCTTGGAAAAATACCTGAAAAATATCAACAACTCACAAAAAGTTGATTATACTCATTAACAAATATTCTCTCCTTTGTTCCAGTTTTATCTAAGTTACCTCTGTATGAAACAGGATTTCTCTTTGCCTTCCCCAAACACTGTGCACCACTGGATGACAAGCAGCCTATTTGCAAATGGCTAAAGATTGTGCATTATAAGTCTTTAATACACTACGTAGACAATACAATCCCATTAAACCAGAAAGATGGTGAGCTGTGCCTCATTGCCCATACTTGCTATCTCAACGAATTAAACGACTAGAAAATGAATGACAAAGCAACTTTGACTTCCCAATGAAAATTATTTTCATTACCTCCACTTTACCACTTTGGGGGAGTAAAAATCATCAAATTTCCTTGCAAATGACAACGCTTCTCCATTAACTTTTGGCTGTTCAATTTGATAAGAGCAGACCACGAAGGCATGCAGATTATAGACAGACGACATTTCTTTTTCTAATTTAGATGAAAGAATTATGAAATATTGGTATTTGGTTGAGCATATTGGGTTATTCCAAACAAGGACTTTTGATGTTGAATGCAGACCTGCCTGGACTCCATATTTCAGGTTGATGGATTGTATTGCCAGCATCGTATTTTCTTTTTATTTTTTTCTCTCTTGTTCCATGCGCCAAACCACCACTAAATCACAGATGCTAAACATTGAATAAAGAAAAACATCTATGAATTAGAAATGAGTTCTTTTGCGTTTTTTATTCACTTATCTCATCCCATGACACATTTTCCATCATTCCTGTGATTTCCCCAATCTCCCTATATATTCTTCTCCTTGACCTTTCTTTAGACTCTACATTTTAAAGGAGAAGGCATGTGGAGCCTGCAGTGCTTTGAGCTCAGAGTCAAAAAAAACTGACTCTGGTCTCAAATTTGCTTTCAACTTTGTTGGTGACTCTGGAATGCTATTTTTTTCACCTATCAATAAACAAAATGTATCATTCAGTCCCTAAACTCCTTGCAACTCTGAATTTTTTGAAATTATTTTTTAGTATTTTGCCCCTTTGACCCTCAATTTTTTTTAAATGAATGCTTTCTTCACTTTTTCCCATTTTAATTGTGTCTCTTTTTTCTCTATTTTCATCCAGAATTATTTTCAAGATTATTTGCATGAAACATATTAAAATAATTTTCCTCCTTTGTTCATTCTTTGTTTACCACTTCCCTTTCCTTTACCATCCCTGTTCTTTTCCTCTATTCCAAAGTCTTCTTTATTCCTCCCATGATATCACAGCCTCAAATGTAACATATTGCTAACTCTTTCTTTAATTTATTCAAGAAATGTGTAGACACAGTGGAATTGGGGTGTTTGGAGGTTTTGAAGGACCCAATAATTAAAATTACCATTCTGTGCCTGAGTTGGAAACCAGTAAAAAAAAAAAAGTGTGACAAAGAAATTGAGAGGTGAAAATGAAAATACACTTACCAACGTGTTGGAAGATAGTGTTTTTAGTTTGGTACCCAAGTGCCCAAATAAGCAGAGTGATGTTTTCAAATCCTTCTCCCAAATTCACTCATCAGTTAAGTTACTTCTTTGCTCTTGAGTGACAGTAAACATGAGAGCTGAGCAGAGGGTGGGTGGGTGAGAGATGAGGGTGCTGTTGACACAGACCCTACCCCAGAGCTGCACAGGAATTGGGTTGCTGTTGTTGATGCCCAGTAACAGAAGGCTGGCAAAATGTAGTGAGCAAGACAGCTGTGAGTGTCTTACTCCATGCACTAAACCACCACTAAATCACAGATGCTCTTGAGGAGTAAATAGCCTGGTCAAGGAGACTAGTAATAGACTAGTAATAGAAATGGAGTAGGTACGAGGCACAAATAGAGTCAGCCATAGGAACAGAAAACAGAGAGGCTCGCCTCCTCTGGGGGTCAAGAAAGCTTTTCCTAGGAAGGGACCTGAGACCTAAGATGACTAAAAACAGGGCAAAGAGCTGATTGATGCATTAGAACAGTTCCATGGTGATGGAAAAAGTTAAAGAAATTTCTGTCATTGTGACCAAAACACCCAACAAGAACATCTTAAAGGAGGAAATGTGTATCCGGGGCACAAGGTTTCAGAGATCTCAGTCCATAGATATCTGATCCCATTGCTCTGGGCCCAAGGTGAGGCAGCACATCATGGGGGAAGAGTCCAGAATAGTTCAGCTCAGAGAGGAATCAAGAAGCAGGGGAATGAAGAAGAGGCCGCAGAAAATGCACCTTTCCAGGACATGCCCCAAGTGACCCACCTTCTCCAGCCATGCAAATCTGCCTGGAGTCAACGCTCTGTCCATTCAAGCCATGATAGACTGATTATTGTATGGCTCTCATAATCTAATCATTTTATCTCTGAGAATTCTTGCATTAACACTGGAAATTTAAGGGGCACCTCATGTACAAGCCATAACAAATATATTTGGAGAGATGAATAGGTGAAGAACACAGAAAATGGTGAAGAGCGCTGGATAAGAGGAAGGACAGGGAGGAGCCAGGTCCTGCAAAGTAGAACATGGACTACATCCTAATGTCAATGAGAAGACCTGGAGGACTTAAAAGTATCTGTGCCATCTCCACATACAGATGTCCTATTCAAACTTGGGTGTGAGGTATATAAACTTGAAAGGCATTGGCAAATATATTATTACTGAATCTCAAAAAATGAATACAGTTATCTGCTGAGTAAGATTGTGAGAACAGAGGAGAGGCTCTGAGAAATTTGAATATTCTCCATATCCTATGGCAGGTAGAAGATGCTAGAACAGTAGGACTAGAAGGAGATGCCAGCAAACAGGGATGCAAGACATCACTACTGTCTAAGGTTGCTGAGGTCAAGGAGGAGGAAACGTGGAAAGGAGACACTGGGTTTAGTGCAGTAACTCACTGGTGGCATCAGCAGGAAGTTTAAGTGGAGTTGTGGAGATGAGGCAGCCAAAGTTGGAAGAGTTTAAGACACTTCTGGAGCAAAATTCTCCCCTAAAACATTTTAGGATTTATTTTTTAAAAAATGAGAAATGAAGAAATAGAATGCAGAAAATAAAGGCAAAACTGTGTTTTTTCCTCATTAAAGACAGAACGAAAGGAAGAAAATTAAATCCAGGTTTAAGTGGACCCGTGAATTTATAATGCAAATTCCAAACATTTTCAGTTTGATGATTTTTGTGTTTTTATAAATTAGGACAAAATGTTATCCCCTAAGAGTAAAAAGAGACAGTGAGGGATCTGACTTTTCAATAAAACCTGGATGACTATGTAAGTGAATGTTATATTATCTGGGGACAAGATTTAAATCCTGAGATTAGGATCAACAGATTTATACAGGCATAATTCATCTGGTTAGGAGACTCAGTGGCCCACATGGAAATGAGGAGTTGAATTCATCCACGTTCACAATTTTTCATAAAGTTGTGTAAGGAATGCACAAATGGTCACATATAGATATGAAGTTTAGGGTGGACAGAACATGAAGAGATGGGCTCTGAACTATAATCTGGAGAGAAAGTAGGAGTAGTCACAGTTTCCTGTGCATTTCAAGAAACTGAATATTCTTATGTTGTTATAAAATAATGCATATTTGCAGGCATACTGTAAGATAAGTTGGCTATGAACAGAGTGTGAGGTTTGCATGAGCAAGTTTAAATACAGAGCAGTCTCCAAGTACAGCGTATTGCAAGACGGCCCTGGGTATGAAGTGGGCTAGAATGTGAGGTGAGTGAAAGATAAATAAAGGTACATTCATGGTGATATTCTTTTTTAAATTTTTTATTTGTTTTGATTAGTTATACATGACAGTAGAATGCATTTATGCACTTTGATATATCATACATGGATGGGATATAATTTCTCATTTTTCTGAGTGTACATGCTGCAGATTCATATTGGCCATACAGTCACATATATACATACAGTAATGATGTCTGTTTCATTCTACTATCTTTCCTATCCCCACATCCCCTCCCCTGTCCTCCCATCACTTCCCTCTACCTAATCTAAGGTAACACTATTCTTCCCTAGTGCCCCCTGACTTATTGTGAATTAGCATATGCATATTAGAGAAAATATTTGGCCTTTGGTTTTGTGGGATTGGCTTATTTCACTTAGCATGATATTCTCCAGATCCAACCATTTACTGGCAAATGCCATGATTTCACTCTTCTTTAAAACTGAATAATATTCCATTGTGTATATATACCACATTTTCTTTATCCTTTTATCTATTGAGGGACACCTAGGTTGGTTCCATAGTCTAACTATTGTGAATTGAGCTGCTATAAAAATTGGTGTGGCTGTGTCACTATAGTAAGCTGATTTTAAGTCCTTTGGGTATAAACTGAGGAGTGGGATAGCTGGGTCAAATGGTGGTTTCATTTCCAATTTTCTGAAGAATCTTCGTATTGCTTTCCATAGTGGTTGCACCAATTTTTAGTCCCACCATATTCTTGCCAACATTTATTGTTGTCTGTATTCTTGATGATTGCCATTCTGACAGGAGTGAGATGAAATCTTAGAGTAGTTTTGATTTGCATTTCTCTAATTGCTAGAGATGTTGAACACTTTTTCATATATTTATTGATCAATTGTATTTCTTCTTCTGTGAAGTCTCTGTTCAGTTCCTCAGCCCATTTATTAACTGCATTTTTTGGTATTAAGTTTTTTGAGTTATTTATATATCCTGGAGATTAATGCTTTATCAGATGTGTATGTGGTGAAGAATTTCTCCCAATCTCTAGGCTCTCTCCTCACTTATTGTTTCCTTTGCTGAGAAGAAGCTTTTTACTTTGAATTCATCCCATTTATTAATTCTTGATTTTACTTCTTGTACTTTAGGAGTCTTGTTAAGGAAGTAAGATCCTAGGCTGACGTGGTGAAGATTTGGGCCTATTTTTTTCTTCCATTAGGTGCAAGGTCTCATTCTAGTGCCAAAGTCTTTGATCCACTTTGAGTTGATTTTAGGGCAGGGTGAGAGATAGAGGTTTCATTTCATTTTGCTATGTATGGATTTCCAGTTTTGCCAGTACCATTTGTTGAATAGGCTGTCTTTTCTCCAGTGAATGTTTTTGGTGCCCTTGTCTAAGATGAGATAACCATATTTATATCTTCTATTTTCATGGCAGAGAGTGAGCTGAAAGATTGCCAGCCATGTGCCAATGTTTCTAATGAGTATCTGTATCCTTCCCCTCAGTTCCCTTTCTCCATTCAGTGTTAGTAAATCCCCTGCCTCAGTCTACAAACAGCACTGAGGTGAGGGCCAAGGAATCCCTATCTCCTCAGATCTGTGTGAGGAATGGGAAATAGTTTGGGGCATGGATATGAGGATGACCACTGTGGCAACAGACCGATCTAATGTCCCCTGTCCTGTGTCCTGTTATCTTACCTTAGTAGTGGGAGTTTTCAGGGAGGGTCTCAGGAAGGCCTCATCAGCATGACCATCATAAATGAAAGTGGGTGCTGAGGAGCACCAGCAAGGCAGAAATACTATGAATTCTGCCACAGTTCTGCAAAGTTCTTATGTGATACAAGTGGGAAGATAAGCCTCATATCCTCCCTTAGAGGAGAGAATGCTTGTTCCTGGAAACACAGCCAGAGAGACCCAGTGAAGTCCCAAGCACATCTGTTTACATATTACATGTACATCCAGTTAGCGATTTAGTTTTTGAGATGTAAACTGAAGGTCATGAATGTAATTGTACTGATTAATCAAATGGTTAAACAACATGTAGTCAAGAGCCGTGCATGATACAATGATGATAATATATTATGAACCCAAAATGATGTAGTCAAATCTGTTAAACAACTACACAGAGATCCTGTTCTTAACCTGAAAGGCTGGCAAGATTTGGGTGATGTATTATCTAGAGGTGGCTATAGGGAAAGCAAACACACATCCTGTGATCAGGGAAACATAAATGGGGCTTCACTTTTGGAGGTTGTTGGGCACATTCATCCAAATCACAAACTCCATACATTTTAATTCAGTAATACCATTATTCAGTAAATATACCACCAGATGCTAGAAATTATTTTTGTGTATATATACATACAGACACACACATACTTGCAGCAGACTGGAAATAACCTAATGTCCATCAGTGAGATCATGGCTAAATAAAGCAATATAAAAGCATTCAGTGGAATTCAAGGTAGGCATTAAAATCAAGGAGACTGTTTATGCAATGATAACAAGCTTGAAGGGACATTTTAATTGAAAAAAGGCAATGCAAAATACTATGTATGGTTCCTATGTGCAATATACATTTTATATAAAGATGTGGATTATATATATGTTTTACTTTTTATAAAATATTTGTCAACATCAATTACATCTATATGGCTATTTCTCTTTTGTATTGAAATATGTGACTATTAGTAATTAAACAACAAATAAAACCTGTTCTGGCAGAGAAATATCCACCAGCATCAGCCCTGTATGCTGACTAGGTTTTCTCTTTCCTCCCCTGTTTTCTTCCCTTCATTTTCTTTCCCTCTTACTTCCCCTGTTCCCTTCTTCCTTTTCTAAGTCCCCCTGTCTTCTTGTGTCTATGCCTCATTTTTCCCATACTCTTTCTCCCTCTGTCTATCTACATTTTTCCACCTATGTCACTTGTGGTCAACGAGCATTTTTAGGGACTTAAGCTACAGTCCAGTGGCCCCAACTTTAAAGAGTAGGATTTTAGACGTTCTCCTGTGGCTCAGAGCCCCTGATTCCTAAAGGCGCACCCAATGGAAACTCTGCCAGCTTCTCTAGGCCAGGCCACCGCCCTGCACTCCCCCCCCCCTCTATTATCTCCTTTACCACAGGTCATTTGGGAGCAGACTCTGTTCCATCATTACTTCATCTCACTGTTGATCAACTTTCTTTTCTACCTAATTTTTCCTCCAAACCTCCTGTTGGTGCTTCAAAACTATCATTTTCCACTTAACAATCTCCTCCATTCTAAAACCTAGATTCTCAGTATTGTTCAACCCTAAGGTTTTACAAATTTCATTTTTGAAACTAAGGACTGCTCATCTATATTTTTTTTGAAAAAAAAGTTATTGATTCTTTTTAGTTATACATAACATTAGGATTTATTTTGACACATTTATAAAAGAATTGAATATAATTGCTCTAATTCAATCCTTAATAGTTAAAATTCTGAAAGTCTTCTGGAATTTGTATGTCATCCTTGTGCAAAGGCCATGCTAATCTGCACTGTATCACTCCAATTTATCATATGTGCTACTGAAGCAAGCATTAGAACATATATATTTTATAGTTGTACTTTAAGGTTAAACATGGGAGCCATTAGAAAGCCAATTATTTATTAGAAGCCTGCTGTGCTTCAGAAGATGTGTCTGCAATGAGGTGACAGACCAGTAAGAATGAACCTTGACCTTATTAAGTGCACCACATGAGAGTATGTAGGACGAGGGGGAAAGGGCAATTGTAAACCTGCAGAATCCTATATACATACAGGAATGGGGAAAACCATTGGATGTTTGGGAGATGTAAAGAAAGCAGCTGTTAACATGGTTTATATGCATCAAAGAAGGATGCACACAGGAGAAAATCCTAAATTTGGATATTTAAGGATCGATAAATATTGTGGAGATGAAGGGAAAAAGTCCTGGGCAGAGTCTAGTATATGTGAAGGCCTAAATATTCAAAACATGTTTGAGGAAAATGTTAAGATTTTAACTAAGACTGAAACACAGGGTTAGTGACTGGGAGAAAGGGTTGGTGATTTGAGGGAGAGTAATAGGAAGTCAGTAACAAGTGGAAGCTGGACACTAACGTGTATTACGATCAATCTAATGCGGATTGTGATGGTTAATTTTATGATTCAATTTGACAGAGTTGGAGCACCGAGATAACTAGCTAAACATTATTTCTGGGTGTGTTCATCAGGGTGTTTCTGGATGGGATTAACTTTTGAATTGGTAGACTGGATGAAACAGATGGCCCTCCCCACTGTGGGTGGACGTCCTTCAATCTGTTGAGGGATGGAATAGAGCAAAAAGCACAGGAGTGTTCAATTCACTCAGCCTGAATGCAGCCGCTGAAACATGGGTCTTCTGCCCCCAAAACTCTTGGTTCTCAGGCCTTGAGTGAAGGTCTTGGATGGACATTCATTCATGGCTCTCTGGCCCTTGGGACTTCAAACTATACCACAGTCTTCCTGTGACTCCACCTTGACATTCCAGATGGACAGATGACTCAGTTTCTAAAATCACCACAGGAGCCCATACTTTGTAAGGAATCTCTTTTAGTGTGTTGATATGGAGGGAAATTGGGAGTAGGTTCTCTGGAGAATCCTAATATATGTGTGATGCTAAAAAATTTGGATTTTACTCTGTACGTTGAGCACATGGAGTCATTAAAGTATTTATCAATGTCCCTTAGCCACTTAAAATGCTCAGAATCACATATTTCATGTTGAAATATTAATCCACTCCTTCTTTTAATTTTGGAAAATACCCAATTTCACATTTTTAAGGGAGAATATATTAGAAACAAAGTTATGGAAGGTAAATGGATGCAAGTAATTTGCAATTTTTTAATCTCACTGGATGGTCAGAGATGGGTGGATGGTTTAGGTACAGAAAATGGAGCAAGAATCTTTTGCTAAAAAGAACCGACACCATTAAATTAATTTGGTTTTCCATCTGAAATACACATACACAATTTCACATATAACCTGGAGTGATACACAGAACGTATACTTTCTGATTGAAGAGAGAAAGTGGGGAGGACAGGTTTTAGACTGCAAATCATAGTTCCAGTAAAATCACACATAAATAAGTGTGTTTTTTTCCTCAGAGTAGTTCTCTTAACTCACTGAATTTAATGTCATTCACACAAGAATGGTTTATTTTCACATTTTTATCTTCTTTCTCTCAGCAATAGAAGTTGCCAACTTTGGGATAGAATGAGGAATTTATCAGAGAAAATGCCCTAATTGGTCACTCTCTTTTTACCCTGTTAGGAAATCTTGTATCTTCATTTCAGCTTGCCTTAGAAGAAACCATAAGCCTTCTAGAGACAAATTCCATTTCTCTATCCGTAATTAAAAACGAAGGTTGGCAATTTCTTAGAACTTGAACTGCTTTAAATCTTAAATTGAGTCACATCCTTGAATTAACGCCTTACCTCTCAGACAAACCTATGCTTGACTTGCTTTGTCATTTCTGATAGCTCTCGAGTTTATAGATTCCTCACGATCTACTTTGAAAAGTACATTTTGAATTTTCTTTTGATTTACAAAAGGTAACTTGGTTTTGCAGTGTTAAGGGATACTAAAGGCTTTTGTTCAACTCACTCAATTTGCAGAACAGGAAGCAGATAATACTACATGTTCGGAGATCTGAGAATAAACACTGGATCTTGAATCAGAGGGACTGTGTTCTCCTAGTAGCATTGCAGTTTTTGGTTTTTGTGAAATTTGATTGGTCATTTTCCCTCTTTGCGACTTCCATTATCTTACATGTAAAATTGGTGCACTGCTTCAGAGGTTCTTGATGGCCTTTTACCACACTGACATTCTGCTGCGATTATGAAGGAAGAAGGTTGGACATTGAAATTTATACATACAGGTAGAGAGAGAGAGAGAGAGAGAGAGAGAGAGAGAGAGAGAGAGATACACATATTGTATATTATATGTCACATATGTGCATTTATTTGTGATATATCACATTTCTCTATACCAAGGCTTGGACTAGGCCCTGTAGCATTATATTTCCTGATTCCTGCCTTCAAGAAGGTTATCATCTATTCATAAAATTTTCGAGGATTCCAGATATCTGTGAATTTTATGCAGAATTGCATGAGTGTAGGCCATTATCTGTAACAAGTAAGTATTGCTTATAGAGGATTCATAAAGAAGACTATGGTGCCCAAACTTGAGTACTACTAGGTATATATTAAAAACTAATATAATACTAATTAATTTGTACTAAGCAAATTTTCTCCCATGGATGTTACATATTAGGAGGAAAATAATCAAGAGGCATTAGGAAACAAATATAGGGATTCACTAATATCAAATGAAATGAGTAATCTCAGGACAATGAAATGGGGTGATATATTTTTGTTGTTTTGTTTTGTTTTGTTTTGTGCCAGGGATTGAACCCAGGGGCACTTTATCACTGAGCCATATTCCTATCCCTGTTTTACTTTTTATTTTGAGACAGGGCTTTGCTAAGTTGCTTAGGGCCTCACTAAGTTTCTAAGGCTGGCCTGAAATTTACAATCCTCCTTCCTCAGCCCCCTGAATCACTGGGATTAGAGGCTTGGGCCACTGCACCCGGCAGGATGGTATGTTATAGAGTGACAAAAAAGGAGACTTCAGATTGAATGACTAAGGATGACCCTATGAGAAAGTGATAATAGAAAAAGAGATTGGGAATCCCTGGGTCCCCTGTTACCCCACAAACATAGAAATTCAGCAATTGTTCATGAACAAATTGCCTTTGAGAGAAAAGCGAATTGAAAGTCCCCGTGCCCCAGGAGAATTCTAAGTTCAACTTGCTGAAGCTGGCAGGGAGATTTAGGACATTCTCATGATAAATGTCCTTCCCCTGACATGCAATCAGGAAGAAATATTCCATGTCAGCTTTACCCAGGGGAGAAGGGGCTGGTTCACACATTCAGTACCTCAATTTTCCAACGGGGCTCCCCAGAGTATTGTCTTCTCCTCCATTAATCCTGAAACGCTGATGCGCCTGGCATAGTCTAGCTATGGAAAGGAGAATTGGGGCAGTGTATTGGACTGGTAGATGTCTTTGACCCTGCCTCTTCTCAACAAAAGAGTGAGTGGAGAAAAAAAATATCCCAGGTGGACAAGTAGAGCAATGGAATAGAACAGAGTCTAGATTTAAAACAACAACAACAACAACAACAAAACCAAAACACATGTAAAGTCAACTGACCTTCACAAAGGATGGTATGAACATTCAATGGGAAAAATATAGTTTATTCAGCAAATGGTGTTAGGAAAAGTGTGCATTCACTTGCAAAAGAATAAAATTAGACCCTTATCATACACTTCATATAAAAATCAACTCAAAATGGATTACAAACTTAAAGGTAAAAATGGAAACTGCAAAACTCCTAGAAGAAAGCACAAGGAAAAATCTTCCTGACATTGGACTTGATAGTGATTTCATGGGTATGTCATGAGAAGCACAAACAATGAAAATATAAATAAGTGAGAAGTAAAATGCTTTTGCAGTATAAAGGAAAAAATCAAAGAGTATAAAGGCAATTGTGTTTGTCTGTGTTTCACTGCTATAATGAAATAGCCAAGAGAAGGTATTTTATGAAGAAAATAAGTTATTTTGCTGACAGGCTTGGAGGTTGAAAGCACAAGATTTCTGGGCATGGTGTCACATGCCTGTAATCATAGCAGCTCAAGAGTCTGAGGCAAGAGGATTGCAAGTTGAAGGTCAACCTCAGCAACTTGTGAGACTCTAAGCAACTTAATGAGATTCTGTCTTAAAATAAAAAAAATAAAAAGGACTGGAGATGTGGCTCCATGATTAAACACCCATGGAATCAATCCCTGGTACAAAAAAATGAAAGAAAGAGAGAAATAGAGAAAGAAAGAAAGAAAGAAAGAAAGAAAGAAAGAAAGAAAGAAAGAAAGAAAGAAAGAAAGAAAGAAAGAAAGGAAGAAAGGAAAGAAGGAAAAAAGGAATAAAGGAAGAAAGGACAAGATTGGGTTGGCCTATAGGTTCAGCCCCTTGTGAGGGCCCAGTGGCATCATGGTGGAAGTGAGAGATCATATCACCAAACAGGAACCAGAGAGTGATTCAGGGGTCAGGCTTACCCTTATAACAACTTGCTTTTGAAAGAGTTTAGGGATCCATGAGAGCTACCTTAATCTCTTCCTAGGCCAGCTGCTATATTACCTATGGAACCCCTTTGTAGGTCCCACCTCTTAAAGGTCTCACTAGCTCTCATATTGCCACACTAGAGATAAAGTATCCTACACACTAAGCCTTCGGACACTCACTGAATTATGTCAAAATCATGGTTACAACCAATGGAATGAGAGAATATGTTCATAAACCATGCATCTGGTAAAGGTTAGTTTCCAAAAGATAAGGAACTCCTATATCAAAAGTGTAAAACAAAACAACACAACAAATAAAAACAATTGGCTAAGGGCTTGAATAAACATTTCTCCAAAATGGATATGCAAATATCAACAGGTCTATGAAAAACTGTTCAACATCATCAGTCTTCAGGGAAATGCAAATGAAACCATATAGATATCCCTTTATATATACTGAGATGACTATTTAAAAAAAAAAAAAGAGAGAGAGAAAAGCAACAAGCATTGGAGAGAAATCTTTGCACACTTGTTTGGAAATATAAAACTGTTCTGCCACAGTGGGAAAGAGCAGAGAGATTACACAAATTAAATACAAAACTAGCATGTGATTCAGCAATCCCTCTTCTGGGCATTTATCAAAAATAATTGGAATCAGGATCTTAAAGAGATATTTGCACTCCCAAGTTCATAGCCAAGATGTGAAAACAAACCAAGTGTTCACTGACAGATGACTGATTAGATAAACTGTGGTATACTCATGCAATTTAGCTTTTAAAAAGAAGAAAATTATCCCATCTGTGACACATGAATGACATTTGAGGACATTCTGCCAAGCAAAATAACAGTCTTAGACAAATACTGCATGTTTGTACTTATGTGAGGTATCTAAAGTAGTCAAATTCATATAATTTAAAATGGCAGTGGAATTTTCCAACAGCTGGGGGAAGGAAAAATGGGGAATTACTAATCAATGGGCAGAAAGTCTCAGTCCTGCAAGATGAATAATCTTCTCTAGATCTGCAATACAACATTGAGCCTATAGTCCATGATAATATATTGGACAGTCAAGAATATGTTAAGAGGGTAGATCTCAAGTTAAATGTTCTTACCAAAACAAGAAAAAAATGACTGCATGAAGGGTGAGATTCGAGTTCAGACACTGAGTTCTGAACGCCACAAATGAGCCAAGTTTAAGAAGATGTAAGGCTGGAGTCTTCCCATGGAAAATACAAACTCCAAGGCAGGACCAAGCTGCATGATCTAGGAAAAATAATTAAGAAGATGAGGCAGAAAGCAGACAAGAGAGTAGACAGTAAAAGGGAGGTGATGGAGAGGAGAGGAGGAGAGAGCAAGGGGGCTGGAGCCGAGTGAGGTAGGGGCCAGGACAGGGTTAGACCAGACCTGTCTCCTCTCATGGGTGTTTCCCCTCTTTCTCAGGATGTCTTAGTCCCAGAACTTTGCTTCTTTCCACAAAACACCACTCAGAGAAAGCATTCACCCAGAGGGGCATTTTACAGGAGATTTGATTGCAATGCCAGAAGGAGGTACAAAGAAGGAGGAGAGTTCACTCAACCTATGAAGGAGTGAAGGAATAGCATACTTAATGGTCCTGCTACTGAAAAGATGCCTCATTACACCTGCCACAGGTACTGCTCAAAGCTCATGTGTCGAAAAACAATCTTCTGAATTTAAACTTACATTCTCAGTGCTCTCTCTGTTCTTGCATCCATATGGTCCCCCTAGTCTCCCTCTCTCTTCTACTTTTTCTCCCCACCCTCCTTTCCTTCTCTCCTCTCCTCCCACTGTTGATTGAATCCAAGATCTCAGGCCTGCCAGGTAAGCCCTCTGCTCATGTTCATCTCTACAGTCCATGATATCCTTGAGCTCAGATGTAGAGTGCCTTAATCAACTCTGCATCACTTTGGCACCTTTATCTCCAAACATAACTGTTAAGGTCAGTTCTTACGTAAACTCTTCCCTACCCTGGGAGAAATCCTGCAATCAGCTTTGAATTTCATGACTTTGTTCATTTTAACATTCTCTTGCACTGGTTTTGCCTTCTTCTTTCCTTATTTACCATCTATTTTTATTGTATATTAGTGTATAAATAAATTTATTTCTTGGGAAACAATGGAAGGTGTCTTTTGATAATCATCTTGAGATTGTCTTCCTTTCTTCCTTCCTTCTCCTCTTTCTTCCTTCCTTCCCTCCCTCCCTTCCTTCCTTCCTTCTTCCCTCCCTTCCTTCCTTTCTTCTTTTGCCTACTGCTCCAACCAGAAAGCTAAACTCTGTTGCTTTGGGCTTCAGTGAGAACCTCTTTATTCAGCAGATCAGCATAAAATGGACTTCAAAAAATCACAACATCTCACAGAACTGACAAGCCAATGTGAACCTCCTGTTGAGCTTCCTATATCAGGATGGGGAGGGTCTGACTTTTTTTTTTTAAGAATTTTTTAGCATTTTATTTAATTCATATTTTATTTGTTCTAATTATGCTTGACCACAGACTGCATTTTGATTCATTGTATACAAATGGAGTACAACTCTTCATTTCTCTGGTTGTAAATGATGTAGAGTCATACCATGTGTGCACCCATACATGTATCTAGGGTAATGATGTCCATCCCCTTCCACCATCTTTCCTGCTCCCATGTCCCCTCTTCTCCCCTCCCTCCCCTTTGCCTGAAGTTCCTCCATTATTCCCATGCACCTCCCCCCATAATGGATCAGCATCCATTTATCAGAGAGAACATTCAGCCTTTGGTGTTTGGGGATTGGCTTACTTCACTTAATATGATATTCTCAAACTCCATCCATTTACCTGCAAATGCCAAAATTTCATTCTCTTTTAATGCTGAGTAATATTCCATTGTGCATATGTACCAGAGTTTCTTTATTCATTCATCTGTTAAAGGGCATCTAGATGGCTTTCACAGTTTAGCTACTGTAAACTGAGCTACAATGAACACTGATGTGGCTGCGTCACTACAGTATGCTGATTTTAACTACTTTTGGTACAGAACAAGGAGTGGGAGAGCTGGGTCAAATGGTGATTCTATGAGCACTTATCTCCAGAATATATAAAGAACTCAAAAAACTTACACACAAACACGCACACACACACAACAGACAAACAAAAAACCCAACAATCCAATCAATAAATGGACTAGGGAGCTACATAGACACTTCTCAGAAGATATATGATCGATCAACAAACATAAAAAAATGTTCAATTTCTCTAGTAATTAGAGAGATACAAATCAAAACTATTCTAAGATTTCATCTCGCTCCAGTCAGAATGGCAATTATCAAGAATACAAGCAACAGAGACGGAACTGTGACCACCATCAGAACAGGCCAGACCTGCAACCGACAGACAGAACAGGCCCAGTGGCCTGAGGAAGGGTAGAGCCGCCTCCCCCCCGCCGCGCCTGCAAGGTAGGCGGACCTGCGACACACTGGCAGAACAGCCCCAGAGGCCTGCAGAGGGGCAGTGCCGCTGCCTGCACCTGCAAAGTAGGCAAAACTGCGACCACCGACAGAACAAGCCTAGTGGCCCGCAGAGGGACAGAGCTGCCGCCGGCGCCTGCAAGGTAGGTGGACCTGCTACCGACTGGCAGAGCAGGCCCAGCGGCCTGCCGGCGTGGTAGGCACATTGACCCAATTGGAGGAGGGGCAGAGCCGCCGCCCGCGCCTGCGAGGGAGACTTTGCAACTATACAAGACCAATATAAATATATAG
>NW_026000108.1:9689922-9753488 GCF_001458135.2 Marmota marmota marmota
AGGGGAGGGGAGGGGGGATAGTAGAGGATAGGAAAGGCAGCAGAACACAACAAACACTAGTATGGCAATATGTAAATCAATGGATGTGTAACTGATGTGATTCTGCAATCTGTATATGGGGTAAAAATGGAAGCTCATAACCCACTTGAATCAAAGTGTGAAATATGATATATCAAGAACTATGTAATGTTTTGAACAGCCAACAATAAAAAATTTAAAAAAACCAAACAAAAAAAACACGGTATTCAAATGTCTGCATAAATGGCTGAGAATTTGCCTTTTCTTTGAAAGCTTACTATACAATAAACAAAAGACTGGTATTTGATACTAACCAAACATAGAGAAGGAGCAGACAGTAACAATGGATGAATGTATTCAAGACATGATTCTTTATGTGTCCCTGGAAGAACTTCGGGTCTGACATTTTTCTAATGCTCATTTTTAATTGTCTTTGGTGTAAACCCATTTTCCATTTACTAGAAAACATATTTATTTACATAAACACCTAACAATATAAGTTACATGGAAATAGAATAATGCCTTCACACAGTGAATTGTCAGAGAGAGAGAGAGAGAAAGAGAGAGAGAGAGAGAGTTAGTTTTATTTATTTTTTTAAGTGACTAGGATTTAGGAGAGTTCTTGACAATACTCTGAAAACATATTTTATGTGTTGTAAAACAAACTGGCATTGTATCTAAGAGCAGTGAATTCTACAAACTGATATGTCTTTTCTTTTTTTAAGAATGGTTGCATACTGGACATTAAAGCTTTCTAAAAAAAAAAAAGAATACAAGCAACAATAAGTGTTGTCGAGGATTGTTAGAGTCTGTAAACAAGTCAAAATAACACCTGGCATTTTGCCAGGGGAATGTTAGAGTTCGTAAACAAGTCTGGATGGTGCCTGGCAAAATGCCAGAGGGAGTGGTTTGAGAAGTAACAAAAGCAAGCCATTAAGTGTGGAGATTCTTTATTGGTTGACTGATGTATCTAGTTTATGCTAATTAGATAAGCTGTGTGGAATGTATAAATACTGCTCCTGTCCTGCAATAAAGGGCTCCTACTCCTGCTGTATCAATCTACACAAGTTATTCGTCACCCTCCGCTTATTTTGCCCAGCCAGCCAGGCTGCGGCAGAGGATGTGGGGGGGGGGAGACACACTCATACATTGCTGGTGGCGCTGCAAATTGGTGCGACCGCTATGGAAAACATGTCTGACTTTTGCTTCATGCTATTGTGATTAGAGTGGAGGTCGTTTTTATTGGTAGTTATTTGCTTGTTCTTGGACCATGTCAGTCTTCCTTCACTTGCAGGTCTGGTCTTCCCACCAGATGATTCCTCTGTAGGCACAACTGTGATTTCCCACCTCTGAATTCAGGAACTTTCCAGAATTCACCCAAGGAACATGGAGCCTAGAGCCTTGGTATCATCTGGCTCCTTCACCCAACATCTATGTGGACTTGAGCAAGTTCATCATCTAGTTTAGTGTCCATCTCTATAAAATGGGCACACTCCCTCCCTCACTGTCCTGTTGGTTTATCATGAAAATCTATTTTGGAAATATATTAAAGAGCTTGTAAGTTCAAGTTGTGATTCTTCTTATACAACAAAACTCAAACTTTTTCTCCATTGGGTAAAGCCTCAATTAGGTTCCTACTGATACCTTCAACAACTGCCTTCTTACATCCAAAGGAAAGATCTTCATGCAGAAGGCAGACCATGGGCAACTGCCATTGATTGGGTCTTGTAGCAGCAGACAGTCGGAGCAGAGAGTTGGAACATTTTTCCAATACAATGGTGGAAGAGGAAGCTAACTCTGTGAGTGTTCACTTCAATGCCAATGAAGTGCTTTCTCTTATAAACACACTGTTATAATCCTTAAACTACACAAAATGATAGTAAGTAATGCAAAAACAGTATAGAATAATACAAAAATAGTAAATAATAAAAATCTAACAAAATACATAGGGAAGCTTTGTATTTAGAGGTTCCCATGATATCTGATAAAGTCTTGGACATATAATTATTTCCCAAGCTCAACACACCCAAAGGTAATTCACTCCTTTCCTGTCAAGTCACTATTATATCCTCACTTTCCACAAGTAGGCCCAGTCTCCTGACATTGGAAAATTTTGTGATGTTTTCTACTTTCCTTCTCCTTCACATCCTGTCAGCAACTGAGTCCTGCTAATTCCATTAATCAAATATCATCACAACCCTCTGATTCTCTGCTGATATTATTTTTTCCTTAGATTTTTGCTGCATGGTCACCACCAGCTCCTTGCTATCAGTTTCCTTTCATTGAGTTATTCCACCTACCAGTTATGAGAGTGGGTATTCACCAGCTGACGTCCAACAGGAACTTTTCTTGCTTTAAGTCATATTATGAGTGAGTTTGGAACCAAACTGCTTGAGATACGCTCTGCCACTTATTATCTCTGTGAACTCACTGGAAGTCTCTCAGCTCCTCTGTCTCTTCATGTGGTAGCCATGAGCATCCACCTGTCAGATCTCTGACTGCAGGGAACTTAAAATAGATTTGTGGTGGTGGCAGAGGTTGCCTTCTGCCATTTGCCACCGCATGTATACTGAGGCCACACAGAGTCTCTAGGTAATGACTGAAAACACCAGGGAGACTAATCAGAACCCTTCCTGGGAATCCTCTGAGAGCTGACGCTGGCCTGAAGAGTCCCGATGGCCTCAGAACTTCCTCAGATGGCATTGCAGTGTTAAAATCTTTCGATATTCCTTACTTCCTTTCTCCTTCATAAGGGCTTGATGTACACTGCAGCCTGACAACTCTCCTGATCTCCCCTTGGGCACCTCTCTTTCCATTTTCCCTCTCAGGGAATTTCCCTGATAAACCCTTGCACTCCTAACCTTGTCTTGACATTTCCTTGTTGAAGGACTAACCCACTTCATCTGTAAAATGGGTGTATTAATACTACCTACTTTACAGGATAACTGGAGGGATCCTGTTATCCTGTAAAACATAGCTGGAAAATGCTTGCAATAATTGATAGTGACTTCTGACACTCTAAAATTGTTTGCTATTATTATCAATATTAAATTACAACTCACTTAACATAGCATATTTTTCATGAATCAATTTCTTTTAAATATATATGATTCCTTCTTCCAAAAATAATTCCTTTTCTTACAACCATCAGGACCTGGCTCTGAAATCATCATCTATGCAATGACTTCTCTAAACCATTTAACGTCCCTCCTATTTTGAGGCACACCATCTCCCTTCCACTATTATTAGTATTGCTCTTGTTAAGCCACTGGTTAGTTATTTGTTGCTGCTTCTTTAGTCTGAGTCCTTCAAGGTCTGGGATTTTATTATATGTGTGTGTGTGTGTGTGTGTGTGCATGTGCATCTGTAGTAATTTTCACAACATCTAGCATACTTTAGAGGTCAATAAAGTAGTTTTTAAATTATTCTTTGGATAGCTGGATGCTTGTGTATATGTATCATGTTGAATTGGTAGCAATGCAGGAATAAAATCAGCCAGGCTATCACTCATGCTAGAGCACCAACTTCCTTTGCTTGACTAGAATCTGTAACACTTGAAACTTGTTAAATTTTTCAATACCAGCCACTATTACAAAGGCTAAGGTTTCTGAAATACAAGCTAAATAGCTGTCCTTGATTTTAGTGGAAAGGTACCGCTAATGAAAAATAGATGCTATTCTTCTATAAATCACTTGTCCTTCTACCATTTCCTTTAGCCTCTAACAAGCTGTAATTTTAAGCCAAAGTCAAAGAACTACTGAAAAAAAGAACATTACTCTCGTTTTATATTTTTATCTTGTTTCTTCAATAACGAATTCAAGGAAGACTTAAGAAGATAAGCCTGAAACATCAAGGTTCCTTCATATCCTTTCAAATCTTGTGCGCACCCCCCACCACACACATTTGTGTCCAGCTGGTCTTTTAGTTGTTCTGAGAATTCACAAACCTAATTACACCTTCTTATTCCTCATAAATGAGTAATGACAACCATAATAAAATGTTCGGTTTTTGTTTATTCATTATACACCTATCTGTTGAGTACCTACTATATACCAACACGGTAAATATAACACTGCAAATATAGACACTGCAAATATAACAATAAAGTAAAACAGACAAAAATAAACAAAGGAAACAGAAACCAAAGTCTATCTACTTTCAAAGAGCTTACATACTGACTGGGGAGACAGACAGGTAAGAGTGTACTTGGGGTGCCAGCTGGTGATTAGCACCACAGAGATGAGTAGAAAAGTAAAGTCCCAAGGGTCAGGAGAATGTAATCGCTTTTACATAGGATGAATGGAAACTTTCAGTGGGAAGATGACGTTCAAAATCCCTGAAGAAGTAAATCGGAATGGGGAGTGGGAAAGGAAAAAAAAGGTGGGGGATGCTAAGGCTGAGATGAATATTCTAATGATAGAATAGTCCAGGAAATTTAGGAAGATAGGACAACTGGACACAAATATCCCAAAGGAGAAAGTGAGTGACACCAGATGAGATCAGAGACATACAGGGGAATCAGATGCAGGCCATGGTGAGAATTCTGGATTTTACCCTGAGTGAGATGAGGAGGCACTGGAGGTTTGGGGATGTTTTCAAATGTGCACAGATAGGATCAGAGCCCTTTATATAATATTGTACCCTCTGTAGGAATAACACATGTGCCTAGGACAATGGGTAGAGGCTGGTGTGCCATCTTGCTCTCACTCCCAATGATCTACACAGAGAATGTGAGCTTCCTGCTCCTGTGACACTGGGCTGTGTAGTGTTCTAGATCCTCATCTCCAAAGGGGAAACATTTCCACAAGGGTTCAAAGCCATGGTCATGTATGTGTTGAGTGATGGCTGTGCCCAGGCATTTGGGTTCCTTGTATGCAGAGTCTAACAGGCAAGGAGAGGAGGTACTGTCCTTTCAGAGCTATTAATCATGGCCACTCAGAGGAGATAGGACTTCTTTTACACAGTGGAATATGTTCACCATCCACTCACCCAGTAGTGAAGGTCAATGAACAAGTACCAGAGGAGGCCCTGGTCTTGGCCACAAGTAAGCCACCAACATAGCAGTGGTGGTAGCTGAAAGAGGAGGGACTGCTTAGTGGAGAATGGAGATGATGGGTATCAGCAGTGGCCCTGAGACAACTGCTATGGCAAGGGTCTTAGCTCATCTCACTTTCTCACTGTCATTCTTCTTTCAAGGTAATATCAGAAATGCAGGAGGAGTCACTCCCTAAACAAACATGCAAAGGTGGATGTGAGGGGCACAAGGGATGAACTTTGGAAGACACAGTGATGCACAATTCTTGTCTTTCTTTGAAGTCAGGTGATGCCTTAGTTTTTGGAAGCACCAGAAGCAGATAGTCTGGAGATGGTCAGAACCTTCAGGTATGGCCTCAAAAGGTCCCCATGGCTCCATGACAGACTCTTTCAGGGCCTATTTTTAATGATTGACTGAGGTCCAGCTATTTCAGCTCAGGGTGGAGCAACTCTAGTAAGTAACTTTATCTCCAGAGTCTCTGTGATTTGAATTGTGGTTTCCAAACTTACATCTTGTCTAGACTTCTCCCTCTGTCTGATTTTGCTTCCTTAGCCTCCTCCCCACAGACTTTGATCACAAACACTTTATTATCAACATTCTCAATATACTCTGAGTCTAACCTCAAGAGTATTTGCATCAGATAGGGAGACAGGTACTACTTTGTGAATGGCACTTTTATACAATTGACCATCCAAATATTGGTTTCAATATTCAAATCACAGAGTTAGAGATAGCTCCCTTGACTCACCCTTCCGTAGCTAGAAAAATCTGAAACCTTCTGAAGCTGACTTTGCAGGGAATGGTGAGGGGAAAAAGAGAGACAAAGCAAGGAGAGATGAATCAGAAACTGTAATGAGGCTGTCATCACACGGGGTGAAGCGAGCCTCCAGAAAAACTCTGGTGGTGTCACGACCAAAAGAGAACCATCTAAAGATGCCTGACATGCAATTTTACAATGTGGGCTTTGTCTAATGCGTGTTTTTCCTTCACCTTCTTTAACATCTAGTAGATTCTACTATATACAGAGGCTTAAGAGGATAGGTTAGTTTAAAAGGAGTCATGGCTATATTAATAATGTATAGAACAGGTAGGAAGATGATTTATTTATTGATTGATTTTTAATTGTTTTATTAATTTTAATGAATCACAGGACATTGTGAGCCAAAGCCAACAACATAGAATAATCCAGTTGGATATAAATTACAATTGTAGAATAAAAGGAGTAGCCACACCCATCAGGGTATTGACAACATCAATTGCAACTTACAGAAGACACTACATGTGCATGAGTTTTCTGTCTCTAGTAGTAACCGTTTCTTTTTTTTTTATTTTTTATTTATTTTTTAACTACACGACAATAGTGAAAAGCATTACAATATTTATTACACATTTGGGCACAGTTTTTCATATCTCTGTTCACACCAATTTATGCCTTTATACATGTAGTTTGTTGTTGTTTTTTTTTTTTGCATTACAATTCTTTTTTTTTAAGAGAGAGAGAGAGAGAGAGAGAGAGAGAGAGAGAATATTTTAATATTTATTTTTTAGTTTTCTTCGGCGGACACAACATCTTTGTTTTGTATGTGGTGCTGAGGATGGAAGGATGGAACCTGGGCCGCACGCATGCCAGGCGAGTGTGCTACCACTTGAGCCACATCCCCAACCCCCAACATTACAACTCTTAATATACATATATACCACAATTTTTGTATCTCTGTTTGTTTATAAAGTATGTTGACACCGAATTCAAGTCTTCATACATGTACTTTGCATAATGATGTAATCACATTCCACCATTCTTGCTCATCTCCTGCCCCCTGCCTTTCTCTCCCACTGCTCTTCCCTATCTAGAATTCATCTATTCCTTCCATGCTTTCCCTCCCTACCCCACTGTGACTCAACCTCCTTATATCAGAGAAAACATTAGGCATTTGTTTTGGGGGGGTTGGCTGACTTCACTAAGCATTATCTTCTCCTACGCCATCTATTTACCTGCAAATGCCATGATTTTGTTCTTTTATTGCTGAGTAAAATTCCATTGTGCATGTATGCCACATTGTTTTTATCCCTTCATGCCTCTCAGGTCTTAATCCACTCTTCATTGGCTGATTTATGAAAACAGAAATGGGTCATGTGTCTGTTTCTTCTTGACTCTCTGGCACAGTGCTAAGGTGTTTTAGTAGAGATCCTGAGAGAGACAATGCAGTAGGAGGAGGTTTTGCTTCCTGGTCCCACTGTGCTGACCTGGCAGGCTCCTTAGCATATCCAGCACCTGACTCTTGTAGCAAAACATCTTCCCAATGCTTGTATCTTATGGCATTGTGCAGCACCCAGCTACCGCAGAGCATGGTGGTTAATGTTGCTAAGTGTCCACAGATTCCCCCAGAAGTTGCTGTTCTTCTCGTGATGTACAGCTGATTTCCTGTACTGAGACACCTACCTATGAAGATCTTTGTTCAGAATTATACAGGGAAGATTTCTAGCAAGTTTTAGAAAATGGCTTTGCAGAAAGTTTCTCTAGAATGGCCGTACAGAGGCTTCTCCATTATCTTCTAAGTAATGTCTAAGTAAATACCTTTCGAAGGTCTGAATCTCCCCTCTGGGACCTCTCTTTTGGGCTCAGTATCTCAGCCCTAAGGGTAATGGATATTTCCCATATCTGCCACCCCTTTATCCTTTAGACCTCAATCTTCTTCTTTCCAATATTTCATTGCTATGATTCTTTTTAATAGTCAGTAAGTATTTATGTTAAACTTACCTTGTTTAAATTATTGTGTGGTTTCTCTCTCCTGATCAGATCCTTACTCTACAGTGGCAAACTCAACATTGGAGGTTCAATAATGACTCTAAATGAGGTTTCATCTTTCCAAATATTTACTATTCTAGATGTTTTTTCCACCTGTCCACAGTATTCAACACACTCAAAACCTAGAGGAAATTTATTAACTCACCATACTGCCTAGTAGTAAAGGTATTTATAGAATAAATATCAGCACGTATGTCACATGTGGTCACAAATGTTTGTGAAAGTTGGTTAAAATGAACTGAAATCATATTTGTGTTTTCTTTTAGCTATTGCACTTTCTCAGGACCTGTTCCATGCCAATGCAAAATATGAACATCTAAGGATGATGGAATATTGACATTTTATAAAATCTATTCAACGATATTCTCTTTCTTTGGAGTAGGCTCACCAAACAGGTGGTTCTCAAACATGTCAAAGAGCTGCCTTTAGAATTATTGCATTCCATGATTTTCAATGTGTAGTTCATGTACCAGAACCAGCGTTGCCTGGGAACTAGTTAGAAACGCAAATTATAGGACCTATCCAAACTATTGAACCAGAGGCTCTGACTGTGCAGTGTAATAATCTGTTGTTGAGCAATCTCCTTAGGTGATTCCAATACACAATAAAGTCGATGATCAGGGATCTATCTTAATACTGTCTTTTGTAAGTGAGGAAACTGAAGATCAGAAAGTTTCAGAGTCAAACAATCTGTAAGTAACAACAACAACAAAAAAAAGTATATGGGTTTCCAGGGAACTTGCTTACTTTTTTCTTTCTTATGCTCTACCTTTAGTTTTTTTTTTAATCCTTTTTTTTGTAAATTTATTGTAAAAATATGTTTTTGTCATTTAAATGCAAAGCACTTTCTACTAAAACAGTTTTTCTTTCATCTTAACAGTGTCTGTGTAAATACTAGTTCATAGTTTATAATACATTGGCTTAAAGAAAATTGAGCGTAAATAGTACATTCTAGTTCACAGTCAAGAGTTAAGATATTGAGCCTTGTATGTGATGACCAAGAGGCTCAAAGCTTAGGGAGTGAAAATTTTTTTTTCTTTCTTTTTTTTTTTTTTGATTGCCTTGGAAACTTCATCAGTTCCCCCTATTTGGGTACATGACAGAAACAACAGACAATGGATTTGAATGCAGAGAAGATAGTCCTTTCATAGATACAAAAAGAAAACCACCCAGTCCTGTACCTATGAGAGGGTGTCTCAGATGTGATAAGCACTTTGTCTTAAAAGTGCTCAAAGACAAGGGAAAGGACAATTTGGTGGAACATGGTGTAGATCGAGGATTCAAAAACAGATTCAAATTTAGACCAGAATAAATGGTATTTGGGGACCATTTATTTATGAGATTTCATAATTGTAGGAACCCAAAATACGATGTTCACTGTTTTATAATGTAATGTAGAGTTCTCCTGTGGGGAGAGAAGCGTCTTGAATTGAGATAAATTCTTCTGGGCTCTGCCGCCTCCCTTCCTCTCTCTCCACAAAAGCCTATCCTTGGCCAGATGCTTCTCCTTCTCATTTTCCATTTAGGTGACATTTTCAAATATAGAAAACAATTTTGTAAACTCCCTGCCATTTCTGTTTTGCTTGGGCTCCACAGAGGCCCAAATAATTTATGGAAAAACAGCACCTGTGTTTTCACCAGGAATGGCTTTCACAACATTGATGAATTTCAAATGAAGGGCATTTACCTCATTCAAGTTAAATGGAAAGCAAGTTCTCCTTCCATTTCCAGAAATTGATTGCAGAGTATGCTCGAAAACTATTTTCTTGTCCCACAAAAACATTTAGCCGGAGGTAAGCATTTCCTACAAGTCTCTACCCTTTGCAGGAAAGGGAGATAGGCTTGGATAATTGTATCAAAGAAGGAAATTCTCAGCAAAAGAAACAATCAGTGAGGTGAAGAGAAAGCCTACATTTTGGGAGCAAATTTTTGCCACACTCTTGTCAGATAGAGCATAATCTCCAGGATATAAAAAAGAACTCAAAATCTTAACACCAAAACAAACAAACTACCAATTAATGGACTAAGGAGTTGAACAGACATTTCTCAGAAGAAGATATACAATTGATCAGTAAATATATGAAAAAAAAATGTTCAACATCTCTAGTAATTAGAGAAATGCAAACCAAAACTACTATAAGATTTCATCTCACACCACTCACAACCGCAGTTATCAAGAATACAGACAACAATAAATGTTGCTGAGGTCATGGGGTAAAGGCACACTCATACATTGCTGGTGGGACTGCAAATTGGTGCAACCAATATAGAAAGCAATGTGGAGATTTCTTAGAAAACTTGGAATGGAACCCCCATTTGATCCAGCTATCCCACTCCTCAGTCTATACCCAAAGGACTTAAAATCAGCATACTATAGCAATGCAGTCACATCAATGTTTATAGCAGCATAATTCACAGTAGCTAAACTGTGGAAGCATACTAGATGCCCTTCAATAGGTGAATGGATGAAGAAATCATGGTATATATACACAATGGAATATTACTTATCATTAAAAGAGAATAAAATTATGGCATTTGCAGGTAAATGGATGGAATTGGAGAATATCATGCTAAGTAAGCCAATCCCAAAACACCAAAGGCCAAATGTTCTCTCTGATAACTGGATGCTGATTCACCATGGGGATGCCATGGGAAAAATGAAGAAACTTTGGGCAAAGTGGGGAAGGGGAAGGGGAGGAAACAGGAAAGATGGTGGAATGAGATGACATCATTACCCTAGGTACATGGGTGACTGCATACATGGTGTGACACTACATCATGTACAACCAGAGACACAAAGAGTTGAGCTGCAATTGTGTACAATGAATCAATATGCATTCTGCTGTCACATATACCTAATTAGAATTAATAAATAAATAAATATTTTAAAAGAAGGAAATTCTAGAAATGATGATTTATAGGGATGTCTCCAGCTAAATGGGTTCATCATTTAACTCTTTAATGCTACAAGTTTGCGCTATGTTCATTCATTCAAGAAACAAATGATTCATTCAGCAACTACCATGCCGGGAGCCATACTAAATAAGGAATATTTCACCAGTATCAGAGGCACAGTAGTCTTTTAGTTCGACAAGGAACATTGAGGACATGAATTTATCTCTACTTTGGTCTAAAATATTGAACTGGTCATCTTTCATGTAAATAAAGTTTTATTGGAACACCGTCACAGCCTCACTTTCACATATTGTCTAATGGTGTTCTGTTCATTTTTTTCTGATTCTTTTCCTCTGACTTTCATTTTGGATAGTTTCTATTGCTAAGTCTGCATGTTTTACTCATCTTTTCTTCTGCATTGTAAACAATATGCCATTGGATTCATTTGTTGACCTTTAAAATTTCATACCTAGTTTTATTTTTTTTTTTCATTTCTAAAAGTTAGTGTTGGACTTTTTTTTTTTTTTGTAACTTTCATATCTGTAGTTAACTTTTTCAACTGTCATTTCTGGGTCAATTTAGATTGATTGTTCTTGTCCCCTCATTATGAGTCATATTTTATTGCTTCTTTGTGTGCCTGATAATATTTAATTGAATATCAGATGTGAATTTGATTCTGTTGTGAATTATATCTTATTGTATAACAGATATTTTTGTCCTCCTATAAATAATCATGGGCTTTCTTTCAAGATGTAGTTAAATTATCTGAGGCTAGGATAAGGGCCATCCAAGAAGTTGGTAAGAATCTATGCCTGGTGCTAGATACACAGGACCAGAAACAGTGGCTGTTTCTACTAATCGAACTGGAAATTCATAATTCACAGAGCATTAGGTAGCAGCACAGAGCACAGGGCTAATTCTTCCTCACTATGGCATCAAGACCCTCTTACATACTATTCCCAATCCTCAGTGAACTCTGAGTTTTTCCATTCTGGTGAAAAGAGGCACATCCCTGTGTTTGCTTGGGTCTCTGTTACGTTTAAATTTTTCCTGGTAGTTTGCCACATGCATCTGCTTCTCAGTCCTTTGCTGAACACTTGTGCACAACCCTGCAGCTCCAGAGCACTCTTACTGTGCACCTCTCACCTCCCTGGTGGTCTGTATTGCAAACCCTTTCCCGCTCTTCTTCTTGGACTCTAGACTGCCCCTCTGCTTCCTAGGTGGTCCCACCCTGTGACATGGGCTGGAAGGACAGCATGCTGGGAAAGTACAGACTTACCACCATGGTTTGACATCGGTCAGGGATTACTATCATTTCTTTTCCTGTGTCTATTTTTTTTTAATTCATCTTTGTTTGTTTTCAGTCAGGAAGGTAAATCCAGACATTAGTACTACCTCACAGATAGAAGCAGAATCACAGGCCTTGGAAGGATGATGTGGTTATGTGGAAAAGAGCTTGGGTGTCAGGCTGAGGAGCTAGAGCATTGCTCAATCCATGGCTTCCCACCTGCATACCAAGTGCTGACAGTCACCTCTGGCCACAGCAAATTTGTCTTTCTCCGGAGTGTCAGGCTGATACTTTTGTTATCTATGCACCATGAAGTTTAAAAGTTAAGTAAAAACTGTTCTTAGAAAATGAGTTTCCAAAGATGGGATCTAAGACAAGTGACAGGAACACACCTGATTGTACATAGAGTACCCTTGTATTGGGGTGGGACAGCAATTTGATGATAAAAAGAAATGGAGTTAGAAAGAAAGGGCAAAAAGTTTGTAAGATGTCTAAGAGATCATTTTTAGAATACTGGATAAATCATCCCCAAAGTAAAAACCTTAAGAATATTTTATTGTTTAATCTTTTTAAAGAAGAATTCCAACTACATAATGTTTTGCTTTTGAAGTGTGTAGAAACCATCCCTCAATGAATAGCTAATTTTATTTTGCCCATGAAGGAAACCAGCCAAAAGTGGTTCATCAAGTAGATAAAAAACCTGTGAATGAGCATCCCCAAGGAATTCTGCTACCTGCTAGCCCTTGGAGAACTAAATTCCCTTAAAAAAAAATCCCTAGCAGTTGTGCAAAGATCTGGCAAATTCATTATCACCTCTAATAGCTTCTAATTAAACTGTTTCAGTAAAGCTGTGGAATTGAGAAAAACATTGCCAATGCACAATGACACCTGTTAAGTGTTTTCATATGTCATGCAGATACAGAAACAGTGCACCCTTCTCAAGTGCAGGCACCGGGTACTCTGTTCTGGCAGGAACTTCCCAGACAAGAGACTGCTTGGGACCTCACAAGCATCCCATCTCTGGTGATAATCTAGCAGACTATTGGAAGGTTTTTGATGCCTTTGTCAAGTGTATACAGAAAAAAAAAATCCTCTATTGATTGTTCATTTTATCTCTAGATTTCGATGTTTCTGAGAATATCGGGCAGATATTTGGTCATATAAAAAAAAAAAAATACCATTATATTTACCCAGTGCCTTGAAACTTAAAACACAAGTTCAGGTGATTTATTATTCATTATCAATAGGTATTAAGTTCCTAGGAAGCTTCACACCATGCTCAGTCCTGATGCAAAGACGAGGTCACTGGTCTCACCAAGCTCAGAACCCAGTGGAGGGGCAGAGCTACCGTAGAACATGAGCTAAACAGGTCTACTTCCTTTGGTTCTCTTACTCCAGGCTTTTCAGGAGGGCAGGGTGGGGGTTCTTCACACCCTTCATTTTTTACTGTCTAGTTTTACTTCAAAGTTTTGCCACAGTTCCTGTCCTTGGCCAGTGTCATGGAGTTTATAAGTAGCCAGATATGGGATCTTGCCCTGGTTATTTGGGCTCTTCCTCTGGTTCTCTTTCCTCCCCAGCAAGTAAATGTTAACACCCCCCATGATTATGAGGAGGAGAAAATACAATAGCTAGGCATGTATGAGGGAGGCAGGAGCTGGCATTTCCCACTGAGGAAAGTAGAAAGCAGGCTAAAATCCCATGCCTCATCTATCTGCTCTAGAGCTGTTGTGATCCAGACAGAGTGGCATCAAATCTCTGTCACTAAGAAGCCAGTAATTCACTACAAGGAGATAAGACTGCAGCCTTCACAGCTAGCACCTCAAAGATACAAATGCAATGAAAACATTCAGGTGGGCCTTCCAGGGAGGGCCTCCATGGAGCCTCTGGTGGCCTGAGAAAAGAGTAGAATTTCCCCTTTCCTCTGGGGAAATTCCCTGCTCCTAGAGAGGAATAGCTAACACAAGGGATGCTACTTTGTGAGCTCCACTAGTCCTGTGGCCAAGCTCAAGTTTGCTGCTCTTCCTGGCTGTGTTTTGTTTTCCTTTTTTTTTTTTTTTCTTGGATAAAATTCAGGGGGAAATGAAGCAGAAATTCTTGGCCTTTAGGAATTGAACTCAGCATGAATCTTATCATAACCCATAGGGGGCTCAAAATAACATTTATTGAACCCTTTCATTATTACATGTTTAGTGCTACTGTTTGTTTTCACATATCAATGCTCACACTTGTGTGTATAGGTGTGTGTGTGTGTAGGTGTGTGTATACCATTGTGCTTGTCCAGTGCCTTATAACTTAAAACACAAGCCCATGTTTTTCATTATCAGTCAGTAAAAATTCCTGAGTTCCTCTCTCTCTCTCTCTCTCTCTCTCTCTCTCTCTCTCTCTCTCACACACACACACACACACACACACACCTGCTTATCCACAGACAGTGCATTCAAAGACCCTGAAACCTTGGAAAGCACTTAACATCAACATATATTTCTTTTTCGTATATATACTTACATATGATAAACTTTAATTTATACATTAGTCACAGAAAGAAGTTAACCATGATAATTCACAATAAAATAGAATGAGTATAACAACACATCATAATAAAATTTATTTGGAACTTGTGAACTGCATGTTTCTGGGATATTCCGTGTAAGGTTTTTGGACCATGGTTGGCTGTGGGTAACTGAAATATGGAAAGCAAGAGGGCAGGAAGGGGGTGACCACATTATTTATATCCACCATGAGACAGAGGATCATAATGAACAGTGTTATGGGATCTCCTCTGGTGTGGCATTTTTATGTTTTACAGAAAAGAAAAATAAAATGGCTGTATAATTATAACAACTATATGGAGGTCTCTGTATGGCAGGCTTTGCTCTAAGCAGCTTTTCATACAGTAACTCATTTTATCCTTAAAATTGCATACAAACAAACATAAAAACAAAACTCTAAAGTCAGTATTATTAAAATCATCCTAAATGTAAAAATGAGAAAATACAGACAGAGAGATACTTAAAAAGCTCTGAGAAAACCTATCAGTCTATTAATACTTTTCAAAAATGTCAAATACATGTATTTTAGACCAGTGATTCTATTCCTGGAGACTTCTGCTGTGGAAATGGCGACAGACACACATAACCAGAAAGTTAATCACAGCATTAACTGTGCAGGAAACATGAACTTCCCCCCGGGGGCTGGCTGGCAGTCCACAAAGCCTCTTCCTCTGTCCTCTCTCCATCTCTGTCACTCTGCAGCCCCAGGGAAACCCTTGCTTCTTCCACAGTCAGACCTCAACTGTTTGCTCTTCCTCTATTTCCTTCACTCTCTGTTCAGATATTCCTTCTCAGTCCCACTCTCAAACCATACTGCACTCTCTCCTAACCTAGCTACGCTTGCCCTCCTCTCAGCACTGACTTCCACCTGACATTCTGTGTGTTCACCTGCTCCCGTGTCTATCATTGCCCACCTGCACTGGAATGTGAGCTCCTGGAGGGGGACGGGGACGACACTGTCATGTTGGATCTGCAGCACCTGGGGCAGTGCCTGTTTTCACTGGGAACACAACATTTGTGGAGAGAGGGAATGAATGTCAGTTGGCAGAAAAAGAGATGAAAAGATGTCTGAGATAGATTGCTAAGTCCACAGAAGGGCAAGCTATATATGTAAGTGAAATATGTTTGAATATTAATTCATCATTCAATACATATCAGTATGCCTGGGAATACTATTACTGCCATGTAGAAGAAAACTAGAAACATACACAGAATATCAGATATGGTCTATTTGTGACTTTGGATATCTTCTTTATTATTTCTCAGTTAAAATAAATAATAACCTTATATCTTTTAAGCAGTCATTAAAAAGAAAAAATGCATGTATAGAAAAAATTTCAGTTGCTAATTCATGTCAAATGTGAGTCTCTATATCATGTGACTATTCCTAATATAATCAAGAGGACTACAAATACATATTCTCTCTCTCTCTCACACACACACACATACACACACAACCACATATACACACAGTTCAAAATTATCAGCAATGTTCTATCTGTAATATCTGAAATCTAGAAACAACTCAAATCCCTATTAACCAGGAAATAAATGATGAATTGTAGAATATTCAGACAATGGAATACTAATAAAAGAAAACAAGCTACTAAAATGTGCAATGATGTTGGCGAATCAACAAGACATGTAGAGTGGGAAAGGACAGATGTGAAAGAATATCTCCTAGTCATGCCTCATGTATAAATTTTGAGAACAAACAAGTTTAATCAGTGATGATGAGAAGCAGAGCAGTGATTACTTCCAGGAGAAGTAAGTGGAAAGGGGCATACGGGAACTTTCTGGAGCATGATGCTCTATATACTGACCAGGTGGTAGTTATGCTGCTGTAGGGGTTTGGCCAAAATTGCTAAGCTGCACAATTATGATTATGCATTTTATTGCTGGTGAAGTATGCCATAATAAATTACTGTGTGCATTAATAAAAATTGCTATAGAAAAAAAATTCAGTCTTCTTGATTTCCTCCTTTCAATATCTTATGAATAAAACAGAAATTTCAATTGCTCTTTTGCCTTGAAGTTCTTCTCCTGCATTCTAATAGCACTCCCTTTATACTGCACTTCTATTCTTTCTGTTCCTGAAGAAGAACAACTTGTTCATAATGACCCGTGAGCAAATTCCCTCTTCACATACGTAAAACTTGCAGGAAGCCTCTGGAATTATAGAAGTTTGAACAGGAGTGTATTTTGGTCTAATGTATGCAATCCAATATAACACAAGGCCTTATGTCTAGGGAATATATTAGCAAAAATTACTTTTTATTACAAAGCACTAGGCCTTCAAGAAATTCTTTATGATTCACTAAAATGGTAGCAAAGTACAGAATATTTTGTTGTTGTTGCTGCAGTTTCCAGAAACCACACACCTTATATTGAATGAATCTATAATTGTTGGGCAATTTCTTTTTCCAACTGAACAGCACTTTTGAGACTATATTTTTCTGAGAGGTCATGAAAAGAAAATTGGAAATATTACATATCTGCTGACATGACATAGAAGGGTCTTTTCATTTTGCATTTTCTTTTTCCCTCTGAGGGAAAGCAAAACTGACTCTTCAAAGATAAAAATGCTTCCTCTGGGTTCTTCCCTCTGGATGAAAATCATTTATTCCCATAAAATGAGGTTCCATGTCTTACAAATACAGACTGAAGTCACAGGTAGTTTTTATTTGTGTGTGTGTGTGTGTGTGTGTGTGCATGTGTGAATGCACAGAGTCCTTTTCCTTGTATAAACCAAATGTGTGTCATGAGTGGTAGTGTTCTTTTACATTCTCTTAATATACTGTTCTTTCTCTTGAAGGGACTGGCTTCCTCCTTTTCCCCTCTTTCTTCTCAAATAACAGCATTTACTCTGAATACTTCTATTGAGATTTTGGCCTATGTGAGACCTACACTTTTGCCATGTGGTTTTTCTCAGTTTCAGGTAGAAGTGCATCATGGTGCCAACATATCTGTGGGTTTAATGCTAAAGATATTTTCAAATAGTGGACCACTCCATAACCTTGACGCTAAAGCCATCTCCTTTCATTCTCGATGTTTGGGAGCCTGGATTTGCTCAGATCCAGTGAATTATGTGAAGTTGTGATGAAGGTCAGGGTCTGGACACAGAAGCAATGGTTCCATCTCAACTAGTCCCCAAGATGCCTTTCTTCATTTTAGGGAGGAGCTTAGTTCCTTTTAATGCATGCCACAGCCCCACAACAACCCCATACATAGCCTGGGAGTGTTCTTAAAGTACACGTTAGTTGATATAGTTTGGGGAATTGTGCTCCTTATTCTTCTCCTTTCCAGATCACCCATTCTATTTGTGTGTTCCTGCTCCCTTCAATGCTTATTTACTCAAATAGACATTATAAAATTAATTGTGGTGCTTATTGATGTTGATTTCTTAGGATTCTATAATTATTTTATGACTAGATGGCTTGATCCATATAATCTATTTTAGTAAAATATTGAGGGGGAAGTAAGATTTTTACAAAAGAAATTAGGAAAAGAACCACAGAATATCCCAGAAGAAGGTAAAAAGTGATCAAGAAAAGCAATCTGATAAAGTACATAAACTTCTAGAAAGGAAAAAGTAAAACTGAGATTTGGAAACATAACATGTGTGCAAATTATATAGGAGTGAATTTGCAGAGTAAGTCAGTGTTGTAGAGCAAACTGTAAGCCACCAATATTGATTCAAAAAGAGGTAGAAAAAAGTAATACCTAAGGTAAAAAGAAAACATGCCCCAATCCCTTGGTATTCTTCTATTTAACTGTTAATAGAAAATAACATCCTAAATGGCATAAGGTAGCTTTCTAATTCATTTTATTTGGTTTCCTTTTTTTGTTGGTATATTATAGCTATACATAACTGAGATTTACTGGTACATTCTTGCATATGCACACAATATAACTACATAATTTGGTCAATTTAGTTCACCAGACCCTCCCTCCCAATTCATCTTAGAAACAAATCATAGACTTTTTAATCAAAATTTTAAAAACATGTCATTACAAAATGGAAAAGTTAATTTCATCTGTAAAGACAGATATCAACATTGAAAAAAAATAGTAAATGAAGTCCAATAATTTTTCCTGAGAGTACTACACCTTTATCAAGACTCCAAAGTATTCAGGGTCAGGAAACCCTCACTAATAATTCATCATGACAAAAAAAAGCATTAAAGCAAAAATGATAGACAATTAATACAGAAGCTCCATTGGTACAACTACTCCACATTAAACAGGAATAGAAGAAAAGCACTTTACACAGGAAAAACTGCTTCTCAGGAGCACATAGTACACTCAATGAGGATACGCTCAAAGTTACGTTCATTAAAGTTGAACATGAGGAAGGAGTTCACGATTACACTGTTTTGGACACCTTAGCTAATATAAGAGTAATCAAAGACTAGAATGGGGACCTTTATTTGAAGACTGTGTAACTGAAGACTAGACATGAAATAAAAAGAGCAGAAAGAGGGTAGGAGGGAAGAAGCAATGCTCAGGAGAACAAAATTAAATAGAAGAAACAATGAAGTGAGTGAATAAGGTTCCTGAATCTAATGTATCTATATATTGTTATAATGCGATAACATTAGATAACATATATACTTACATAGTGTATATATATATATATATATANCCAGAAACATGCAGTTCACAAGTTCCAAATAAATTTTATTATGATGTGTTGTTATACTCATTCTATTTTATTGTGAATTATCATGGTTAACTTCTTTCTGTGACTAATGTATAAATTAATGTTTCTGCCCTACACTAGTGATATTCAGCTAAAAGGTTTTAAGTCCAAATGGCAATAGACAAACATAAACACATAAGAATAAATTTAAAATAAAAACTACAAAATTTACACAAAAACAACCAAAGGTGTTTGACTGGACATAAAATTAATCCTGAAACTATTTGTTCCTAAATAGAAATAACTAACATCATAGAAATGTCAATTGTTTTAAATATTAACGACCATATGTAATTCTAATTAGAATGCTATTTTAACTTTAATGATTTTAAAAATAATATACAATAAATATATCTGAATGACATAAAAGTTTGAAAAAAATTTAAAAACAAGAAACGTTATATCAGTGAGGGAAGCTACACTTTACAATTTCCCAGATTTCAGCCCTTTGTAAGAAGTCATAGCATTAAAGCAATTTATTTGGATAGAACCAATAGTTGGATCCTTCAAAAGGGAGTATAAAGTCCAGAAATTGGTGAAACTCCACATTTACTATATGACATTAAAAAAAAATCCCAATCAAAGAAATTCAGGCCAAGCATTGTGACACATGCCTGTAATCCCTGCAGCTCAGGAAGCTGAGGCAGAGGATCACAAGTTCAAAGCCAGCCTCAGCAATTTAGTGAGACTCTAAGCAATTTTGTGAGACTGTCTCAAAATAAAAACATAAAAAGATCTGGGGATGTGGTTCAGTTGTAAAGTGCCCCTGGTTCCATCCCTAATACAAGAAAAAATATATATAGAATTCATCCAAATTTGATGAATTCATGTTTTATAAATGTATGTTTTTTAAAAGTCTAAAGGTATTTATACTAGGCTGGAAAGAATATTTGAAACATATATAGTAGATATGGCATTGGTATTCTTAATCTGCAAATGATATCTTGAGCTGAATAAGAAGTACACATATGTCTCACGGAAACACAAGGCAGTTTTCAGAAAGGCCAATGAATATATGAAGAGCTCCCCCACCCTCTCAGTCACAGTGAGAGACAGGAGCCCAGGGCTTGGCCATTCTTAGTGTTATAAGCCAGAATTGGTGAGGCTGTGAAGGAAGGGGTTGGGCTGCCCTCTGTGTTTAGGCTACACTGAATTGGATCCAGCCCAAGAGTAGACTTCACCCAGTGAACCTGAGAGAAACTTCCTTTTACATTAATCTATTCACATAGGCTGTGTTCCTCGCTCTGACATATAATACCACCAGTTGTCCAAACACCTGCTTGTTTCTTGTGTCCTAAAAAACAAAATAGCAATCAAATAAATATGAGTTTCAAATGATCCTGGGCTTGCATGCATCTGAGACCTTTCCAGAATCAGGGGACACTCATCAAGTAAGTCAGTGACATGGGCCCATACACAAGCTGAGGCATGACTCACAAGCAGAGCAATAGGGCCTGACTTTCCCAAAGACTTCAGTGCCCAGATGTGGACGCCTTCTGGAAGGAGCACCAGTGTCTGCTCTCAGAAAGACCAGAGTTGGTGACTCACGTCCACTCTCTAAATGGGAAATGATGATTTCTGCTTTACAGCAGTGTTTAAAATGCAAGTGGTGCCAATGTGTTGAAGTAAGATACATATGTCATGCATTTAGATAAGAAAAATCTTGTGAATTATGTCTTCTAACACATAATCTAAAGACATATTTCCAAGTGCTTTATGTATAATAACTTGTTTAATTTCTTACAGAAAGATCCTGTGGGGTAGTAACTTTTATTATATCTATTCTGCAAATAAGGGAACTGAGGCACCGGGACATTAAATAACCTTCATAACCTTCACAAGGTCACATAGCCAACAACACTGGGATTTGGGGCTAGATTTGGTCTCTCTCTCTTTTTTTTTTTAAGAGAGAGAGAGAGAAGAGAGAGAGAGAGAGAGAGAGAGAGAGAGAGAGAGAGAGAGAATTTTTTAATATTTATTTTTCAGTTTTCGGTGGACACAACATCTTTATTTTATTATATGTGGTACTGAGGATGGAGCCCAGTGCCCCGCGCATGCCAGGCAAGCGTGTTACCGCTTGAGCCACATCCTCAGCCCAAGATTTGGTCTCTTAAACAGTATGTTAAGTCATTTCACTCATCAGACTTGCAAAGATAGGTATTTTAACTTATCGTTCTCCAAGACATATAAATTGCTCATTGCACCATTATGTTGAAGGCTCAGACTTTGGCCCACTCTGCCTCTGCTTGCCAATGTGCCTTCCGCATGGCTCTTCTCTGAGAGAGCACCACGGTGCTGCTTCCCTAGACAGGCAGGCAAAAGATGCTTCTGCGATTCCATCAAACAGCAGCGAGGCTGCAGGAAGCAGGTAGGGAGAGTACAAGGTGCCTGTGTGTCTGGGGGGTTGTGAGTCAGCCCTCCACTGCATAGAGTTACTTTTCAGAAATTTGGTTTGCGGAGACTTCTCCAACAACATATTACTTCAGAGCAGGAAGCAAAACTAGAGATACTTTTAAAACTCCAGAAGCTAAAAACCAACTCTGATCAAAAATGCTTTTGCCTTCCTGTCTCCCTCCCCCATTGGCAATGCTTTGGCTCATTTGTCCTTTCCTCCTGAGGATGAGTAAGATCAGAGGGAAGATCAAGCTCGAATTGGTCAATTACACCTCCTTGTCAGTAACTGAAATACCAGGAGGAAGGGCTGGTGGGCGAGGACTCAAGACAACTTGAGGGATTAGCTGTGAATTTCAATTACTCTTCCCCTTCCGCTCTCCATTAGCATGAATAATTGAGAATCTAGAGCCTGGGGAACTGGAGGACTTAGAAAGTGTCTAAAATGCTGGAGTTGATGGCACCTAAGGGTGGCCTTGCCCAATCTCTGCTCTTTATAGAAGAGAAAACTGAGGACATAGTATAACAGCTTGCTAGTGGCAGATCGCTCAGGTCCCACATGTTCAGCTCCTGGGCCTTTGGGCTAAATGGCAACAACAAACAATAATCACATGCTTTTGTTTCTGTTTTTAAGAAATAAGGTCTATTTTGGCTCACAGGTTGGGAGCTCCCAGTCCACGGTTGATGGGCCCAGTGCTCTAGGCTCATGGCATTACATGGATGGACTTTGTGGTAAAGCAACCACTCACCAGTAGCCAGGAAGCAGAGAATGATCAAGGGCTATGAGCCCAGGACTCTTTTTTCAATGACCTCCAGACCTCTCAGAAGGCTGCACCACCTCTGGGCAGTGTCCCCAGGAGGACCCTGCCTAATCTGCAGCAGCGGTGGAAGCTACACTAGAGACCGTGTCTTCAATGTTCTGTGAGAGATCTGTGCCTTGGAATCTGCTTCTTAGGTGACTGTGTGTGCTGAGAAGACCTCCATCCAGCATTCATATGGAGGCCCCAGAGCTATCCTTTTATCAACTGAAGAAGGCATTGATAAACAGTTATGATCTGTAAATTATATGGCTTATTTCTGTAGTTCTTCATATTTGACTTTCCAGTAATCTGTGTTAATAATAGTACAAGTTTAATCTATAATATTTCCCACACAGTGCCCCTTTCAGAAGAAGCAGAGTACGATGAGAACATTCTTAGGCATCAGAAGACTTAAGCCTAATTATAGCTTAATGCTGCAGGGCTGTGTGACCTTAGACAAACAACCTAACTTCTCTGGGTTTCAATTTCCTCACCTAGAGGAAAAGGACTTACCCTTTCTTCTAGGGCAATTATCCCTGCCTTGACTATAACACAGGGTTTTAGAGTGGGTGAGAGGATATAAAAATTCTATTAATGGTAATAAGCAGAAGGCTTTCTCCATTCCAAGTTGAGTCCTAAATATTCAACATGCTCATTTCCTAATCCATAAGACAGCTTTTGTGACTCAGGTAATCTTGAAGACTTGGAAACTAAAGCCCAGAAATGTTACATAACGTATTCAAGATCACATGGGAGATATTTTGTTTATAAAGTCGATTATAACAATGGAGAGAATCTGCCTCCTTGGTTGCTAAGACAGGCTGCCTTCACTGCGGCAAGCCCACGGCTTGTCCTGGATCCTGACAGACTTACAGAGGAAGACATCTTTTGAGAAGCTGTCGAAGGTAAGCTTTTCTCAAAACAAAGGAATGAAGAAAGAGCTTAGAGGTAAGGAAAGAGTGACGGAAGATCTCTAAGGCTCAGCTGAAGTTATAGACATCAGTCTGAGGAAACAGCTAGGTCAGGAAGAATTTGGGGACGTGAGATCCTATCTGAGGAGCAGCTTAGGAAAGATCAGCCAGCCTCTGGGTCTCAAGTGCACAGTCACATGGAGCAGCTGAGGTAGATGAGACACTGCCTTTGAAAGTCTTGAACAGCATTAGGATCCTTTGCATGATTCTTTGGTTGCCTTCAAGCACAATTCCAAATGAGTATTTGGAGATAGAGAAAGGGAAGCTAAAATAGTATTTTTTTTTTTTTTGGTCTAGACCAAATACTCCTCAATTAGAGATGATTCACATGTCATGGAATGTCAAAACTGGGAAAAGACTTAAGAAAATAAAGCTCTAGGACCTGAGGTGTTGCTCAGTGGTCAAGCACTTAAAACTGGTATGTGCTGGGCCCTGGGTTTGAGCTCCAACACAGGGTGAAAAAGCAAGGAAAATTAAAAAAAATAAATAAACAAAAGAAAGCTTCATCATCAATTGTACTTCTGAGATGGGATTTGAAACACTTCTCCCTTTACCTAGCCTTAAACCCAGTGCCCAGGAGGACTTAGCAATAAAAACCCATATTTGTAATGGGATTTGCAATTACTCACTCCCCGTCCTTCCACTTACTCATTCGGGGTTCACTCTAAGCACCGAGTACCAGTCGATGGCAGGCACTGTGCTGGACACGAGGGCTAGAAGCTAAGACAGACTCCCTGCTTTCCAAAGGGTCGCCATCTAGTGCAGAGACAGACGTGCCAACACAGAGACCTCCAACCTCCTGCAGCGTGGTCCTCAGGGTATTCTTTGGAGCAGCGGGTGGTGGCAATCTTCTCCTGAAAACGAAATCTTGCAAGCAGCCTGTTTCTGTAGACACAGTGTTACTAGAACACAGCCATGTCTGTTTGCTTAGATATTGTTGATAGCTGTTTTCTGTCTACAGTAACAGAATTGAGTCCTTGTGACAGGGTATGGCCCACATAGCTCTTCACAGAAAGAGTTCACAGCCACTGCTGTCAAGGACAGAGTACTTTTGCAGAATCTAGAAGGCAGTAAGGCTGTCTGTAGTAGCCACTCTCAAATTTGGCTGTGCAGTAGAATCACCCAAGGACTTTTTCTTTTGTGGAGGGATTGTTTGTTTTTACAGTGCTCAAGATTGAGTCCAGGGCTTTTTGCAAGTTCAGCAAGCACTCTACTACCAAGCTATGTCCCCAGAACTTTTTTTCTTTAATTGTATTTTGAGACAAAGTCTGGATAAGTTACCCAGAATGACCTCAAACTTGACATCTTCCTTTCTCTGCTTCCTGAGTAGATAGGGTTAAAGATGTGTGCCACCATGCCTGGCTGCCTATGGAGTTTTGAAAACTACCAGTGCTTAAACTCCATTCCCTAATTTCTATTTTGGGGGATTATAATTCACTGCATTGGTGGAAAGAGCAGGCAGAGTGTTTCCTTCCCATCTCCAAAGTGATGGGACCTAAGGGGGCCAACATGCACACTGAGCAGAGAGACTCTACTGAGTGGGACCTGGCAGAATATTAGCAGGTACTAGGCACAGAAAGAGGGGAAAAGGATGTTTTCCATGGGCAAAAATCCAGAACAGAAAGAGGGTGTGGCCCATCTAAAAACTTCAATTAGATCTATAACAGGAAAGGGGAAGTGGAAGAGAAAACTGAAACAGAATCATGAAAGTTCATATGTATCCTATAAAAAATGTCTATCTCCCAGGAAGTAGTGCGAAAGATGTACAACTGAAGGCTCTAAGCAGGGTGGGCCACATGGCCCAACTTTCACTAGACTACTGTGGAGGTACAGATGGTGCGAACTGAGAGGGGCAAAGGGACAGGCATGTGACCTGCAAAGAGCTGAAGGCAAGAGAAGATGGCAGTAAGGGGTGATGGCCAGCATCTTGTTGAGAGATTCTTCTTCCTGCCGAGGAAGGTGTAAGCCACCTGAGAAATTAAAGTCTAGAATAGTTAATGAAGAACAAAAGGCAAAGAGTCAGAAATATATTTTCAAAAGCAGAGCCCCTGATACATCCAGTCCCCACAAGAGCTGAAGCTACACAAAAGAATATGGCTCCAGTGGCTTATTTAAGGGGGTACAACCAAGGCAGGGATGAGGTTTCAAGGGCAGAGGAGTCTTGCTTCATGATGTCTTGCAGTCAACAGGTTGATTGGCATCCTGGCAGGTAACACCTATCTCAGGTGCTGTGTGGAACATGGCAGAACAGAACAGGAATCCCCAATGTCTCTGGGCAGTCTTACACAGAGAAAACGTCCACTGGAGCTCCCAGGCACCAGATGTTTGTATTCACTAGGCTGCGATGCTGACAAAGTCCACACACAGCCCACAGATGGAATTTGACATGGAAGTCCCTGCACAGACCTCATTATGACATATTGCCACGTACCTGAATCAGAACCCAAAAGGTAGCACCTGTGTGGTTGTACCGTTTTGAACAGTGATGTGCACTTGCCACCAGTCAGCCGCTTCCCATCTTGACTTTCCTTTGCCGCTTGAGAACTGTTTGCATAAGTCTCACTTCTGTGCTCCATAAGCTGCTTGAGAGGCAGCCTAAGTTCCAGCCAGCTCTCTCTTCTTTCTGTATTTGCATCCAGAACATTTTTTTTGCATGTAGAGCGTGATGAATAATAACCTGTTTAAACCATAAACCTCTTTTGTGGGGAGGAAAGTAGCTAACACAGAGGCAGGAGCTCACCAGCAGTAGAACTAGGAGAAACTCCCACATGACCCAACTCAGGTACTGGAGGCATTGCTATGTGTCCAGCTTCCCAGGAAGCTGCTACCCTAGTGAGCATGCAGATCAGTACACCCCTGTCATCTTCCTGCTGCAGGGTCACTGCTTCTGTGGAGAGGATGCTCCTGAAGGGATGCACAGTCTGCACTGGATGGTGCTGGGTAGCTCAGTGTCAAGACAGCCGGTGCTTCTTGAGGCTGACCATTCACCGGGAATGAAAGCAATGATTCTCAGTAAGCTCACTTCATTCATAACTTCTCCCTCTTTCTCTATTACCTCTGACTGCCCTATTCTATCACTCACTTTAGTATTGTAACAAGAGTCAAGCTGCATGCTTTCTTGCCATATTGATAATTGCCATATGAACCTTCTATTGTCAATGAATCCAGTGGAGAGTGTTTGAAGAATGATTTTACTTTCCTCTACGGGCTCTCATCTCCCTGTGTGAAGGAAGAATTATTTATGCTATTTTTAATGAAGGCAGGTAGATTTCCTCTCTTCTTTTTCATGGGGGAGGTCTTACAGCATCGTGAACTTGGGCTGGTTCTAGGGGCCCAGGCAGTTTCTTCCCTCCTGCCCATGCACACAGCCACTGCTTAATTGAGAGTGATTCAGAAGAGGGGGGATAATGCAGGGTTCATGCTGTTAGGAGCGATAGCTCTGCTTGGAGACATATGTAGTCACAGAAGGCTCAACAGATCACAGTAGCTCAAGGCACTGAAAGATGAAAGGGCCAGCGTCACTGATCGGGGCCCCAGAGACGGGCCTGCTGCCTGCACACAGCCGGCAGCCTTCTCCGCTGCTACCATTCTTTTTCTTTCTTGCATTTCTTTTTTAATTCGTATTCCTTTAGTGAAACTCTAATGATTTTAGGGCAGGAGAAGCAATGGGAGATGGGAGCATGTGTTGGTTTGAGCCTCGCAGAGGTCTTCAACGTTTGATATCTATGCAGCGTAAAGCTAACATGTTCTTCTGTTTATTTTAATATGAAATAAAATGATCGAAACAAAATGCTCATATGAACCTGAGGCAGCCTGTGGCTTAATGGACAGAATTAACTCCCTGGCTGAGTCTGGCCCTTCTATAGCTCTGGGCATTGGACTGCTGTCTGCATCCTGATGGGTAATAATCCCTAACTTTTGGGATCATTGAAACAGTAAATAACATGCCGCAGATTAAACTCCACTGTGGTCAGTGTACAGATGGCTACAAAAAAGTTCACCTCTCCCCTAGCTGTCATTTAGAGCCACTTAGCCCTAGGGTAGGCATGGAAACACATGAGTCTCAAGTTTAAAACAAGGCTGGTGATGTGCACAAGATGTTCAGAGAGTTTTTTAAAGGAAAAAAAAGGTTAACTCCTCTGAAATGTGTAAAGTGCTGTATAAATGTGAGACAGAGTTAACACACTTTGTCAGTCTGTATAATTCATGTCAACAAGCAACAGAAAAGTGGCCTTGAAGATTATCTTCTAGGTACTGTATTAGGAACTTTAAAATATATGATCTCTAACTACTGCACCCACCTGGTGCAGGACGTGAGATCATTTCAAATGAACTGAGCAGAACTGGGTCAACAGCACAGGGCAGCTAACATTTATTTGCACTTAACCAAATGCCAGATGCTAATGCCTATTCTAAATGCTTTGGATACTCTATCTCATTTAACATTTACAACAGTCCTAATGCACTTTAGAACAGTTATCTTTATTTCACAGATGAGGAAACTGAGGCACAGAGAGTAAATCCCTTGTCGAAGATCACATAACTAATGAGTGATAAAATAAGATTTGAGACTAAGATGATAAAAGGCAAAAAATCTGGATCTAAAATCTACAGTCTTAACCATAATATTACATGGCAAATTAATGATTTTGATTATAAGCATTTATTCTATGAGTTCATAGCTGCTATCCTCACTTAAAATTATTAAGTTCTGAGAATATTTCATGAGATACTATGTCACTTCTGTTTACTGCATTTTTTTCAAAAGCAATGAATATATTATTTATTCAAATAAGTAGTGTAAAGGAAAATACTATAAGCATTTGTAGAGATGACTAATTCACCACCATTCATAATCTAAACCTGTAACTAGAGTTTGTAATCTTATGCATCTATTTAAAATATACATGTACTCTCATAAATATGGGCTGCTATTTAATATTTCCTCTCTGCAGGCTGAAGCTATTAGGGGACTTACAGGTCCAATATCCAGAAGTAATTAGGGTATGATATTAAATCAATCCTGCCATGGGCTTATGTTCACAATCTCCAACAATCTCCAAAGGTCTCTAAAACTCTAAAAAGTCAGGTGGTTGGAGATTTCCTCTTTATAATTCTCTCTTGCTATCTTCCAAGTCACATTCTCTTCATCACCCCTAACAGCACAAATTTACTTCTGTCTTTGTATTCTCCACCTAGCTTCATGGTCAACAGAGTGACAGCTGCTTAGGAATCAGTACAGTACAAATAAATCAAAGGGGATGTTTAGCTTTGGGGTGTGCGTGCATGCATGTGTGTACACACACGCATATTTCACAGATGCGTACTTTATGTGTAACCTGTGATTTCTATGCAAATGCCTATACATACTCCATTTAGAATTAGTGCTACTAGCAAACGGTTATACAAATATACTTGTTTGTCGCAAATGCGTAATGGTTTTGTATTTAGTATTATATAACCACAGTGAACTCCCCATTTGTTGCAACTGCATTCACTTTTGCCCTTTTTCTCCATCACATCTAAGTTGTCCACGAAGTAGAAAGCCCTGAGGATCATCTCTGCGTGTTTGCTGACAGGCAGACCAACAAAAGAAAACAAGCATTTCCCCCGTTTGACAGAAGCCTCCTCATTCCTCAGCCGCAGTGAATAGGGCGGCCGGCGCTGTCTAATTGAGAAATCGCGTGTCAGCAAAGGATTACATAAAGCCAGTGGGACATATTTTATTCTGCTTTTCACTTTTTGCTACCTTTCTCCCTTTTCCTAGAACAGATTTTCCTCTGGCTTTGAAAGATGCTAATGGAGTGTTATTAGTCCAGGAAGAAAATTGCTCTGGAGAATCGTAATGACTTCACTGCTGGGGTGACATCAAACCAGACCGTTTAAGAATAATAGGGTTTTAGTTCCTGTAGAGAGAGTTGGATTTGGGAGATAAATAGCAAGTGAAAGTCCCATGACATATTAGACAGAAAAGGAGGACAAGCCCTGGAACTTCTTTGGTTGGTGAACTCCTGCGTGGGGCCACCCTCAACCTCGCTGACATCTCAGCTCAAAGATGGAAATTAAATATTTAAGGCTCTCTAGCTCTTTCCTCAGGCTACTTTTTCAATTGGCTTTAGGAGCAAAAGATTCCTTGGCAAAGAAAAAAAATAACACTCCTCTGACAATCCATTGCTCTCTTCCTTGTATTTACAACCAATTTTTCTATGAATCTTTAAGAACTGACACAGACATATCTGGCTGGGCCTGATGCTATAACAAAAGACAAGTAAAAGAAAGAAGGTTGGAGTAGGGTTGTTTGATGCCAAACTGTGATTATTTATGTACCATTGGTCAAGTGCTTGGAATTCTTGGACTCCCCACCCTCCCCGCCGCCTCTGGTCAAACAGCTGGAGAGCAGTGCCTCTGGTGTTGGTGGATAATAAGAGGGTATTTGGTGCACCGTGATTTTTTTTAAACACATGAATTTGAAAGTGGACAGGTGCTTTAGCCAAGATTTCTGACAATGCAGAAAGGCACAAGATAAAGCCTTCAGATCAACCACTGAGGTCCTAGAGAAAACAAGAAAGCACGGCAGAGAGAGAGAAAGGATGAACAAACGGCTTTGCAGTGACTCAGACCTGACATTTTAGTTTATTTGTGCTTCTATAATAAAATGCTTGAGACCGGGTAACTTACAAACAAGGCACACTCATTTCTCTCTATTCAGAGGGCCAGGATGTCCAACATCAAGGCACCAGAGGGCTCTGTGTCTGGCGAAGACTGGTTCTCCATAGATGGTGCCATGTGGGTGTCCTCACATGGCAGAAGAGCAAAAGAGCAAAAGGAGCCAAGGCTACTTCCCTCTAGCCCTTTAGAAGGACTGGCCCTTCATGATGACAGGTCCCTCCTGACAAAGTAAGGCACTTCTCTAAGGCACAACTTCTGAATTCCTTCTCATTGGGGATTGAACACATTGCAACACAAGGAGTTTTGGGGATGCTCAGACCATAGAATCTAGTTTTAGATTCAGTCTCTACCTTTTCTGAAATTATGGCTGGGGTGGGGACAGGCTGTCTGCATCAGGAGCTTATGTGCTCCACAGACCCCCATCCTTGGAATCCCTGACTGGTGAAGTATGAGCTTTGTGATCTTGGTCAAGTTACAGAGCATCTGGGCAGTATCATTTTTAAATGTATGAACTTCAGAGAATTTGTTGGAGGATTAGAGAAGATAGTGTTTAGTATAGTGTGTCACATAGTAATAAACATCTAATAAAGCACTCATATTTGTTAGCAAATGAATATTATTCAGTCCTTTAACCTCAGGCAGCACCTTTCATATCCATACACTTGAATGTATGTAGGCTCAGAATTCAATACTGCATTGGATGGCTTCAAAATTCAACTTCTCATCACTTATAAATGTTCAATTTGCACCCAGTTCCATAGTTTTCACTATCTGCCCTTGCAAATATTGGAACATTACTGAAACATTTTGGTTATCTGTAAATCCGCATATTAAGAGGATGATTTCTATCTTCCTTGAAGAGTGCCTGATTAACCTATCTAACTTCACCAGACACAGAAGGTCCATTTTTCTCAACCTTCATTACCTTCTCTTTACTGATAATAGATTTCATCTTAAAATGAAAAAAAAAATAAAAATAATGAAATATTGAAAGCACTTGCCTAGCCTGTATGAGGCCCTGGGTTCGATCCTCCACACTGTATTTAAATAAATAAATAAAATAAAGATCCATCAACATCTAAAAAAATATTTAAAAAACTTACAAAAAAGAAAAATCTATTTACCAAAAACTAAAAAAAAAAAAAACAAAAAAACTGTTCTCATCACCAGATTTACCATATTAAATTATTCAAAAAACATCAAATGTGGACAAGGCATTTGCTGTTCTGTGGACTGAAGACAGAATCAGGAACCAAGTTCCTCTGCCCTTGTGGAGTTTGAATTTGACTAACAAATATAAATTTGACCAGATTCTCTTTAGGTATTTTCAAACAAATGATGTGTTACAGGTATAGCTTATGTCATGTCTTGCAATGTCTCATTCTTCCTGCTTCACCTCCTGAGGTAGCTGTGTGCCCCTAGCTGGTTTATTTCCAGTGACAGTACAGAGGTAAGCCCAGTCCTCTGTCACTGGACATGGGAAGCATTCATCTTTTTCTGTTGGCTTGGGAAGACATGTAAAACCTCCCTCAACCAGGGAGCTTTTAAATGAAGTTCTCAAGATTTCAGGAAGTGTCTCACACGCACTCTCTGGGTTACTCCACTGGGCAACTGTAAGAATGAAAAGAAAGAAATCACATGAGACATTTTACCAACTACAGTATTCCACAGATGGCATATATTGCCATTGTATTGTTCTTAAATATTACTTACCTCAAATTACCCGGACCCCACCCAGTACCAGAGCCTCAGCCACACACTGTACACCAACGCCACGTGGAGGCTGACTCTGGGAGGGCTCAGAAACAGTTCCCTGACTTGAGGCCATCGCCAAAGCTCTGGCTCTTCCCTGCATCTGGCCTTGAGTGGGCACAGGTCTCACTTCCTGGAAGCTGCCAGAGATGTCAGAAGATGTAATCCAGAAATGCTAATGAGCCTCGGGACTGAATCCTCTGAGAGCCAAACTTTACCAAAGTGGGAAGTTATGAGAAGGGACTTGGCGGATTGATTCCTGTTCAGTCCCTGCTCTCTTGTGCGTCTGAGGCTCAGGTCTCCTGCCTGCCTGTCCGAGGCAGGGCACTGGCTGTGTTTCTTCTTGGTGTAGCTCCAGCTGGTCTTTGTTTCCTATCCTTCTCCTTCTGACTTTCTTTTGTCTTCACTATGGACCCAGTGGTCACAACTACTTTGTGAAATGTCAACATGCTAGCCGTGAATCACGCTATTTTTCCTAGGAAACATAGGCTAATAATTCTTTTTCTTCTTCCTCTCCATTATGCAAAATGCCCCCAAATTGGCAGAGCACCATTGATGACCTCAATGGTGTCCGAATAAGATTACAAAGTTTTCCAAAGCTCCCCACTGGCCTGGGGCAGTTCCAACAGGCCAATGTGCTGAATGTGCAGCTAGCGCACCCCCTTTTGAGAGATGAACAAACTGAGACTTCAAAAGGGAATGACAAGGTAAGTATGATAGAGAGGGACAAAAACAGCATGTATGTATATGCACACATGTAGAATATATTCATACATATTTAAGAGTTATAGGCAGTATCTGTATTTGTCCTATTAACAAAGAAATTAGCATGCACTGAGACACATCTTAAAGAATATTCTACGAAATAGGAAAAACGAAACTTAAAAAATCTTAACAGTTGCTATGTTTACTTGTTGGGTTTTGAGGTGATTTTTATTTTTTCTTTCCTTTTTCACTTTTGTGTAATTTACTACATTGTTTTGAGTTTTGTGCAACAAGCATGTATAACACTGATAATAATAAAATAAACATAATCTATTTCATTAAAAATTTAAGACTGGGGCTAGGGATGTGGCTCAAGCGGTAGCACGCTCACCTGGCATGCTTGGGGTGCTGGGTTTGATCCTCAGCACCACATAAAAGTAAAATAAAGATGTTGTGTCCACCAAAAACTAAAAAGTAAATATTAAACAAATTCTCTCTCTCTCTCAAAAAAAAATAATTTAAGACTATGGGCTCTCAGAAGCTTCTCTGCCATGAGTCACCCCGTTCTGTGCAACCAGCAGCTGAAGAGTCCTCACTAATTACAGCAGTAGCTGGGCTGCCATTTTGTCATTTTCTTCCAAGTAGAAAAACAAAACAAAAAAAAGTGTGTGCAGATTAGCATCCACCCCTTCACCTCTCCTTATAAATCATGAAGGTTTTCCATTCACACTATTTGTGTCATTGCACATGCCATTGTCATTATATCATATTTTAACTCACTGAGCATTTGCCTCCCCACTGGAAAGCAAACTCCATGATAGTATAATTCACCTTTTTTCTTTGCTGTGACATTCTCTATAGCTAGAACAACTCCTGGCACACCATAGGTGCTCAGTCAATATTTTCGAATAAATGAATGGGATAAAAGGGAAATAAATATTGCATCACTACTAAGTGTATGCTTGGTGGTCTGCTATGCACTTATGTGCTGCATAACAATGTTTTGTTCAGTGAGGAATTGAGTAGACAATGGTGGTCCCACAAGATAGTAATGGAGCTGAAGCTGCGATCACTTAGTGAGGTCATTGCCATGGTGACATCACAGAGCATGACTGTGTGCTTGTGATGAAATTGGTTGTAAACAACTCTACAGCGCCTCTCTGAAGCATACCACAAACAATTATGAACAGTGCATGATATATATGCACTGACTTTAAGTTACCAGACTATTTAATTGCTATACTATACTTTTTATCATTATTTTGGAGCTTACAAAAACTACTTCCAAAGGGCAAAACGTTTGCTAAGAAACCTCAAGCTGGGTTAAATCAGCAGCAAGCAGCTTCATGTGTCTCATGTTTCCTGCATGACAAGCCCACATGAGTGATTGGCCATCTAGGTTTATGTTCTCATGAGACAAATTGTCTAGCCATACATTAATCAGAACCCATCTCTTCATTACACAATGCATGATTGTACTATAAATTTAATCATTCCAATTTCCCTATAAGAGAGGTATTATCCACAATTTACAGATGAAGAACTTGAGAGTCAGAAAGAATAATTTTCATATCTGAGGCACAGCATAAAACTCTGCTAGATGATAAACCTGTAATACTTCTGTTTGAGCAGGCCTTTATTTTGTTCTCTGTCCCTAAACCTTGTAATTATCAACCATGTCCACAAACTCAGGCCCTTAGACCTGCCCCCTGATTTGCTTTAGCCATTCTCCCTCTCACATGGGCTGGAGTCCCAACCTAAATCTATTTCAGTTGACGTTGCAACCTGGTAACCTTGCAACTCAGTCTTCCTAATACAATTTGCTCACAAGATGCACACTTCCTTCCACCTTCTTATCAAATGACACCTTTTTTGGTTTCCTCTGAGTCTATCCACTATCCATCCAGAACAATTTTGTATCCTCCTGGCAAAGTTGAAGACATCCATTTTCTACTAATTCAGATATGAAGCTGTTGAGCAATTCAAAACAGCTGAGGAGGGGAGTCACACACCCGTATGTATGCATGAAATTAGCATTTAATAACATATTAGTTTGCAAATATGGGGTTTAAGAATAAAGTCTTTTCTTTGAACATACATTTTGTGAATGGTGTTCTGTTCATCTCCACTGAGAAAAATCACAGTGAATAATTTTCAAACTCTAATTCCCATTTTTTTAGAATGGAATGATGTACATAATTGCAAGCCAATCTTCAGGCAGACAATGTTAATTTTCATCAACTTGTAGTTGACTTGCTCACCCTACAGTCAACAGAAATATTTTTAGATGGCTCTTTTTAACAAGTTTTTCATTAAAATTTTTAAAGAAACAACTTTCTTTTAATATTTTTATGTCACTGGTTGAGATAATATTATATTAAACTATGTCATTAACTTAACAGGTACAATTGTCACAGCACTTTAGGGAGCACACACAGTTTTGAGAACCACCCAACTAGAATGGAAGAAGCAAAAGAAAATGGTGCTTAGACATCTCCTAATTGCTCTGAGCAGTCACTGTAACATGGTGTTGCATACCAGAATCTGGATCTAGAAGTTTCTATGACACTAGGTTTTGCTTGCTTCCATGTAAGTTCTCTAGGTCCTGCTGAGGGGTGTTCTCCCCACTCCCTCCATGTGGCTACTCCTCTATTAATACAACTCTTATCAGGATCACTTCTGGGGTGGGGGGTAATTCTTTTTAGATAAACCCAGATATCACATTACCACAATCTCGCTAGACTCTGACTGAATTTCTAGTCTAATGACAGAGGATCTTTTTCCTTTTCCTCCCAGCATCCCAACTAAAATGCACAAAGGATGTTGCACATGGATTCTATCAGAGTTGGGGATGCCAAACCTGGAGGAGAGAACACACATTTCATTCAGATGAAAGCCTAGCTCATTCTCCTGCCCCCATCCAGTCAGACAATTATAGCACCAGGCCAGAATTTTCTCGCACGTTTTGTACATAAAACATAATTCTGCCACAGCTGCTCACCAACATTTTATTGTCTCCTCGACAGACAACAAAATGACAAAACAGATCAGCAGAGGGTGATCCGCCAGCAGAGCCAATGAGATGAAACCCCCTCCCACGCCTGTCATTAGGAAGTCTGATTCTAAAATAAACCCTCTGGAATTGCTGCCTTCCCACATCTGCGCTCCTGAGTGGGAGAGGGGACTGTTCTCTGAACACACAGGTGCTGAGCATGTCAGCGGCAAAGGGAGGACTGTCACCAGCGGCAAAGGGCAGAGAGACCACTCGGGGTGGAATGGTCAAGGTTTTATGCCTGTCACACTCACAGTATTGGGAGTGCATAGGTGGGAGGCATTGGGAGAGTGTAGTAATGATTCTCTGGCTCGGGACTTGCATTTTGTCACATCAGCCCTATACTTTTTTTGACATCATTCGTTTTCTTTCTTTCCATTTACATCACAGGCTCTTTCCCAATCCCTCCTAATACTGTTTAAAAACCTGCCGTGTTTAAATTCCTAAGAGGGAAAGCAAAGCTAGGAGGAGGAGCAAGCCAAATCCAAACTCATAGTGGCTGTTTCTGTCCTGCCCTGAAGTGACATCTGAGTAGGGACCTGACCCCTGACATCCCTTTCCTTGGCAGAGGCTGATGCAGAGAGAAGGGATGAAAAAGTGACATGTCAGAGGGACATGCTGTGAAGGGGAAATACAGGGCCAGATGAGGGTCCATCATACATGGAGCACACTCAGGAATTTGTACAAGCAAAACACAATAGAGAGCTGCATTTGCTATATTGATTTATGTAAATAAAAATAATAATAAACACAAAAAGATCAACAAAAAAACAAACAATTGAAAAGGCCCCAAAACGAAACCGAGAGGAATTAATTGAGTTTTTAGAAAACATAGCACTCGAAGAGACAGGACCTGGAAGAGGGAAGCCAGGTGCCTTCATCACACAGCAGACAAAGCCTCAGGATCCATGGAATTGCCCTGGTGCAATTACAATAGCAAAATTGGCTGCTTACCTACTACCTACTACTTACCTACTACCATAGTTTCAATGTGTCTAGCAAAATTTCATATTGTAAACTTAATCCTCAAATATATATGAATTTTATATTTGGGGGTGGGGCTTTTGGGTGGTAAGTAGGGTTGGATCATGTCATGAATGTGGGGTCCCCATCATGGCACTTTTGACTTCATAAGAAGAGGAAGAAATGCCAGGTATGGTGGCGCATGCCTGCAATCCCAGCAACTCAGGAATCTGAGGCAGGTGGATTGCCAGTTCAAGGCCAGACTCAGCGAATTAGCTGAGACTCTATCTTGAAAATAAATGAATAAATAAATAGGTTTGGGAATGTAGTGTGGTGGTAATGCACTCCTGTTTCCTATCCCAAGTAGAGAAGGAGGAGAAAGAGGAAAAAAAAAAAAAGACCCGAGCAAGATCAGGACACCCACAAATCTTGTTGTTTAATAATTTGAAGTAGGGATGTCATTGAAGATGAAACATTGTGGATCATGTCACCATCTTCGACTATCAGGTCATGATCTGGCATAACTCACTTAATGAGGATTTGGGAACAAAGTTAACTAGAAAAGCATTTATATCCCACACTCACCACCTCCCATGGAAGTGCCAGAATGATTGAATTGCACATAGGTGGGTGTCTTGCCATGGGTGTCATAGAGGTCAAGACTTCATTTGAATATCTGAGGATCACACTCTTCAGCAAACACTCATGAGCATTTACAAGGCCTCACTGCAGGTGCTGGCAGCCTCAGTTGACAGATGAGGAAGCCAAGACTTAAGAGAAGTTATGCTATATGTTCAAAGTCATGTAATTAAAAGCAAAGGTACAAAGAAGCCAGCCATTTTTTTTAATCTATCATTCTAATATTGGTTAAGAATATTTAAATACCAAACTTTTTAAGGTTCTTTAATTTACGTTAGCATTATTATACCACGGAACTAACTTCATTTTGCAATTGAGATAAAAGATGAGAGAAGTGTGTTTTAAACACATTGCTAACTTCTAGTTTAGGCCATGATTTCAACCTATTTCCTTTTTGTTGCCAAATTTTGCATACAGGTTTGAGCAAAGGGAAACCTATTTTTCTATTCTGGTTGTTCGGAGTCCATGTTCTAGAAATAAGTGTATTTTAAAAGAAGTAATAAGTTTTAATTTTTGTTAAAGAGATCAAATAAAATGAACACTACTCTTAGATGCAGGAAAAAACAAACAGGAGTCACCGTGTAGCTGACTGTCTGAGAAGGAAGTCAGAAACATCAGTGGGACACTCAGGTTGGAGAAGACATTGAGGTGTTCGGAATCTCCATCAGTCTCCCATGGCTGGAGAGCATACTCTACTTGCAAAATTAGAGATATTTATAAGAAAGTGAAAATGACCCATGCTCTTGTTTGAGGGATGTTGGGGTCTTTATGACCTTATTCCATTATCCGAAAATGCCCAGGGAGGAAAGGACCACACAGCTAAGATGGGCAGTGATAGCCTCAAAGAACAAAGATAACCAAAGTTTGACTTTGAATGACATCTCAGATGTGCATCTTCCTTAGGGCTTAAGGAAGGAACATACATGGATTTTTGATATAAATATCAACCTCTTTCCCCAGTTTTTTTTTTTTTGTGAATTAATATGTGTAACAAAATTTATAATGTGTCATCCTAAGGAGTGGCATGAGAATTCCCCTTGGCAAACAGCTATTGTCCCCACTACACTTGCCAACTATGCACAGGTGAATTGATCTTGAAGAAAATACCTTTATTTAGAAAGTGAGTTGGTGGTTGACCATTTAGAGGTGAATATTCATACTCAAGTATAGACCTGAAAGGAGCCTGAAGAACAAAAGACGGCTGAACTGTTACACCTAAGAAAATGCAAAGGACTTGAAATATTGCTGGATTCCTGGAGAACCTGGTACAGAAGGAAGCAGAGAGAGCAGGTGGGACCGGGAAGCACAGCTCATCTCTGGCAATTCCTGAGTTGTGGAGGCCCAGAGAGAATATCCAAGGAGAGGCAGCCCTCCATTGGGAGACTGGCTTGTAAATTCCTCTCTCAGGAAAAAATTTGCATTGCAGCTGGCTCCTCTTGCAAAGGCCTTGTGAGAGTTATTTTAGTTGTTTTCATCGCTCAATCCAGAAGATCTTCATCTCCCACCTAGAAAATTTAAGATAAGATGAGCACAAAAAGCCCTTACAAGGTGATGAGAAGACACAGGAGAGAAATCTGTTAGGAGGAGTGTAAATGCAGAGGTGCACGTGAGCTTGATCACACTAAGAATTCACAGGCATGTGTTGGTGAGGGCACTGGACTTCCTACATGCCATGAAATGAGTGTTTGAGATCAAACACGTGTTAGATCCTCAGAAGCTGCTTCACTAGCTGATACTAGGATCACAAATATTTCACAGGAGATCTTAAAATTTGACAGGTGATTTTCAAACATAAAATGTATGTCGTAATTTTTAAAAAGCCTGGGAAAAAGAAGGTATCAAAATTATTACATGACATGATATGTTTTCTTTATAAGGTCACATGTAATGACTGTCTTTTTTATATTTAATTGCAAAATATTGCATATCCATTGGAAGAACGGTTTATTTTTGGACACTGAATTTTTTACATTTGTGAATTTCTAGACTACATGACATTTTCCTTGAAATGAGAAAATCAAAATAAATAACTTGGCTTATTAACACCCTTAAAAAAAAAGCTTTTTTTTTTTAAGCAAACTTACAAGATGGAGGGCCATTAAAACTACAGGGGGACCACTGTCTTCATCTTCTCCACATTGCCCTTCTCAGTTAAGGCTGCCATAATAGAACATCATAGACTAGGTAGATTAGAACACAAACAATTATTTCTCAAAGTGCTGGAAGCTGAAGGTCTAAAATAAGGGTGTCAGCATGATCAGGTTTGGGTAAAGACCCTCTTCCTGATCATGTTCTCATATACTTTACTTTTAAAAGCTTGTGCACGCAAGGAGAAAGGTACATTTTTTATCTTCCTCTTTTTATAGCAATGGTAACAATTTTTATTATTGACAAAGCCAGGATTTTTTTTTATATTTAAAAGATGTTTTATTGGTGCATTATAATTATACATAATAGTGGTGTTCATTGTGTCATATACACACACATAACATAATTTGATCAGTTTCATTCCCTAGTACCTTCCCTTACCCTCTCCTCCTCCCTGATTACTTATCTCCTTATCTACCTTCTATTATTACTATTATTATCTTATTATTTTTGTTATTATATATATATAATAATTATATATATATATGTATATATATGCACGATGAAGTACTGGGGAATAAAATCTACCAAACTATGCTATGTCCATGTATGAAGATAGCACAGTAGACCTGTTCCTCTTCCTCTTTTATAAAACCCATTAACCCATCCTGGGGGACCTGCCCTTGTGACCTCATCTAACCTTAATTGCCTCCCAGAGGTCCTACCTCCAAATGCCATCATAGTGGATATTAGGGTTTCAGCATATGAGTTTTGGAGTAGACACAAGTATTCAGTCTATAGTGTACCCTTAACTCTTGGCCCACTTGGAGCCTCTGGCAGCAGTTCATGCTAAGTCTTGGCTTGACAGTCCATGGAGGCCCCTTGCCTTGTTGCACCAGGACAGCGGTAACCTCAGCAAGAGCAAACTACCACTGCCAGGTTGGAGGGGGAGGCTCGACTAAGTAAACATGCAGATGCTGAGATAGATCACAGTTTTTGGAGCTCTTACTTCACACTCTATGAATATACATACTTAATAAAAATAATTCCTTTAAGCAGAAAGCTTAGGAAGAAATGTTTTCTTGTGGTGCATTATATTAGACTTTCTATAATGATTACTTATTTCTGATTTAAAAATATAAACATTATTTTTTGGCAGTTTTGGTTTCTGATGTGTTCCTGGGTGATGGACAGAACTGGAAAAGTGAAAACAGAGTGTAAGTTGTCCAGTGATGCTTGTGTAGGTGTCTGTGCTGCCTATGTGTCACCATTGACATTTGTTAAACAGAACCAAGTATCCATACATTACTTAAAAACCCTATTATTCCAAGAAAAATAAATCTGTTGCCAAAAAGTCACAGTTGCATTTCCATTTCTACAAAGAGAAAATAAATTTAATGTTGAAATAATTTGGCTGGGCATACCAAAGGAAGCCCCTTGAATGAATTATTGTTATACAATACACCACGACTCCTTTGGAATTTACAGACTTCAGCAGGGCTTATGAATTATATGGTCACTTTGACTCTCAGAAATAAGTAGTTTCATTTCAATGTCTATATTGTCACCCTCTCTCCTTCATATAGTTCACCAGCTTAACTATAAATTTGACAGTCAACGCATTCCAAAGATTTGATGAATTTCCAACATTGCTTTGAACACAATGTTAGCATTTTCTTCTTTTTCCCTCTTTCCCTCTTTCTTTTCTTTTTTCCTTTTTATTTTATTTTTTGATTCTTCAGGTAGAATCAGAGAAAGTGTCAAACTGCAGAAAAAAAGGAGTCTAAAATTAAAATAAACAAGTAGCACTTCTTCAACCCCTCCATTCATCTACACATCCAATTATCCATTCATCTATCCACCCATTAAAAATGCATTTGGCTGTGATTCACTCATGATAAAACTTCCTCATTTACTTGTAATAAAATCCAAAGCACTTTAAGTAGACTACCCAAAACTATCACTATTATATCCATATATTAATACTGGGAGGAGAAACTCCTGTTGGAGAGATTAAATCTGATATACTGAATACTTCTGCTAAGTCCTTGGGGGTCAGAGCTATAGAAAACTCTAGTTTGGATGTCAAAATACAGAACTTCTAGGATGTTTCCATTGAGTGTTTGAGTCATGTATTAGACACATGTGGGGGCTTGTGATTGTCCAGGTAATTTCAGATCAAATACTCGAAATTTCAGGAAGGTCATCAGTGAAACAGCCTTGTAGTTTATTTGATTTGTGCTGAAAATACTGTGTACCTTCTCCTCATTTCAGAAGTTGCACTGAATAATTTCAACCATCTACAGATTCTCCCACTCACAGAGAGGAGAGCCAATTGATCTATGACTAGTGGATCCAATCCTTCACTCATTTATGACTGGGTATTTGGCACTACACAGAATCATACAAAGTATATTTACACCTGGGATTTTTCTTCAGATTATACTCAACATTTGTCAGCTTATAGGAGACTTTACAAAGCCATCTGTATCTTTAGAGTGCTCTTAGGAAAAAGTTCTCTTTCCTGTTACCCAAAAGAAAGTGAGCCCCACCCTCTGTTTTATACCCAGAGGCTCCCTCTTGCTACCACCTGGGTTCTGCTGTCATGATATTGTTAATTGACTGATTCCCAAATAATCTTGCAAGGTAAATAAATACCAACTCTAGTCCCAAGGGAATCCATTTGTGGATTTTGTGACCAGTATTAAATTTCCATGAAAAACCATCAGGAAAATTCTCTGACTGTAATTGTGCTGGGCCTTGAAATTTCCAGTGGTGTGGTGATTCATTGCCAAGATGCTAACCTTGGAGACCCCATTCTCTTTGCCTGGACCCTCATGGGGCATTGTCTTGGGGGCCACTCTGCTTCCACAATAGGAGGAAAGATATCTCAGGCTATTTCTCATCCTTACCTTCCACTGCAAAAGCTGCTAAGTTTACGAGTGGTTTTATATTTGAGCCAAAGGATTACTTTTTAGTATGTTTAAAAATTTGTTCTTATTAGTTATGTATGATAGTAGAATGCATTTTGACATATTATACATATATGGGGAATAATTTCTCATTCTTCTGGTCATACATGATGTAGAGTTACATTGGTCATGTAATCATATATGCACATAAGAAAGTAATGACCAATTCATTCTACTCTATTCTATTCCCTTTCTTTCCTTCCCCTTTGTCTAATCCACTGAACTTCTATTCTTTCCTACCCAACCCTTAGTGTGAGTTAGCATCCACATATCAAAGAGAACATTCAGCTTTTGTGTTTTGGAGATTGGCTTATTTCACTTTGCTGCATAATCTCCAGTTCCATTCATTTACTGGCAAATGCCATAATTTCATTTCTCTTTATGGCTGAGTGTTATTCAGTTGTGTGTGTGTGTGTGTGTGTGTGTGTATATAATCACATTTTCTTTATCCATTCATCTGTTGAAGGATACTTAGGCTGTTCCATAGTTTAGGTATTGTGAATTGAGCTGCTATAAATATTGATGTGGCTGCGTCACTGTAGTGTGGTGATTTTAAGCCCTTGGGGATAAACCAAGGAGTGGGATAACTGGGTAAAATGTGGTTTCATTCCACATTTCCTAAGGACTCTTCATAGTGCTTTCCAGAGTGGTTGCACCAATTTACAGTCCCACTAGCAATGTATGACTGTGCATTTTTCCTCACATCCTCACCAACATTGTTTCTTGTATTCTTAATAATTGCCATTCTGACTGGCCTGAGATAGAATCTCAATGTAGTATTAATTTGCATTTCTCTAATTGTAGAGATGTTGAACATCTTTTCATATATTTATTGACCCATTATATTTCTTCTGTGAAGTGCCTGTTCAGTTCCTTTGCCCATTTATTGATTGGGTTATTTGTTCTTTTGGTATTAAGTTTTTAGAGTTATTTATATATATTGGAAATTAATGCTCTATGTGAGGTGCAGGTGGTAAAGATTTTCTCCCATTCTGTAGGTTCTCTCTTCATGTACTTGATTGTTTCCTTTGCTGTGAAGAAGATTTTTAGTTTGATTCCAACCCATTTGTTGTTATTTGTTATAATCCCAAATCTGCTATCTTCCAGATACTGCATTAGGGCCTTGGACGTATGGCTCTGTCCTTACCGAAAGTTTATTCTGATGAACAGATAAGGGAAACTGATGAGCACCAGTTAGAAGCAAATATTTACTGAGAGTTTTCTATGTGTCCAACATTATTTCCAAGTATGTTGTATATGATATCTCATTTCGGCTTCTTAACAACTCCGTGGGAGTATCTGCCATTATTATCTAATTTTACAACTGAGAAAACCAAAACACAGAGTATTTTGATAACTTGACCCAGTTCTCCCAGCTAGGTAAATAGCCTGAGCAGTCTGTGTCTTATGCTGCTCTGGTGCTGTAACGAAATTCCATGGATTTGGGCTTAAAGACATTTTGTATTCACTGTTGTGGAGGCTGGAAGTCCAACTGCAGGGTTCCAACAGGGCCACATTCTTGGGATGGACCCTCTCATGGCTCATGGATAGCTGCCTTTTTTCTGTGTCCTCACAGGGTGGAGAGAGCCAGCTCTGGTCTCTGCCCATCATGAGAACCCCACCTTCATGAACTCATTTAGACTTATTTACTTCTCCAATTTCCATCCTTAAAAAACCATCACATTGGAGGTTAGGACTATGAACTCCGGGAAGAGCAAAGATTTGGTGTATTAATATTTCTGCCTTCAGAATGAATACTCTTAACTACTATCACTTCACTAAAAACACAAGACAGATGAACCCAACTACTACGTATAACTCTAAAGTGCTATACTCTGGTTTCTCTTCAGATCCTATAAATCTTTTGCCTTTTTTTTTTACTAAAGTGCTAATAAAAAAATATCTTAAAAAGAAAGAAAAAATAAGTAAGTAAAACCACATATAACCCTTCCCTTAAAAAAAGAATAAAAATACATTTTTTAAAAAAGATAGCATGCATGAATAATGCTCTTTTTTAAAAAATGTGAAAAAAAAATTAAAAATTATATATTCAGTCTGATTAAAAAGTCGGTAAAAGTTTAGTAAAATATGAAAAAAAAGATTAAAAAAATAGAAGTCTGATTATTAGTGGATTCAAGTTCTAATTCTCTTTGATTTTCTTTTTTGGTCTATATTCAAGATTTTCTAAGATGTTGTATTATCTCCAAAATACAAAAACAAATTTCGTCACAATAATTTTATAGTTTCTTGCACAGAGACGTTCACAGACACCACAAATTAATAATTATTGAGTGAATAAGTGGATGAAGAGCACACTGTATTGCCGCGGGCCTTTTGTGCATTGATCATATGCTCTGATCCACTTTGTCTCCTTGGAAGTGGGAGGACGTGTATCAGCCACATCTGGTAAACCAGATGGCTGCTGCAGCCAGGCGTTTTGATTCAGATGAAGTCACATTCTGGAGATGTGAACAAACCAGAGACCTGGGGGTCCTGATATGTCAACTATAAAAGCTTTTTTTCTTCTGATTCTTTATGCTCAAGGAGCCAGCGAAAGAGAGAAAGGAAGAGAGAACTGTGAAGGGTTTGTCTCTATTATCACAAAAGAATCTGGCACTCAAACATAGTGAAGTCCAAGATTTCCCAGCAACAGAGAGTTTAAAGTGCTCAGGTGAGGTGGGAGTGAGGTTGCCCAGAAAAGGCCCCAGGAACACGGTGGCAGCTTACCTCCTGCGGCTACAGAGCTGGGGCCTTCTGAGAACCTGAGTCCGTGCAAAGACCTGCCCTTCAAACCGGATTCTTGCAATCAAGTCAGAAAGATTTCAGACATATCAGAGTAACAAGAATGAGTTTACTAAAGGGATAAGAAAAGGGGAAGAGAATACTATCATAGGAGGGAGAGGGGCTTCTGAGGAGAGAGGAACAATGTTCCCCTCCTGCACTTCAGTATTATTGGGGATCCCAGAGAAGTTTCTGGAGTCCAGCCCAGGTCCACCTCTTGATTTTTGACTGAGAGCAAGATGATATCAGACTTTCAAGTACCCACTGCCATGACACTTCTAGGTCCCCTTATACCATGCTGACTGGATCTAATTGGATTCTTAACCATACATTCTTATAGATTTTATTGTTAGGGGGAATTAACCTTATCTCCATGAGTTTCAGGATCTGATCACCAAAGTCTCCTGGATTTCTCCCATTGGCATTCTCAGGCCTGCATTTCTCCTGCAGATAGCAGGTAGTTTGCTGAGGAATGTGACATATCCTGTCTACTTAGTCCAGGCAGGGCTAAAGGTAAATTGCTTCTGGAAAAGACAGTATGTGGGGATCAGCATAGTGGGCCCATTTTATGGAATTATTCTTAATCTTGTGTTCCCACTATCTCCTTTGTCTGTCCTCTTATACCAGCACCATGGGGTGGACATGATGACCATGCCCATTTTGATATACAGGACTTGGGACTGGAGAACAGATTTGACTGTTCCAAGTTGAACAGGAAGGAAGGGGAGAAGAAGGACTTCATTATGAACTCAATGTGGTGTCCCCCAAATCACATGCAGAAGCCCAGATTCCCAGTCTGATTGTATTAGGAAGAAACTGTTTTTAGATGGGGACATGATTGACGTTCTTATGAGTGCTCTCTCTCCACTTCTTCAACTGGCACCTTGGTCTTATACTTGCCAGCCGCCAGGTCTTTGAGGGACACATTTCTTTGATTAAGTCACCCAGACTACAGTTACACCAGCCTGAGCAGGCTAAGGCACACCTCCATTTGAACCCAGTTCTTTATGGCTCCAATTTTTTTTCCTTTGCCCATGCTACACAGATATGTTCTCCAGACAGGGAGTCAAAGCCCCTGAATTTTAGATCAAGTCCACCCCCAGTTGGAAGAGGAAGAATTGAGCCAGAGACTTTGCCTCTGGATGTCAAAGGACCTCAAATGATCTCTAGAATAATTTCTTCTCCACCTGAAAATATATGTGAGAATTAAATAGGAAGATATCTTGGGGCATACAGAATAAAAAGTTTGAAAAAATTGTCTTTTGTTTTGAAGTCATTAGACAGGTTCTCTGACCTAACCTATCCTCATATGGTGTCAAAATTAAATCTGAGCCTAAAGGGAGTAGATATGTAGCCTGTAGGGTTTGCATGCAGTGTGATTTTCCTGGGTTTTGTGGCAGAAATGTTAGCTTGTTTGCTTTGTGGTGCTGCCCCAGGCCCTGCTGAGAGAGCTGCATTTTATTGAGTGTTGTAAAATCCTGAAAACCCCCATCACATTGGCTCCTCAAGGGTCAGACAAGGGATGGTGATTTTATAATGCATTTGTTGATAGACCATTTCTTTGTTATTCCTGGTCATGGGGGCACAAGTGGTCACATGTATTCAGGCTTTTTCTTTTTGTTTTTTTTAAAAAAAACTATTTTTACCTGTGACATTTCACAGGGATTAAAGAAGGTTGTGTGACAGAGGGCGAAGAGCTCAGATGGATTGGGGTTCAAAACCTTCCCCTGCTCTACGTCCTTGGGACACAGAATTCAGTATCTCTAATTTATTTCTCTAGCTGTTAAAAGGGGTTAGTAAAATATCTCTCAAGGATCAAATAGAAAAGAAAGATTTTCAATGTGGCATCTGGCATTTTAACTACCTGCAGCAGTGGATGTGGCTCTAATTAAATGCACATGCTGATATTCTCTTTGTATGACCACTTGCTCCCACAAGCTGCTTGTTGCAATCATGACTCTTGCCCATAAAGTCCATTTCCTCCTCTTGATCAGTAAGTTACTCACAGTGACTGGAAATTTGGCAGCCTTGATTTTTTTTAACTTCCCAGACAATAGATTCAGAGGTCCTCATTTATTCTGCAATATCTCATCAGTATCAAACATCTCTGAAGATTCTTCCCCAGGTTCTGCGATGAGAGAGGAGTGGTCTGCTCCAGAGGCAGCAATTCACAGCTGCTGCGCCTGAGCTGGCTGCTTGGGAAGAAGGCATCAGGGCTGCTCAGCAAGAAAACATCATCCATAGTGACTCCTGACCGAGGAAGCCACTTAACACCCACAGCTCAGAGCACCTGAGCTTGACAGTCAGACTGTGTAGGGGGGTCCTCTCTCCTCCTTTTTTAATGGGCCTTTATTACACAGGCAGAAGGTCTATTAATCCAGGACTCAGAGCCTGCTTCTATAAATTCACCATAAAATCCTGTTGACATTGGTTGACTCTCAGGGACATAAAACTGTCAGTGGCCATGTTTTCCATTATAAAGGACAATTGCTCTATTCATGTCAGTGCATGCGCACCATAGCCATGGTGTGGGAATGAGCCCATTCCCTTCTCTCCTCTACCAGGACATGTTGCCATGGATTGATTATTTTACATAATGAACTTCTCCACTCACCACTTGAAGGCTGGAACTATGTCTGTCACTTGCTTTAATATTCAGAAACTAGGGGAGCAACTTCCACATAAATGATTCTCCTTACATATATCAACCTCAGGCCCTGACACAATTACTGACCTCAGTACTTGAGACCATTAAGACTGAGTGCACCTCTAGGCCTCCACCACCTTCTGTTTTAGGGAAACTTATCTGCAGATAACATGGAAGCTTCAACCCTCTCTCTGTGACCAGTCATATCATCCAACTTTGCAGAACCAGATGTCAATGTTGACAATGAGTTCTTACCAACTTCTTGGTTTTTTGATAAGATTCTAAAATGTTCTTTCTATATATATGAATCTCCCCCTCTAGATTATCAAATATGTTTTCTGAAATTCTTTTTGTCTTTTTTTTTTTGTTACCAGGGATTGAACCCAGAGTACTGAACCACTGAGCCACATCTCTAGCCCTTTATATATTTTGTTATTTAAAGACAGGGTTTCATGGAATTGCTTAGGGCCTCACTAAGTCAAACTTATGATCCTCCTGCCTCAGCCTCCTGAGCTGCTGGAATTACAAGTGTGCACCACTGCACTCAGTTTCTATAATTTCTTAATATGCAAGACTTCATCATCTTTTAATAAAAGTCAGGACACACAAGTATTTGTGACTTTCAAATTGGCCTCTATGTACATGCCTGCATTCTACCTACACACATACTGTGAAGTAGGGAAAGCTTTTCTCCATAGAGATGAGAAACATGAGAAAGCTGAGCAAAAAGCAAGGAAGAGATTTGCAGAGTGAAAAAATCTTAAGCTTCAGAGCTAGAAACAATGAAATGTGTCTATGAGTTGAAACCCCTCTTTTCTCAAGGCAAGAGCCACACTGAGGGCTGGGTTGTTCTCATTGCTATTTTCCGCATCCCTTTGCAAGGACCCTCCCCTTCCTGTTAGATCCAACTCTTGATCTGCAACCCCACTTCTATTGAGACAGATGCTCTGAAAACTGTCCAGTATCTTCTCATGGCTGGGTTTAGCAGCATTAACTGTCAATCCTCAGTGATTTTGATTTTCATGGGAGACATCAAAAGATTCATGTCAAACCCCAAATGTCAGAGAATGTCATCTTTCATGGTGAGGTGATTGGAAATGGAAGAAGCTTAAAGGTGGAATGAAGGTGTTAGATGTCAGAGGCATTGTTAGGCTTCCAAGGCTGGCCAAAGAAAAGTATCAAATTTTCTCTCTTATAAAGGTATCCTTGATGATTAAATTGATCAGTTCTTGCAAGATTTACAGAATTGCAAATCGTGAGTTAAATATTGTAAGCATATATCTTCAATATATGCATGCTTTTTAAAGTTTTAAAATTCATATCTGGGTTACAATACTAATATACTTTTGTTGTAAAGGTGGACATTAAAAGGATATAATAAAAGTGACATAAACAATATGTTTAAATGTCTTACTAGTTGTGATGGCATTAAGCTACTATATAAAACGTACATATTTTTTCAGTTCTTTAATACTAAAATGGAATTATAATGTGTAGTCACTTCATAAGTTCATTTCATAAGGATTAGTGTATGTTACATGGGATAATTGATAGCCAATGAACACACAGAATTTTATAAGTATAATAATCCAGAACAAGGAATGCAATATGAATGATCATGTGTACATCTATTAATCATCTCACATTTTACAGTTAATGTCTTATATTGATGGAAATGAATGTGAATCTACATTTCAAATGCCCTTCTGGATGATTTGGTGGTTTTGGTTGGTTGGTTGGTTTTTGTCTGACTATCTTCACTGTTTGGATTGGCATTATTTTTATCCATGATTGTGGCTGAAGGAAACCTTGGAGCAAAACTGTCAGTTCTGTCATTTTCCTGTTCACTTGAGCCTTTGTTATTGGCATCATCTTCAATTAGTTGTTTCTGTGTGGAGACCCTGCTAAACCACTTGTTTACTCTCCGAGCATTAGCATAGTTGACATGAGATAGCACAACCCATAAATATAATTAACCAGGAACACACAAGCCACCGTTCCTCACAAGACATGTGGCAGAGACTGCTGGCTGCCCCTCCAAGAGCTGTGCTCTCCAACAAGAACAACAAAAACAAGTTCTATCTGAATAGAAAGATTACATAGGTCTTCCTTGCAGCTAATTCAATCATTCAACCAGTTCTGTATAATAAGATGCAAGCAAATTGATAGCTGCAACATAAATAGAAGGGTGCCCTCCCCATCTCCCTTTCTCCACTTTCTGCAAAAGCTGAAGCTGTTGCCGTCCTTGTTCACAATAGGGAAGACTCGTGCTCAGAATAGCTGAGCAGCATTATTGTAAGTTCATTGAGGTTTCACCCTCGGCAAAGGAAAATAATCAGGTTTGCATTTTAGATGTAGCTGGGGAGGAAGCGTGTGAGGGATACAGTCTTTAAGCAGAGGGACAAGGAAACAGCAACATGATCTCATGAGAGATCAGGAGACCTGGTGCTGTCATCAGATGGTTCAGCTTGAACCCCACCTTGACCCCTTGTTAGTGGAGGGAAACCTCATGCTTCACTTAACCTAACTAAATACCAATTTTGCATCTACAAATAAACATAAGAGTGCATGCCTGGCAGGTTATTGTGAAAATGAGGTAATAAAGGTATACGTGGCAGGTTCACAATATTGTTCCTATGACAATTTGTTCTCTCAATTGTGTAAAGAAAAAAAAATTTTTTTGTTTAATTTTTCTCATGAACCCTCAAATACCTGGTAGTAGAAAAAAACAATAGAAGTTGACTTTAGTTCGCTGTGATTTAAAGGGTTTGAATTCATCTTCTGTTGCTACTGTAACAAATTACCACAAGCTGAGTGGCTTATAACCATAAAACTGGATGCCTGGCAGTCAGATGTCCAGTGCAGGTCTCACTCCATTGACACAGGGCTGCTTTGTTTCCAGAAGCTCTGGAGGAGATCAGCCTCCTGCACCCAGGTTGTTGCAGAATTCCTTGCCTCACAGTTTAAGGACTGGCATCCCCATGCCCCTGCTGGCTGTGTGCTGAGGGACATTGCCGATTTCCAGAGTTGGCAACTCAAGGCTTTCTCCTTCCCTCTTTGCTTCTTTCTTCCATTTTCAAAACCAATAATGGATCCAACCCTCTTGATCTCCCTGATCCTCTTTCCACAGTCAAGCTTTCTCTGACCACGGACTGGAAAGTTTCTCTCCCCTAAAGACTCATCAGATCAGACTGAACCTACCCAGATAGCCCAGAATGATCCCAGCCTCATCTGTCCCTACAGTGGAATCTGTAAGACCTTCCCAGCACCAAGGTAACAGGCTCACAGGCTCCCCCTGGAGTGCACAAGGGCGTGCACACACTGGGGAAGACCTGGGTTCTGCCTACCACACATTCATTGGGGCATCACCTGGTCTTACTTACAAAAAGTAATGAGTCTTAGATGTCTTTTAACTATCCCCTGCTTCTCTCTTGGAAAAAGCAGTGTCCTGTGTGGAGGGTGGGAACAGTGGGTCAGGTGCTGAGGTCTGCAACCTGACAAGTGTGGCCTCTCCCACCTCTTGATGGAATTTCTTTATGCTCTATCACTGAGTGGTGCTTACTGTGATTTCTATGAAATGCAGAAACTTGACTTACTGTAAGGGCTCCTGTCTCGTCCCTGGCCCAGGGAGTTCTTCCTTCAGGCCTTGTTTAGAGGGCTGCTCTGTTCTTGCTGTGGGTACTTCTGCATGTTAACCAGCAAAAACACTCAACCACTAACATTCCTTGAAATTTTCAAGGTCCATAGGAACTTCTCTGGTTCAATCCCTAGTACAAAACAACAACAACAAACAATGAGAACAAACAGTGCCATGTAGTTATTAACTTCCAGAACTTTAGAACTCAAAAATGGAAGAATCATCTCCCACCTTTCTCTTAATAACCCTCAATGTCCAGTATGATTTTCTTTTCTAGGCATATAAAACTGATTATTTGCAATTCCTCTTATTACTGTTTCTTTTGGGGGGGGGGCAATAAAATAGGGGCAGAAGTGACCTCAATCATTTGGGGCTATAACAGGAAACACCCCTTCTCTCTTCTTACTGGGGTGATTCTTGACACCTTATGGGACTGTTGAAGCCTTGAGAAGGAAACAACCTGGTTGACTAAGTTTCTGCAAACAAGACAGGAGCCTGGGGAGACCTTAGACATTGAGTCTCTGATATCAGACTTAAAGAGAGGTATTTAGAGTTGTTGTCACTTCAGCATACCATTGCACATCCTGACTATTGCTTGCTTGTTTTTCTTTCACTTTTCTCAGAGTCAGAGTGGACTTGCTGCTTCCCTTTCAACAGTTCACTCTCTACCAGAGAGGTTCTGCGGTATGAGGATTGAACACATGCAGTCTCAACCATGTGAGGAAATCATAATCACTTCAGCTTCCCAATATGGAAAGAAATGTTAGACTCTTTCTGACATGAGGTCATTAAAGGAATATAGAAATTATATATGCAAAGTTCTTAAAGAGTAGTGCTTGATAAGTGAACTGCATTAACTTAACCTATGACTGTATTTTTAATATCTACATCATTAATCCAGTCTTCCAAACCTGACTTTCAAGTTTATTGTGCTGCTAATGAGGTCAAGTATTGTCTATTTCCTGGCCACAGAACATAAAAATTTAGGACCTGAGAGAATAAGGAAATTAAAATGCATTGGTTTGGGTATTTTTTCAAACATTATCACTGTTACTTATATAAAGGTGTCTAGTATATAGATGTGCTAAATAAGTAGCTGCTATTATTAATATGATTTTAGATCCCATCTGCTATGAGTCTCAAGCTCCTCAGATTTGATGAGGAGTGGCTCATACTTTGGCTAGAAATGCATATCTGGGGACAAATATCTCTGGAGATACTGCCAGGGACCCTGAAGGTATCTCAGAGGTTTTGTGAAATCTCCATGATTCCCCACCTGGAATGAGGCTCTCCAGAAATGTCCCTCTCTTCTAAATTCCCTTCCCATTTACTACACAGGGCCAGGACCAGGATAAGGTGAGGCTACCAAGATGCTCATCTAAGTAAAAAAAAAAAATAGAGCCAAAAAAGACTCAATAAACAACATAAATATATCACATTTAGTATTTACTAAACTAAAAGTTACACAAAAGATTTCATGATGAACAAAATATCAAAAACTGCAAGAAAAACTTGACCTACTGAGCAATACTGCAGCCTGAGGCAAAAGGAAAAAGCAATATTAACCTTGTCTTTACTTAATATGCTAAAATTTAGTTCATTGCAGATGGTTGGACTTAATTTTGATCTTTTCAAATATTGAATTACAATATTATTTATCCTATAGACTGAGTTTCTTGGTGTCCCCTTACATTTTGAATCCAAGACAAGTGCCTCCTTCTCCTGACTCTAGCCCCGGCTCTTCCAGGGAATTCTTTCCACCATGAATATATGGATCCGTGTCTCTGAGTAATCATGTTGGGTTTAAAGCAAGTCTTATAAAAAATGTTCCAGTCCTCTGGCCCTGCAGTTGGAGTGAAAAATAGACAGGAAAAGAAAGAACAAAGTCTCTCTGCCTCATTGTTGTCTTGGTGCACTCCAGGTAAGTTTGCAGGACAATGGATCACTTCCTTCTCTGATCTCTCAGACACTTCAGACAGCAGGGTGCCTATTCTCCATCAAAGAAAAAGAAGAAAATACAACTCGTCTTGCATTTGGAGAAGTGCACTAAAATCACAAGTGATTGATCTCTCCCCACATCCACTGTTGTGAACTGAATTATGCAGCTTCATAAGCTGTGACCAAGTCATAAATTAACTACTGGAGCCACGAGGAGGCTTGTTTCAGGGCCCGCATCTTTGAACTCTGCTGCACTCTGAGGGAGCCGATGCTGAAGTACTGGTTCTACTTTTCAGGTCCAGTATGGGGGACCTGGAAAATGGGGGAAAAATCCAACAAGGGGTGAATTCAGGCGCTCTTGAAATTGAAATTACGTTGATTAAGCCAACTCAACCTTAAACACTTCCTAAGGCTGAAGCTACCCACACTGGCCAGATTGCCCCAAAGTGCCTCTGAGAATGGGTACATTGGGACCCTCAGAGCTGGTTCACTTATGACCATGAGCTCAGGAGAACAGATTGGAATCAGTCATCCTCCTGGATACACACAGAAATGAAGAAATGAATGGGGACTTAAGAGAGATCATAGAGGAGACCTCCAAGATGCTGTTGGATCATCACACTTCACACGTGTCTATGTTTATTTATTCAACACACACTTGCTGAGAGCTTCCTCTCCCCAGACCCTGAGGGAAATACTGAACATGCGCTGCTGAAAAATGACCCACAAAAGCCTGGTCCCTAGTGCATGTCTCAGGCTGCAGCTCTGCTTGTCCACCTCCTGTGAGGTTTTGGAGAGAGTGCACATTCAAATCGAAAGTGTCCCTTTAATCTCTTCTAATATTCTTTGCTGAGGAATGGCTGACCTTCTCACATAATGAGCACTGAGTACTTTCACACTGAAATACTTAGTTAATGAAGTTCATGTCACATATTGAAAGCAAGAGTTGGAGCCAAAGTCTCATTTTCCAGTTCAAGGGAGACAGGTTAGCATGGTCTGGTTGTGTAGAAAAGTGTTAGCTCTGGGGACAGATAGCCTTGGCCTTGACCTTAGGTTTGACCTTCCTTCCCTCCATCCCACTTTCCTTCTCTCCATCCCACCTTCCTCCCTTCAATACAGGTTTATCAGCACCGTATTATATGCCTGCTGCTGTCATAGGCAATGGAGATAGAGCAGAAAACAGTGGAGATGAGCATTCCTACTTTCATGATGCTGATATTCCAACTCAAGGAGACAGAGAACAGATGAAAACAATGTGTGCATAGTACTTGTCAATTCCAGAATGCTAAGGTGGCCCGAGAATGCCTGAAAGAGAAGGTGACACTTCAGAAAAATGCTGTTGAATACCAGAACTATCCACATAGCGGCTAGGGTGGGAGTAGAGCAGTGTCAGGAAGAAATGCCTGGAGAGGGGAATGAGCTGACAGGGTTCCAGAAGGAGCCAAAGGTCACTGTAGTTAAAGCTGTGTCAACTGGAAAGAGCTGCAGACACTGGGAAAGAGCATTATCAGGGGTGCTGTCTGCCAGAAAAGTGCTCAGTAGGCTTAAACTATTTTGTTTTTGAGAAAGAAAAGAAAAGAAAAAGTAACCAATCAAACAAAAACACAATGATTTAAGCAGAATGAAACTGAAAGATCAGTAAATAACTAGTTCAGAGTGAGAATGGATACTCTATAGATTTTATGTGTTGAACTGCATCCTTGAGAAAGATATGGCAAAGTCCTAACCCCAGGTACCTCTAAATGGTACTTTATTTGGAAATGTGTCCTTTGCATAAGTTATCAGGTTAAGATGAGGCCATACTGAATGAGGGTGAGTCTGAATCCAGTATTGGTCTGAAACAATCCATTGGATTCTCTGAAAGAAAAGGGAGTTTTGAACGCAAAAAGTAGGAAGGATCCCGGAGGAGAGATTGAGAATCCAGGAGCAGAGATGGAGGTTTTACTTCCCCAACCCTAAGGATGCCAAGGGTTGCTTGTAATGATCAGAAGCTACAAAGACACAATAATACCTGTCCTCAGTTTGCTCTCTCTGCGCCTGACTGTGGGCTCTGCATTCCCATTTGCCTTCACTCCCAGGCACACTCTTCCCTATATAGCAAGAAAAAGACAGTCCTTTGAGGTGCTCATTTATGTAGTATATTGTGAGCCAAAAACAAGATCACATCTCTTTTCTCTCAGCAACACTGTATTAAGTATTCAAGAGAAAATGTGATTTTCTTGGGGTTCTAATCTTGAAGAAGGCTCAGATTCTGGGCTAGGGGTAAGAAATACTGGATCCGGCAGCAGCAGCAGCGGGTCAGTGCGACGTCCTCTCCAGTGGAGCTCCCTTCTGGAGCTTGATGATCTGGAGGATTTTGATATTTCTTTTATGTTTTATGTTGCTTGACTAGACCATGGGGCTCAGGTTTGAACAGCCAGTGGTTTTGAGGACATTTGTGATGTCACAAATATTTTGGAACATAGGATATTTATGGGCACATAAAAAAATTGATGCTGTTTCCTAGATGATGGTCACATTGCCTGACTTACCTAAATCTTAAGATATGGTGAATGACCTAAACTTTTAATGCAGAATTGAGGGAATGGGTTGCTTGACTTCAGAAGGTTGAATTAGTGATCTTCTGTGGCTCAGTGTTACACTTATGCCCAATGCAATTTTTTTCTGTTTTCTCTTGGGATGATCATACTTGTCTCTTTCAGTAGATCTTGTATGAAGCTAAGAAGTCTTTTATGTTTACATGTAACATGTAGGAAAAAGAGGAAGAAAAAGTAGATGACTGACCTTCAGCTCAAGTGCAGCTCAGGAGTGATGGGGATGGGGAGCCCTCAAGAGCTTATGCCCAGTGTGGAGGAGTGTGGGCAGTCCTTGCTTACCCAAGTGCACCTGCACCAGATTCCATTTTCTCTTAGGGTGAAAGAGAAGCTCAATCTCCCAGTTTTAATGTAAATGCTTCCAATTTTTTAAATTAATATTAGAAAAACAACCATATGAGTGAAACATGGCCCATTCATAGGACAAACTAGTGCCATAGGCCATCAATTTTTTTACTTCTCTGGAAAAGTATCTCACTTCTCTTATTCACTGCCGCATCACCTCAATTACCATAGTGAGAACATGAGGTTACTTAGTGAAAAACTGTTGAATGCTGTATCTCAAGTGGAATCAGAATATTAATCTCTGTATCAGTTAGCATTTGCGGTGTAACAAACCACCCTAGATGTTGATGTTTTAAAATAATGACCAATTATTTGCTCACACTTCTGTGGGACAGCAAATGAGGCATGTGCTATGGTCTGAATATGTCCCTCAAAATTCTTTTTTTTTTTTAGAGAGAGAGAGAGAGAAAGAGAGAGAAAATTTTTAATATTTATTTTTTAGTTGTTGGCGGACACAACATCTTTGTATGTGGTGCTGAGGATGGAACCCGGGCCGCACCCATGCCAGGCAAGTGCGCTACCGCTTGAGCCACATCCCCAGCCCCCCTCAAAATTCTTAAGTAGAAACTTAATGGTCAATGTGATAGCATTAAGAGATGAGGCCTTCTAGGTAATAACCAAGTCATGAGGGTAGAGCCCTCAGGAATGTGTTAAAGTCCTCATAAAAGGACTTGAGTGAAGGGTTCATCTGTCTACTCATGTGCCATGTGAAGAAGTTTTCCTCCCCTCTGAATGAAGAGTGATCAGAGAGCATCATAGAAGCAGAGACCAGGGCTCTTACCAGATACTGAATCTGCTGATACATTGATCTTGAAATCCCCGACCTCCAAAACTGCAAGAAATTGAGTCCCTGTTCTTTATAAAATACTCAGTGTCAGGTGTTTTGTTTTAGCAGCACAAATGAACTGAGACAGCCTGACAGAAACAGTGATGTAAACTCCATGGTATTTTATGGAGTCATTCATGAATTTGTCATCAGGTTGCCTGCGAGCTGGTTCTTCCTAATTACCCCACTCACATGGCTGGGGCCACCAGCTGAAGAATTTTCATGTGCCTTCTCCATTGAAATAGGACTTCTGTATATTGTGACTGAGTTTCTAAAAGGCACTTCTCAATATGCAAACAATTATCTCTGTGGTCCTATTTACAGCGTCCTTCATGGGCAAGTTATGTGGTCAAACACAAGCTCATTGTCGCACTAGGCTGCACAAGGTTGTGAAGATGAGCAATTGTGATCCATTGGAAATGACTAATGAGCCGGTGCACCACAGTGGATAACAGGATATTTTAAAAATGAAAGTGTATTGTCATGTGTACAATTTAAATATGTTTTATGAAATTAGGAGAGAATTTCTTCCTAGGTAGAAAGATACATAACTTCAGTGTCAGGTTTCTCACTCCCTGAGATGACCCAAATGTGATGGACAGAAAGCATTACTGGGAAGATGTGTTTCTCTTTTCCAAACAGACCATCAACACTTAGATTCCTATTACAAGTTGTCATATGACACCAGTTTTGTTATGATGCTGGTGTCAGTGTTGCTTTTCATTTAATCTGGACATTGTCTTCTATGCAAGGAAATAAGACCTCCAACTCATTTTACATAGGTCAGTGAACAGCCATCAGGTGGTAATGACTTGGTACTGACCTCATCAAAGAGGAGATGAACCTGTGAACTCTGGGTGAAGGGCTCTCTATCCCATTAATCTTGGGACATTTTTCTTCTTCTTATGGAAGGCTTGAGGTCTAAAAGTGTTTGTCACTTCACATGAGCTACATTTTTCTTCTTATTTTTTTTGGTAGAAGATATATAGATATATATATATATATATATATATATATATATATATATATATTTTTTTTTTTCTTCTTCTTCTTCTTCTTTCTAGTATATTGAAAAAAATCTTGGGCTGAGATGAAAACAGGAAATGTTAACCCTGGAGCAGTTATCAGCGTTCAGGACACCAATTGTCACATCCTATGTCTGGTCATTTATTCAACACATGCTGATTTACCAGTTGGGTGCTGATGAACTACAGATGGGGACATGTGGCCCACATCCTCAGCTGTGGGACAAACACAAAGAGGTGATCTGTAGAGTGATCAATAACTGGGAATCTGGTTTCTGGTTTAATTAATTTTACTTTTTGAGAATACCTGTTTCTTTACCTGCAAAAGAACATTAAATGAGTCACTACCATATTTTTCTCCTGTGTTCTAATTTGATCTCATGATATTCCTAAATAATGAAAATTATTTTTGCCTTTTAGGTAAATAACTTGAGATTCCAAAATATTAAAGATTTTACAGAACAGCACTCAGCTAATAAGTAGCAGTGTGGCATTCAAAACTAGATTTGTTTTTACTCTCATGCCTGTCTCCTTCTCATTATACCTTGTCTCTTTACCCTGGACTGCAGAGCTTGCTAAGACATGATTGTCTCTGATCCAGTCTCTTCAAGCCTGCAACTTTTTGATAGTAAGCACAAGTGCCCCTCCATAATCTAACTTTGCTGTGTGATCACCAGTCCCCGTTGCAGGTAATAGGATGAGAGATTTCTCATTTCATCTTAGTACCAAGAATTAGTCATAACAGGCTAGTCAATGCTGCATAATATCAATACCCAACATTTCAGTCTCTTAACGTGACAAAAGTTGATTCTTTTGTTCACATGATGTAAGCCACCATGTATTGAAGACAGCTTCTCATTGAGTGAATCACAAAAGCTATACTGTCCTGTACCTGTCCCATGCAGAATCCTTAGTTTTCTCAGTGATAGCAAGAGAATATCATGCAAATACTTTTCTGTATGTCTGCTTACAAGTGAAACACATCATTTGTAATTACATTATATAGACTAAAACTGTTCTCACATTTTAAACTAGTGCAGAAATTAGCATATTTGCTGTGTCTAAAGGGGAAATGAAACAAATACAGGTGTTTATCATTTATGCCAACATACCCAAAACTCCAAAGCATAATGAGATCTAGACATAGTGGCACACATCTGTTATCCCAGGAACTCAGGAAGCTGAGGCAGGAGGATTGCAAGTTTGAGGCCAGCCTCAGCAATTTAGCCAGAGCTTGTCTCAAAAAAAATTTTTTAAAGGGCTGAGGATATAGTTCAGGGGTAAAGAGCCCCTGGGTTCAATCTCTGATACCAAATGAACAACAATAACAACGACAAAAACTTCCTAATGCTATTGTTTTTTAAAGCTAAAACCATGGTATCTGGTTAGATGGAACTCTTCAATCCTGTTAAGAGTTCTAATTTATGAGTTCACTTAAGACCCGTTCTTTAAGAGAACTGAACACTCTGTTGGGAACATTAAGCAGTCTACTGTCTTTATAACATAATTTCTCTCTCTTCCTGGAACCACTGTTCTATGTATCCATCCAGCTATGATCCTTACAAATCAGATCTGCTTCTGTTTACCATGTTTTTAAGTCATGGGCATGGTCTGAATGTGTCTCCCAATGTTCATGTGCCAGAGGCTGAATTCCCTAGTGTGGCACTGTAGAGATGGTGGAGCCTAAGAGAAGGTGGTAGGTCATGGGGGTGCCACCTGTAGAAGGGATAAATCCTGGTCTCCAGAAGTTCTTAGGAGAATGGGTTGTTATAAAGTAAGTTCTTCTGTCTCAGTGCACTTGCTCCCATTCATGAGGCCATCAATCAAGTTGTGATGTAGCCAGAGGACCCTCACTGAAGTCCTTGTCATTACCACATTCTTAGACCTCTAAAATGAGGTTTAAACAAAGCTCTTTTCTGTAAAAAACCCTGAGAATTACTGTTGTTAAAGCAACAGAAAACAGACTCAGACATGTTTTATTTTTTTAGATTAAACTATTGGAAACACTACATTTTCTTTGCATTACACCTGCAATCTGAAGACACAAGAACTGACTTTCCCTTTCAGCACCATGAGAGGGTTTCCAGCTAAGAGATTTGGTTGAAGATAACAGGTGATAAACCTTAATTTTTTTGAATGGTATTCATTGACCTATTTAGTCAAGGTATTGAAGGGCAGTATGGCCTCAAATGTGGCTATAGAAAGGGATTTGGGGAGAAATTTTCACTTATCCATTGCTGGTAGGACTGCAAATTGATGCAACCTCTATAAAAAGCAGTATGGAGATGCCTCAGAAAACTGGGAATGGAACCACCATTTGGTCCAGTTATCCCACTCCTCAGTTTGGACCCAAAGTACTTCAAATCAGCATACTGTAGTGATGCAGCCACATCATTGTTTATAGCAGCTCAATTCACAATAGCTAAACTATGAAATCAACCTAAGTGCCCTACAACAGATGAATGGATAAAGAAAATGTGGTATATATAAATGATGGAATATTACTCATCCTTAAAGAAGAATGAAATTAAGGCAATTGCTGGTAAATGGATGGAACTGGAGTTCCATCCGGTCCCCAAAACCAAAGGCCAAATGTTCTTTCTTATATGTGGATGCTAACCCACAAAAAGGGATGGTAGAAAGTGGAAGATTAGAAGTTCATTGGATTAAACAAAGGAGAAATGAAGGGAAGGGAGAAAAGATGGGAACAGGAAAGAGAGTAGAATCAACTGGACGTAACTTTCTTATACTTTTATTTGAATATTCAACCAGTATAACGCCACATCATGTACAACCACAAGAATGAGATTCTAATTACAATAAGTTATATTCCATGTATGTACAAAATGTTAAAAAAAAAAACCACTCTACTGTCATGTATATCTAAAAAGAACAAATAAAAAAAATAAAAATAAATTAAAAATAAAAATCAGGGATTTTGATGATGGAATTCTGGGCTTGCTGCTTCCTCTCTGTTTCTTGGCTTCATTCCCTCTGTGCTGATGGGCTCTTCTTCTGAGGTTGCAAGACGACTGTCAGAAGCACTTAGAGCTGTGTGCTGCCAAGCTCAGCCCCAGGGGTGTAAACAGTGAAACTTTGCCTTAGTTTGCTTCTGTGAAGATCTTGAAATCATTTCCCTTAAGATGACGTGTTTGATGCTCCCAGAAAGGAGTGCTCATGGCGCACATTCTCCTTCTTCCTCCACAGTAGGGGCTGCAAGACCCAATTCTCTATCTCGTGGACGTGTTGGCTGTACAAAACCAGGACACAGCATTTGTTCTCACTTTTGTCTGTTATGGCTATTTGTGATTCCATAGGCTGAAAAAGCAAAAAGCAACATTTTTCAAGACTCTCATATCTAGGATTCCAAATGCAAATTATATGCACATACTTCCCATGTAGAAGGCAAACATAGCTAGAAGCTATTTTCTTGCTGCTGTAGGCTGTTGTTTGGACTCCCCCCACCCCTAGTATCCTTATTTTCAGTATCCTGCCTTAGAACTATCTAGAAGAATTTGAGATAAGAGACAGTGGCCAGACTCCAGATTCTGACATTCCATGCCTCACTTTCTGGATGTAGGAAGGAAAGTGTCGTGAAAGTTAGGTGGTGATTGAGTTTCAGCTCCTGTCTTCAGCTAGGGGGATGTGTGCTGTAATCTTAGTTCCTGTGGGCCAAGTTCTACCTGGGGCCATTATATATTCTACTTAGACACAAGTAGCAGCAAATAGGTAACCACACCAAAGAAGGGCAGATAGCACAGCATGAGCACAGAGGCTTAGTAATACAAATTTAATTTCAAGCTCCAGATCCACCATTGAGTCATATAAATGAAGACAGTTTACTGACTTTTTTAACAATTTAAATTTACTTCTTTGAAAAATGAGTATAATGCTATAAAGTTGGTAAGCCATAGAAAATATCAAATAAAAAAAAAAGCATGTACCATATACACATACACCCTCTCTGTGGAAAAGAAAAACCCTATTTGCATCCTCTTGCCTGGTTTGCGTGGTATCGTCCAGCTGTTCACACGTGGGCAGGTGATACAGGTGCCGATCTTTGACAGCAAGGCAGGACTTTGCCTGTTTGATGGCCTACTTGATGACTATTCCTTTCCATTCTTAACCTCAGCTTGCTGTTTTCCAAGGTCTAGTACCTAATTTTGATGGTGGTTTTCTTGCAAATGCTTCATGAAGTCAGAAATGCCTTTCTCTTGCGTGACATATTCAGAAACATAGTTACCAAGAGGTGTTCAACCCATAATTTGGATACTCTTATAATTTGGAGCTGTTGCTGTCCTTCAGGGGATGGTGTGCTATATTCAGAGCAGGTTATTTTCAAAGAGAGAAACCTGCATCATCCTGCAATTTAAGAGCACTTCAACCTGCTGTTTCTGAGAATAACTCCTAACTGATGACTTTATCTCAGTCTTTGGCTTTGGATGAGGTAATCCTCATTTTGGAGCCTTTTTCATTTGGAAGTTTCTTACTATTTCAATTTATTTGAACTCATTTAAACAACTGTAGAAAGAAAAACTCTTTTGTATAAATTTAATTCCAATTACTCTGACTCCTTCACATCTTCTGGCTATAATTTGAAGTCTTTCCCAAACGGGGCATATTTAAAAGGTGATAATTCACTTGGCAGCTGGAGAAACTGGGATCATTAAAAGGGAACATAATTAACATCGTTTTTAAAGCAACCTAGTTCTTGTTTGCATTTTGAGATCACGCACAGTGATCGCCAATGTTTTCCAACATCCCTTTCTTGCTGTAGAGCAGAGGATTCAATCTATTTATTCACTTAGTCAATAGTTACTGAACATCTGCTACTTTCCAGGCTCCAAGCTAAATCTTGAGGACAAAAAATATAATAAGTCTAACTTTTCTCTTTTTGTAACCAGGCTCAATGTTAGAAAATGGCAGAAAAAGAACAAAAGGAGGTGAAAGACAAGTTAGGCAAGGAAGACAAGATAGCAAAAGAATAAGAAAGAAATCAAGGGAGTTTGGAGAAGCAGAGGAGAAAAATAAAATCAAATAAAAGAAGTGTTAGCAGAAAGAAGACATAAAAATATGGAACTGTGTTAGCATTAGAATTTATTCTCATAGGCATACATGCAGTTCTCTATACTTTTGGATTTCAAGTAACTTGGTAATAAGTTCTCCTCCAGTTCCCCTGGTGTCAGCAAAAAATTTTAATCTTGTTACTTTAAGGTTATCTGTCGCTTCCTGTTTAAATCATAGACTCTTGTCAGGCTAATTTAGATTATTCATGAATTTTTCTATTTTCCTCCTTCTTCCCCTCCTTCCAGAGAATTAACTGGGATACTTATATGACAGTATAGATGTAGACAGCTAGTCCAAATATGAATTGTGGACATTTTCTGGTTTTGCTGGTGATAAAAAGTGGTTGTTCCTATTCCAGTAACTTCCTTCCATCTTGAAGTCCTCAATGACAGAAAAAGCCCCCCCCCCCCC
>NW_026000108.1:9753513-9822140 GCF_001458135.2 Marmota marmota marmota
AAAGATGTTCATGTCCTACTGCCAAGGACTTGTGACCATAATATATTGTATGGTAGAAAGGAATTAAGATTGCAGATGGAATCCAGGCCTCCAATCAATTGACCTTAGGAAGGTGAGGTCTTTGTGCATTATCTGGGTGACACTGATATAAAATTGCAATAGCCCTTAAAAGTGGAAGAATGAGGCAGAAATCAGAATCTGAATGAGGTGTGATTATGGGGAATAGCAAGACTGATGCCATCTTGCTGGCTTTGCAGATGGAATAAGGCGATCACCAACCAAGGAACATCAGGAGGAAGCTGGAAAGAACAAGAAAACAGATGTGCCCTTGAGAATCAGGTGCCATCCTGTCAATACCTTGATTTTAGCCAGGAGGTCATTGTCACCTCCCTAATCTACTCATTGGGGAACAGGGAATCTTGGGTCTTGAGAACATATTAGAGAAACCGTGGAAAATCACGATAGGATTCTTGTCCCTTTTACTGTTCAAACAACCCATGGCGCCCTTTCAACTCTCCTGAGATCACTCTAGATGGCTACAGGACAAGTGTTCTGAGAATTCCACAGGAAAACAGGGCTGAATCCTCCTTTCCTTTCAGACTCTGTCTCCAAGGAAGACTTTCTGAAGTCTGTGCCCCACTCTAGACAAGGCTGAGTCCAGCCAAGTGGGGCCCCTGGTGGGGAGTCGGGCAGCTCCTTCCCCCGTCGAATCCCTCGGGCTCTCTAAACATTCCCACCCAGGCCCACAGCCATGTCTGTCCTTCCTGTGGAAAGGGAACTTACAGGTGGTCGTAGCTTCCATCCCTCCTATTCCACAGCTCATGGCGGGACCCTCTGATCTTAATTAGCCAACCTGCGGTCCTTGCAGCTTAAAGTAAAGCTTTTGAATTTTAGAAAACTGTTCTCTCTAAAGAGTGTGGCCCTCACAAGCTACAGCCTCCACCTGCGTAGCATGGGCTCTTGAATACATAGTGAGAGCCTCTTTTTGAAGGCACAACATGGTGTAAGTCTCCCTTCCTCTCATCTTGGTTTTTCTTCCCCTGGCGCTGGAGGCCCCTCAGCCTTCCATGGCTGAGGGCTCAGGAACAGTGAGATTACTGAGACTAAATGTGACCATCAGATTTTAAAACTTCTTCCTTCTAGAGAAGAAGAGCACAGGAAGGAAGAGGGAGAACAATTGGGAAAGAAACAGAAGCATGGGGGTGAGGGAGTAAAGGAAGAGAGGATAGGGGAGGAGGCAGCCACCAGCTCAGCTCACTTGTAAACTCATGCATACTCTTGGTCTCCCCCAGTGTCCTTGCAGAACAGCACAGCGACCCTCCAAGAGTGACACAGCCCTAACCCACAGTCCAGACGTCTCTATGTCCTCAAAATAGTCCTTCTAGGCCCTAATGATTTTGGACTCTCTGTTCCCTTTTCTGGAAGATTCTCTTTCCCCTTTCACAGACCTACTTCTTCCTGCTGATCCAGTTCTCTTCTCCTGCTGCCAGGGAAGACCTTTCTGTCTCTGCCCATCAGGTGACAACTGTGCTGCCGGCACCCTGTGCATCTGGTGATTGCAGAGCCTTTCATGGGGTTCTCTCACTTCTACTAGCAGTTAATTTAATCGCCTTTCTGAGATTTGGAGTTCTGTCTACACAATGGGATCATGTGCAAGGTAAAATCCAGTCCTCATGGGTAGGTCTGCCGTAATGGATGCTGTCAGATTTGTCTTCGCTGCCCATTTTGATACTGAACAAGCATGAACATCCCACAGATAAGAGCAAGTGTCACACTGCAGTCCTCCTCAAAGGGGCTTCACAAAGCAAGCACTGTTTTCTTGCTACAAACACCCTAGGAAAACAAACCAACCAAAAACAACTGCCAAAGGGCCCCAGGGTGGGAGTACCCCAGGGTTAGGAGCAGGGTGAGTAACCACACCCTCTGGTTCCTGCTGCTGCAGAGAACTGCACAGTGCCATTCTTTCCTTTCTTTCTGCAGTTCAGCTGGAATGATTTCATGGTCTTTCAGCAAGTGTGCACGTGCACACACACTCCCAGCGTTCATTCCTGCTTCCGTATAAACACACTCAGATATTCTCACCAATGTGCGCTAACATCCTCTGACCTTTTCTTTGTTCTCTTGATAAGGTGCACAAAGAAATCTGCACATCTCTCTTTGCACCTGTTTTCTAAAACCTTCCCTTTATCTCCTCTCCTTTTCTTTTCCATCTCTTTTTTCCCCTGTGTTTCTTTCTTTGACCTGACTCTGCTTTGGTGTGTGAGACTTGCTGTGAAGAGTGAGAGACATAGACGGTAATTCTGTGCCACGGGTGTAAGGTTCGGAGGTAGGCATTTCGAGACCTGCTGCTGTGGTGTCTGGACATTATCCTAGGCCTCGAGGTGGTGCTGTAAATGAAACTCATAGGAGGAAATTTATGAGATTTGAGTTTTACAAAACCATTTTGACAGCTGGCTGGGGCATGAACTGGATTGGGGATGTTATTGAAACTGAGAAGACCAAGCTTGAGATAAGAATGACAGAGACCTATCTCAGGTAAGGACAGGGTCTACAGAAAGAAGAGGCCAATTTGAGATCGAGATAGAGGACACAGAAGAGATATTCATTTCTTCTCCAGCATGGCAGTAGAATGAAACAAAGTAGGGTACAAACTCAGTGTCTAAGAATAAATATGAGGGGCTGGAGTTGTGGCTCAGCAGTAGAGCACTTGCCTCACATGTGTGAGACCCTGGGTTTGACCTTCTGCAACACATAAAAATAAATACACAAAATAAGGATATTGTGTCCATGTATAACTAAAAAAATATTTAATTAAAAAAGAATAAAATGAGAAACTATTTGTAAGCACAAGTGTTTCTGGGACTTGAGTAACTGGTTTCCTAGGATAATGGCCAGCAAGCCTGAAAATCAGACATGTGTGTTTGACCAACTTGCAAATGGGAAAGGGAAAAGACAGATTGGGCACTCAAGTTCACTGCTGCTGTGAAGAGATTTAGTTTTTTTTCTCTTATGTCTGATCAAGGCTATTTACTTTTCTGAAGATGAAAAATAATCCATCAGTGTGTTGCAGAGAATTAATTCCTTAAATGTTTCAGAACATTCTTAGATAAATATTTTTTAAGATTAAATATGCACAATAAGCCGGGTGCAGTGATACATGCCTATAATACCAACAGCTAAGGAGGCTGAGGCAGGAGGACCACAAGTTTAAAGACAGCCCTAGTAACTTAGTAAGGCCCTAAGCAAGTTAGCGAGACCCTGTCTCTAAATAAAAGATTAAAGGGCTGGGGATGTGGCTCAGTGGTTAAGTACCCCTGGGTTCAATCCTCAGCCCCAGAAGAGCAGGAGACACAGGAGAAGTGGCAGTCTTGTTATTGTTACTGACAGGTTGTGGAAACAATGGTTGACATGACAATTCCCATCAATCTAATAGGTGAGATACTCTTTAACTTCAGATGCTTGGACCATGGAGGTGTTCTACTAGGGAAATAGGAAATGGGTATTTTACCTCCTGAATGATAATATATGAACTTCCCAGTGCATTCTGCCTTGGGGTATCACTTTGTTCAGCCCATGATGAGAAGAGACTTTAGTGTCACAGTCAGTGTGTGGGATAGGAAATATTTGGAGAATTATAGTAGGAGATTTCTACATTTCAAACTTCTCTATTTTGTACAGGTTTAGGTAACAAAAATGGTAGATCAAATTTAACAATAGATACTGAGTCATGCTCAGTAGGCTGTGTACTTCCAAGAAGTAAATGTGACGTAGTTGACAAGGAAAACAAGAACTCCAATTGTAGCATAACTTATAACCTGTCTGAAGAAAGAAGTGTAGACTTTCCCCAAGATACCTGCCCAATGTCCCCAATACCCAGGTAAAGATGGGTTAGGATTTAACCAGAACACTTCTGTTATAGTCAGACACATGCAGTGTAATTATTATATACATATACATGTGCAATATATTATTTGAGAAATGTGGGCTTAAGGGAACCATGATCTTTCTACCTACACATTGTTAATACTGGCTTAAATAGTTTTGTCTTTAGTGGAACCTTAGGGTATGCACATAAGCAGTTTTAGATTGTCGTCTGCTTGTTCTAGCTATCAAGAACCAATTTGCACATCTCTGACCAACTTATCATTAGGTGAGGTTACATTGGTAGATTGAAATTGGCCATCGATGGAGTGTTTTACCACTGACTCCTGCTAATACTACAAATCCAGATTTGTGTGTGTTCCAGTTTCAAACACAGGCCATCAATGCAGACTGATGTTTCTTAACAAAAGAGTCTCTCTGAATCCCTTTCATCTAGCATAAAGTCTGACCTGATATGTGCCTATCAAACAGAGGAGAGAAAGAGAGGGTATTTGAAAGAACAAAGGAAAATTCTTCAGGAGAGTTTTAAGGAGAGAAATCTGATTTCAGAGTCATGTGTAGAAGAGGCATAGCTGGGAAGAGAAGATGAGAAAAGTCTTTCAGGGAGAAAGAAGACAGGCTAATGAAGAACACCGGGAATTAGGAGAGGTGAGAACGACTTAGACACAAACATATACCTTATCAGGAGATGAGCACACAGGGTTCAATGACAGAGTGATCTAAAAGGCATCACTGGTAATTCCCGGCGCTAGTCGGTGTCTTGAATCAACAGAAGTAGACAGACAGTAGGCAATTGCTTCAGGATGATGCTGTCAGACACGAGCCTGTTGTTTTTGCAATCACCCCTCACAGTAACTTCAGAGTATCCTTTTGTCTTTTTTGAGAAAACAAACAAAAAGACCAATTTAGAAGACTTGTATTTTAGCTTTAATAGCAACAAAAGCAAACTCACGCTGCTTGAGTCTTGTGAGTTATAAAGATCCAGTGAACAGTTTTCTTTTTCTTCCATATTTCCTGGTGGCTAAGATCCATGCCCAGAAACTAGCAACTGATCTGCAGCTTTTCCCCAGCAGAAGCCTGCATTTGCCGTCCTGCATTTTATTTAAGAAGAACGATGGGTGCCATGTGCTGGCTTTCAATGAGCTGATTACATAATGGGTACCAAACGCATTTCCACCAAGGTCTTATGGGACATTCTGGAGATGATGAGGAGAAAAAGGGGAAAAAAATCCCAGTTTAACACTGGTTGGACTTTTCGTTGAACTCTCTTCTTGCCCAATGGAGCAAGTGAGTACCAGGTGTTGATACAAGGTCCTCTGTGCCATCTACCCTCACCCCCACAGTGGTGACGCTGTCCTTTACATCTGGAAGCAGGTGCAGTGACGTCAGATGCACAGTGTCTAATACATGGCCTCTGGAGTCACAATTGCCTGAGTACCAGCTCCACATTCTAGCTGGGGCACACCAAAAATTTTATGATCTGACTGGACCTGAATTTCCTGACTTATAAAATGGGGATGACAGGATCTACTCCACAGTGTCATCGTGAGAAGTATATGAGATCAGGAAGCAGAGTGCTTAATCCAGGGCAGGTGATGAACACTCCCTGTGTGCTAATTATTGGTCTCCTGACTGCGATAGGATGATGCTGATGATGGTGATGATGATCACGATGCTTTTATTTTAATTTAACCTTTGCATAATGATATTTTAGCAGTTAAAACGTTTTGGCATTTGGCATTTGTGTATATATATATATATATATATATATATGCATGCAATTTTTAAGGTCACAAGAGATAACATACTTTCAATGTATTTCAACTGATATTTGATGATCCTGACACTAAGCCATTAACTTCTCTCTGAGGAAATACTACATTTTGATGAATAGCTTATGATTTTTAAGCAGGTCCTCTCTGTCATGGGACCCAGGTGAAGTTTTATGGGAGGGGATGGCACATCTAACAAGTGTCACCTGAGGATTGAAGATCAATCACTTTGACCACCAAAGCAGTTGACCACCATGACTACGGAACATTAAGACTTAGCAATTCATGATTAAAAGCCAGGAGGGCCATAAAAATCAGTGTCTGTGAATGTTCCAAAGAAGACTCGCTTAGTCGGGTAACATGGATCTCCCCACGGGTTCTGGAGTTCAGCCATCCGTCACCTTTCCTCGTGCACTGCAGAATGTGACCACCAGAAAGGGCATGCAAAGCTCTAATAGTTCCAAAGACACTGTGGTGACAGCCTCCAGGTTTGGGGTCACTGTTGACTTCCAGCCAAGCCTCCTTGTCCCCACTTTTGGTCGCCTTCAATCCATTCTCCACACAACACCCAGAGTGGTCTTTTAAAAATGTGACTGGAGCTTGTTACTCACCTGCTGGGAGCCTTATGATAAACTCCCATTGTGCTTTGAAGTAAATCCAAAGCAATCACGTTGGTGTTTCAAGGCCCAGCCTGAGCCGCCCACTCCCCTCTCCAGCCTGGTCTCAGACCTCCTGCCCTTATCTCTGCCCTCCAGACATCGACCCCTCTTTCAGAGCCTCCCACACGACTCTCTTCCTACCTTGGAAAGGCACAGTCTTTGTTCTCCCTGCTCCCCAGTCCTGGATTGCTTTGCTCTTCTCTTTGTGTGGCTGGCTCCTGCTCCTTCTTCAGATCTCAGCTTAAATGTCATCCTCTTATTGAGCCTTAGTTGACTGCCCCCTGAGCATTCTGCATCCCTGTTTCCTTGCTTCACTGCAACACACACATTTTTAAAAGACTTTAAAATGATCTGTTTATTTGTTATTGCCAGTTTGATGGCTGTACGAGAAAGGGACCTGTTCATTGTTGCTTGTCACTATATGCCCACAGTATTCCAGCATCTGGCATTTATTAGGTAATGTATAATTAATAACCCTTAGCGTTTATATAGAGTAGATATGTATCCAGCACTTCCAATGGGCCAGGTCATGAGCTGAGCTCTGTACATGGTACATGGATCCTCTCCCTTATTCCTCACACCAACGCTATGAAGGCTGCTAATACCTGTGTGTAAGTAGGGAGACAGAGCAGAGTACTTAATCTGAGGTCACCAGCTACTGGAGGAAAAACAGTACTGATCCTCAAGCAGTTTAGGATCCTGCTTTTCACCTGGTGACCACATGAAGAGGCACAGGGTTGTTGGAAACGTCTCATTGGCTGACTCTTGTGACTCTTGCCAGGTCTCTGAGACTCTCTTCAAGGAACAGCAAACACTAGTCCCCTCAGTCTAAAAAGATGCCTGTGCTCTGATCACTGTCACCCTGAATTTATCTCAAGTGGAGCATCTGTGACACTGTGTTGGTATTGAATAGATGCTGTGTGCCCTACACAGCTCGAGTTTGTTTTGGTGGGGACTGGGTTTCTTCCATTCACCTTCTCCTCTATTCTTCTTCCTCATATCAAATAGATATTGAGCACATGCTCTATTCCAATGCTGCTGTATGTACTGGGAATATAATATAAACAAGAAAGACTAAATTCTCAGCCTTATGGAGCTTCCAGTTCATGGGGAAGGCAGGCAGACACTAACCATTCAAATCATTTCAGAAATATAAAATGATTTTTGGTAGTGATGAATTTTATTTATAAACAAAATACAGGAATGGAATTGAGAGGGGTCAGAGGAGATGAATCTACAATAGACAGTGTGTTCAGGGATGGCCTTTCTGTGGAAGTGATAGTTGAGCCATCACCCAGAGTTAAAAGGATCTGATGTGCTAGCCACAGAGCACAGGCTGGAGAACCCAAGCTAAAAATGAACTAGACCTGGGCCAAGGACAGAGGCCCTGCCCCAGGCCATGTGCCAGCCAGATCTGTGCATCCCCATTTGTCCTCAGGCATCAGTCACCTACCTGGCACTCCAGCACCCTTGATAGCTCCCGTGGCCCTCAGTCACAAGGTCAAGTGCTTGTAAACCTGTGCCAACATGACTAGTAGTACAGCAGATGTTGGGTCCCCCAGGAAAAATTTTTCTTCAGGCCAATGGAGGAAGAACTTCAGTGGTTCCAGTACTGAAATCAGTCAGGTCCCTAGAGACTCAGGTTCCCCCAGTGGATGTGCAGGGGGTCTGGGTCACATGATCCTGAAGTTCATGGGACTCAGTGGTCTGCAAGGTTGATGCTGACCTGTTAGAGACAGAGGACAGGAGGAAGTCAGCAGATGAATCATTCATCATTCATTTTCTGACAAACTCTAATACAGGCCTTATCTTCCGTAGGAGGTAACCAGGAGCCTGACCCAGAAGTGGGATTGGTGGTAGCACTGTGGTCAGCTTGATTATGAATTGTCCTTCTCCTTCTCTACATCACATCCCATGCTTTTCTTGCCCTTGCTTCCCTGGGAAGGCACACTCAAAACATCACCACAAAAGATTGTGCCTCTGACCCTGTTTTCTGAGGAGCTGGAACCAAGAAGAAACATCAGAGCACATCAAATGAGAGGAGGCAGGGAATGAAGCTGAAAAGGGGGCAGCTGGGTTTTGGAGGATCCCACGAGCCAGAACAAGGGACTTAGACTTTATTCTAACAGTAGCCCATGACAAGTGGGTCATGTGATCATTTTTACATATTTTTTAAAAACTCCTTTAGTTACTCTATTGAGAAATAATCTGTCAGTAGCAGAGTCCCTGCTGTACATTAAGCAATGGCTACATGCCTGTTGATAGGGCTCATGAATGCATGTGCCCTATAACAGGTTTCATTTCCCAGTGAGTTTGGGTCACACCATTTATCTCATGCATCAGCCCACCCACTAATACATGTTAATGATAGACTCAGCAGCAAATAGACATTTTTATTTTACCTACTGGCTTTTTATTCTCATCCTATAAACTTTCTTCCCTCTTATAACTCCCATCCCCTCCCCTTAGGCATCATTTTTTTATTGAGTTTGGGTTAAGAGCATGCACTGTTGACTATGATTTAAGAGGTGATTTAGTAAGACTTAGCATTTCTGAAATTATTCTGTGGCTGAATTGAAACGAGGAATGTTCTTTTTGTTGAAGTAAATTAAACTGAATATTTTGCAAGGTAGTCACTTGCATTATCTCTGCTTACAAGCACTGTGAAGTAGAATTGTGGCCACTTCAATGGAAGAGCTAAGAATTTAAGCCTTTCTTAACAAGCCTTCAGGTTTTTTTTCCCCCACTGGGGATAATTGTGCGTGCTGAAAATTGACGATCTCAAGAAAGGGTGTTATTAATCTTCTCTGAGAGCAGAGTTCAGCCTTGGGTTGGTGGGGGGTGGTGCAGGGAGGTTAACAGGTAGAAGGCAGGACGCTGTAGTTCCTTCCCCACAGGATGAAGCCTTCTCATGTTCTTGGTGAAGTCTCTTATACATTTTCAGAGCTAAAGCAGAAAGAATGATTCTGTACATTTCATAGTATTATGTTCCTTAGCCTTACTTATAAGGTTTTGCACAATTTTGACATATATTGTACTATATCTCTTCCTGCACCTAAAATGCCCATCCACCTCTCTCCAATACTGAGATATGAATCAGGTCAGACAGAGACGATCCACTGCTAGGAACTGCAGCAAACATGGTTCTTAAACTAAAGCCGAAATAAGACAATTCTGAGTAGGTTCCAAAAGTGGGCAGCTGAAGAGACAGAAGCAAATTCCAAGAGCAAAGTCTTAAAAACAGGAATGTGAATGCAAGAGAGAATTAATAAGTAGGACCTGAGGATTAAATAAATCCAAATTAGAGCAGGCAGAGTCAAGGTGCAGTGAGTCAGCAAGATCAACTCAAACATCTTTGGATCAGTCCCTGAACTCATGGTGTGTGCATTTGTTGGCCTTAAGTCAACTAAGGGGTCAGTCTGGGGACAGAAACCCTCCCATCACACCTGTACCTAATGATCTAGGTTAACAAGGCTTTCTTCCCTCTAAAATTCCTGTCATCGCCCACAGCTTCTGTCTATTTCTATTTCTACTTGGGAATACCCTCCTCTGCACATAGTCAGGGATCTACCTGACAGTTCTGATATGTTCTCATCAGTATATATTTTGCGTTAGTCGACTTTTCATTGCTGTGACCAAAATACCTGACAACCTAAAGGAGAAAAAGTTCATTTGGGGCTCACAGTTCTAGAGGTTTCAGTCCATGCTTGGACAACTCCATTGCTCTGCGTCAAAGATGAGGCAGAGCTTCATGGCAAAAAGGCCTGAGGAGGAAAGGAGGAAAGCTGCTCTGCTCATGACAGTCATGAAGCAAAGCGGGGACAAGGAGGTCAAGGACTAGGTTGGCCCTTCCAGGCACACCACCAGTGACCTACTTCCTCCAAGTAGGTTCCACCACCCACTAGTCCACTAAGTTATCAGTGGATGAACCCACCAATTGAATTTATCAATGTCCTACCTCTGAACCTCCTGACTCTCTTGGGATAAGGTTACAATGATGACCACACCAAATATACGACTGAACCTGAAAGAGAATTACTATTTTCAAGTTTTATGGGATACACTCATATAGCACCACTTTCCACACTCAGCTGATTCAGAGGATGAAAGAAATTATACAGTGTCAACCAATTAATATTTTCATGGGTAGGACTGCAATTCAGCATGTGTACGTGTTAAGTCTTCGCCTAGTCAAGCCCAATCTGACACTGGACCTTCCACTCTAGGCCTTCTTCAGCATAGTCATTCACCTCAATGCCCAAAGGAGACCCTCTCTGAGTCAGGCAGAGTCTTTTTAATGCATTCTATTTGAACCACCTGTGTGAGATATTTAAAAGACCACAAGATGTGTATCAGACCAGAGTTCAAGTCTTGGCTAGAACTCTTGCTTCCTGAGAAACACTTCCTTCCTGTAATGATTTCAAAATTATTCCTCAAGCACCATTTTAGGCTTAAGATCCAGAGGGTCCAGCATTGGATGGTTGTGTAAAAGTCAAGCTTTGTCAGGAAAATGGAAATTTCCATAGATATTTCAAGAAAACAAAATTAATACAGGGTTAAATGATAAAATTGATAAAATGCTGAGGGTTTTTTGATTTTTTTTTTAAAGGAGGGGTTATTATTGTGTAGTGCTCAAGAACTGAACAACACTACTACCACTGCAGCAGGATGTAACTCTGGTTTTCTATTTGCTTTCAAGAGCCCCCATCACGGTTACAGATTCTGACACTGCAGAGGCTCCAGCCATCGGGCTGCTGCTGTTGCTGCAGAGTACAGCATGCCCAGGATTGCACCAGTTCACTGATACTGTCTTCCTCAGAAAAGTGTATTTGCGCCTCTCTTCTACTCTCCAATATCATATCCTTGCCTTCCTATTAGCAGGACCCAAATCAGAACCATGCTGGCAAGAAAATCTGGGTTTGCACTTTTCAATCTCTCTGTCATGATGGTACAAGAGAGAGTATAAATGGAGGGCCAACAGTGGGTCTGAGTTGTTAGCAGGAAATCTGACATTGCTATAGCACCATAATAGAAACAAAGTCTTAAACTTCCTGGATAATGACTTAGATCCTAATGGGCTAGAGAGATTGCCAAACAAATTGAACTGTCTCTAACTAAATTATCATACGCTTGCTAGCCAAATGTTTGCTATGACAACAAGCAGAATTTTTAAGTAAATTCACCACCCAACATGGAACAAAAGCAAAACCTGCATGTGTATGTGTGTGTGTGTGTGTGTGTGTGTGTACAAATGAAAACACAGTAATGATCTGTAAATCCTGGCAGTAGAATCCGATTGCACTGCAGTCATACTTCAAGTGTTCTCCTTAAAGAATCTCATTTAGTGGGTATGTTTTTTAAACATGCTTTGCAGTTATTTCTACCACCTCCCTATCATTATTAAGTGAAAATACCTTCAAAAAAGATGAAGAAGAAATCTGACAAAATACACAGCCCCAGTGCTTTTAAAAGAAATCACAGATGACACAAATGAAATGACTGTTGTTGTAAGTGAACACCATCCTGAAATAAACAGAGGCATTCTGTTAAAAATGCAATTTTAAGTTCAATATCAGGTTATCATTAGCTATATAACTGTAAGCAAAGGCAGAAAAATAGAGGATTACATTTAGATTTTCTTACTCTTTTCATTGGATATTGATTTGAAGGCATCTGCTGCCTGAATCACAAACTAAGGAAAGAAAACACTTGTCTGGATATAGAAAAGCCTGAGGCATTGACCATTTTACTCATTCTTCCTCAGCTCCTTCTCCCTTTGCTTTAACATAATGTAGCAGCCACAGTGTCTTCAGGCTGCCCCTACCTTCTCTCAATTTTTTAATCAATAGAATTTTAAATTGACAAAATTTATAACTGTATCTGTTGTTTTCATTTTGATAAGTGATAGTTTCTTTCATCTCATATCGTCAACATATTCCACTGTTTTCATTATAGTACGTACTGACTGCAGTAGGGGAGGGTCGTAGCTTTAATGGACATGTGCAGTATGAATGTTTACTGCTCCTATACTTCTAAGGGATGACCTAGACATCAGCCACATCTGCCATGATTCTTCTCCCAAGCTGACAAATATAAAATGTAGGCTCAGCTATCCCAAACTTTCCATCTGACAGAACTTTAGGAACACATTAAACTTGGATATTAAGAAATATTTTCAATGACAAAAAATATGTTTATTACCTATTTAGGTGGGGAAACATAAATTTCAAAGTGTAGGACCAAACTATCTGACCTAAAACCTGAAGGATCAATGGAGTTGTTGGAGCAGAGAAGGAGGATGTTAGTAGTTGGACAGGCAAGAAAAGTACCATCTCCCAGGTAAAATGGCAGGTGCTAAGACCATAAGCAAGAGAAAGGGTTTTGTGTTCTGAGCTCTGAAAAAGGATAAACACAGGTAGATTGTGGAGTAAAAGAGAAAGAGTGACAAGAGGACAACATCCAAGGGAAACCCATCAGAGACATCCTCTAGGCTACGCTGGAGGATTTTGACCAGGACATACTCTGCCAGATTAAAGTAAGAGAATGTTGTGGTCATGTTTGAAGTCTAGGATAAACTTTTTGCTTTGTGGAAATTTAGATTGAAGGATAAATACTGCAGGTCGGATGAATTGCTAGTTGCATTGCAATAGCTTTTTCAAATCTTAATTTTTCTTAATGTGAAAAGCATACTACTTTCCTAAATTCACTTACGATCAAAATATGTCCATCTTTTGCTCTATGCTGTTAAAAATGTTATTTATTTTCATCTATGTTTTATCAGTGAGCTAAATCACTGACATTTCATCATATATATATATATATATATAACTATATATATAACTATATATATATATATATATATATATATATATATATATATATATATATATATTCTTTTGTATAGGCATACATATGCCTTTTCCCAGAGTTCTTGCATTACCTGGCCTAAAATCATGCATGCTAACAACAGCCAATGCATATTGAGTGCTTGCAATGCACAAGGTAGTGCAATAAGTGCTTCAAAGCAAGTTTCTTATTTCACCCTCATAAAATACCTTGTATTATTATGATGCCCTTTGTCAGGCTGAGACATAGAGAATCTTTAGCACTTACTCAAGGATATGAGTCTAGTTTTTCAAAAAACAGGACTCCAACTCGTATCTGCTGGACTTTATCCACCAATTGGCACAAGACAGCTCTGTGTTTCTCTATGTGTCACCAAATATAAGGATATCAGAAGAACAAGGAAGAAGAAACTATCAAAAAGGACACAGACTGGAGAAGAAATTCAAAAGTCTCTGATGGAGTCTCCCATTTCTCCAACAATGACAGCTTTATTTTACTCATGGTGAATCTCCATCATTCCCCTAATAATCCATCATTAACAGGAAGAAACTGAGGTCCAGAGAGCTGACTTACTTTGCTCAAGATCATTCAACCAAACTGGGGCAAACGTGAAACTCAAGCTCACAAATACTCAACTCAAAAGCCAGAACTTCTCCTACTCTGTTCATTTGTAGATGTTTCAGAACCTTTATAGCTGCTAAAACCCAGGGCCAGGCACAGGATAACGGTGCACAGGTGACATTTCCAACTTCATGACCTTGAAGTCTTGCCACATCCACACAGGTTACACTTTGTATTCTTCTTTTGTTCGCTTGTGCTCCTCCCTACGGTCTCTACAGCAATCATGACTCTTGGCAACATGGGTAGTGAAAGGAATTCAGAGCCTTTGACAGTTATCCACATTATTCTATTTGGGGGCGGAATCATCCTTTGTGGAGGTAAATTGAAAATGGATGGAAAGCACATTATTTTAATCAAACAACCAAGTAAATTCAAAAAAGAGAATTGCTGGTGTCTCCCAGAGAATGAAGAGTAAAAATAATTTACTTTGCACCATAGGCCAAGATAGATGGTAATCCTCTAAGTGTCTTGATTGGGTAGGGTTTTATGAAAAACCCAGAGGATTTTTCAACAGATTGTCATGTTCCTTACCCTTTTGAATTTGTTTCTACTTTATTGTAGAAGAAATTAAGATCCTAAATTATGAGGAAAAAACAAAAATAAAAAGGACTATGTCCAAGACTCTCTAATTCTGCATTCTTTCATTCTTCCATCATCTAACTTTCAGCCACTAATTTGTGCATCATTAGGTGGAGCTGTGGGTAATAACCATCATTTTTAAAATCTTAACTGAGCTTAAGATGACAACTAAATTCACTTTAGTTAAGATAGCATGCTTTTTTATTGAGTATTTTAAGATGGTGGTATATTTAAAACAACTGGCATGTATTGGCCATGGTTTTATACCCACACATTTACAAGAAATGTTAATACTAAATGAAACAGAATGAAAGGGTCATTATAAATAATCCAGAGTAATACGTTTTTGAGTGTGTCCAAAAGACCAAGTGTGGGGATCTATGACATTATTAGTTATCAAATGCCAAGTGCAAAATGCTAGATATATTTGTAGAAAATGGATATTCATTTAATACCTTCTCAATGCTTACACCAGAAATGATGCAGTGATAAATTTTACCCTTATGATATTAATAGACATCAAGCTCAAAAGAATTAGGTATAGTATGAAAATTAGTTCATTGGATATAATATCAAAAATAAAAAATAACAATCATAACAACTATCAATTTGTGTTCTCTTTGTCTAAAGCAATGACATAGTAACTGAACATGGATAATATTAAACTCACTTAAAATATAAGTGAATCAAACTTCAGAAAAGCCAGGTCACTTGTTCAATGTCATGCATGAAGCAGGATGGCCCCAGGTCTCTCTGACTTTAAAACTAACATTTTTTTTTTCAGCACACTAGTGCTGCTATAATAATGGATAGTTTTGCAGCCCAGCTGGTAACTTCCCCCTCCCTGCAACTTATCTAGTGAGACTTTCTTATTTGACAGAAGAATAAAATGAAATACAGATGCTCCTTGACTTATAATAGGGTTACCCATTGATAAACCCATCATCCTTTGAAAATATCATAAGTCAAAAAATGCCTTTAATATCCCTTGCCTATTGAGCATCCTACTTTATCAACTCAACAGCAGCCACTGTTTCTGCTTGGGTTGGCCTGGCTAACTGGGAGCTGTGGCTCAATGAGAGGAATTTATACCACATATCACTATCCAGGGAAAAGATCAGAATTCAAAATATAGTGTCTATTAAATGCACATCACTTTGTTGAAAAATCCTAAGTCAAATCATTGCAAATCAGGTCTGTCTGTACTCACAAAGGGAAAGAAAGTCTCATAATTGCTAATGGCAGTCCTAAAATTAGAATTTAGTTGTCCAGAATTTCACACCAGTACTCTTCCTTGCACACCTACCTCTCTTCTATGACCTAAGTAAATCCTGTGATCTATATAATTTCCTGAAACTCCAACCTATGACTACTCTGTTTCCTTCAGGGTTCCCCTTTCTCCTCCCAAGAATCCTAAGACTAGAGAGGAGGCAGAAAGACGCTCATGCTGTGGAGCAGAATTGGATGGAAATCCCAGAGATTAAAGTTCTGTCTGCAGTCCTTCTACCACCTGAACAACCTTGTACAGACCCCAGCCCAGCAGAGCCATTCATATCCTCTCTGGGAGCCAGGAATGGAGACCATGTTTACCAACTGAATGAGAAAGTGCTTTGCTGACCGTGAAGCTCTTACTGACCTGTAATGTTCCACACTCTCAGGAAACTAAAGATGGGATGTGGACATTCTGAATGAGCTTGCTACACAAATCTCTGGTTTTTATTCATAGTGTTTCCTCCAAGATCCATAGGATTTCTGTGTCTAGGAGCAGGCACAGCCTGGGAAGTGACTTCCATAGCTCCTTCCTGGAGTGGTCAGAAGGAAAGAATGAATGATCCAGCTTCTCATGCTTCAAAAAGAAAATTAGAGGCAAAAACATTCACTGGAGAAAGGGTAGTCTATTCAATAAATGGATCTGGCAAAACTGGAAATTTATATGTAGCAAGATGAAATCAAACCTCTATCTCTCACCCTGCACAACAATCAACTCAAAGTGGATCAAAGACTTAGGCACTAGAACAGTGCCTAATAGGAGAAGAAATAGGCCCAAATCTTCACCTTGTTGGCCTAGGATCTGACTTCCTTAACAAGACTCCTAAAGCTCAAGAAGTAAAATCAAAAATTAATAAATGGGATGGATTCAAATTAAAGAGCTTTTTTTTAAAGCAAAGAAAACAATAAAGTGAAGAGAGAGCCTACAGATTGGGAGAAAATCTTTACCACATCCACCTCTGATAAAGCATCAATCTCCAACTTAACAACTTAACACCAAAAAACAAAATAAAATAACCCAATCAATAAATGGGCTGAGGAACTGAACAGACACTTCACAGAAGAAGAAATACAATTGATCAGCAAATATATGAAAAAGTGTTCAACATCTCTAGCAATTAGAGAAATGCAAATCAAAAATACTCTAAGATTTCATCTCACTCCTGTCAGAATGGCAATCATCAAGAATACAGGCAACAATAAATGTTGGCAAGGATATGGGGAAAAAGGTACACTCATACATTGCTGGTGGGACTGAAAATTGGTGCAACCACTATGGAAAGCAGTATGGAGATTCCTCAGAAAACTGGGAATGGAACCACTATTTGACCCAGCTATCCCACTTCTGGGTTTATACCCAAAGGACTTAAAATTGGCTTACTATAGTGACACAGCCACATCAATGTTTATAGCAGCTCAATTCACAATAGATAGACTATGGAACCAATTTAGGTGTCCCTCAATAGATAAATGGAAAAAGGAAATGTGGTATATATAATCAATGGAATATTACTCAGCTAAAAAGAAGAGTAAAATTATGGAATTTGCCAGTAAATTATTGGAGTTGGAGAAAATCATGCTAAGTTAAATAAGCCAATCCCACAAAACCAAAGGCCAAATGTTTTCTCTAATACATGCAGATGCTAATTCACAAAGAGGCAGGGGGCACTAGGGAAGAATAGCATTACCTTAGATTAGGTAGAGGGAAGTGATGGGAGGGCAGGGGAGAGGATGTGGGGATAGGAAAGATAGTAGAATGGGACAGACATTATTAATGTATGTATATATGTGACTGCATGACCAATATGATTCTGCAACATGTACACTCAGAAAAATGAGAAATTCTATCCCATCTATGTATGATATATCAAAGTACATAAATGCATTCTACTGTCATGTATAACTAATCAAAACAAATTAAAAAATCAAAAGAAAATTAAATCATGGGACACATTCTGTAAGATTCCTCAGAGGACCCACGTGGAGTTGTGCTCCAGCTGCTAACGTCAGAAACCAGCTCAACACAGAGGCTTTACTTCCACTCTCTCTTCTCCTGTCCCTGTGCTTGGGAAGGTTAATTTTATGTGTCAACTTGACTCAGACATGGTGGGTCCAGCTGTTTGGTTAAACTTACTCTGGGCTGTGAGGATGTTTCCAGAGGACATTGATATGTGAAATAAAAGACCAAATGAAGCAGATGCTCCTTTCCTGTGTGAGGGAGTCTATGGAGGGACTAAATGGAACAGAGAGTTGAGTAAGAGTTTTCTCTCTCTCTCTGACTGTCCTCAAGCTGTGACATAGGACGTCTTCACGCTTCACACTGCACTTTAAATTGGATCTCCTACTTTGACTCTCCTGGTTCTCAGCTCCTCTTCAGACTTGGGCAAGAACTCTGCCATCTGCTCTCTTGGGTCTCTGGCTTGAAGACTGCAGGTCTTGAACTTGTTAGCCTCCATAATCGCATAAAGTGAGCCGAGAACTAAGGCTTATGCGTTGTTCTTAAAGCCATTTCTGAACATCTCTGATTCCTTTCACTTTAGCAGAAGTGTATAGAACTTCTGCCCTGAGCCAGGGATTGCAGCGGGGATAGCGGAACATGATAGGCTTCTGTCTTTGAAAGCTTTCTAGACTAGAGAGGGGACAGATGTGGGAACAGAGAGTTGGAGTGCAGTGCAGTGAGGATCATGGGAAAGACAAACCTCCCTGCACTCTAGCCTCACCCCTCGGTCTCTTAGCAGCATCCATGCCTGAACTGAAGCTCAGCTGATTAAATTACCAATCACATCTCTTCCTCATAGTCCCCCTGCCCTAGACTTGGCATGGATTCCCAGCCAAGATGTCTCCCCTAATGATATTTCAGGGCTTGTGCACTGACGCAATGGCAGCTGTGAAGAATGCTCCATCCTGGAAAGGTCAGGGAACAGTGTAATCCACGACTAGCAGCCACATTGCACAAAGCCCATTGCTGAAACACAGATTTTAACCTTTCCAGGCTCACTAAGGCAGGTTCAGTTCCTGCACCCTGCCTGGGCTGGCAGTGATGGAGAGCAGTGGAGGTGGCCATCCTTATAGGGAAGCCCTGTACAGACTTCACACTCCTCTCTGCCAGTCTCTGCAAACAGTGGCACTGGTATTTTGTCCCTAGGTGTTCTGGACAACGAGTGCCTGAATGAAAGTGGTAAGAGGCAGCTCACATTACAGCCAATGTAATAAAGGGGATCATGGATGTGCCAAGCGAGTCTCCACTTCATGCTATGGGCCAAAAAAAAAAAAAAAAAAAAGACTTCTGGGTCCCTGGCTTCTCTTAGGAGGCAAATCCCTTTTCTTTCAGTTCAGAAAGGATTATTAAGTGCCTGCTCTGAGGCAGACACTTTAATGGGCACTGAGAGTCTGAAGGCAGTTAGACCAAATCCATTATTCTGGGTCTTCCATGGTCTAGTGGGGAAATCAGATGCCATCTGAGCTGCAATGGAGCATGGTCATTCTTGTTGAGCAGTTTCTCGGGAAGTCAGTGGGTAGAATGGTTTAACAAAGGAGGTGTAGGGTCAGGCATGACCATCTTTGATTCCAGCTCTAACAGTTACTGAATTTGTGCTGTGAACACATGGCTTCAGCTCTGAGCTTTCTTTTCCTTATCAAATGATAAGACAACAGTGTTCTACACAGCATGTTTGTGGGGACAATCGGGAAGGGGTGGGGTAGTCAATAGGGCATATGTTGCTACCACTGTTTCCTAACTCTGGCCTCTCTACCTGCAGCATCCAGAGTCTCTCTCTGACCCACCTGTTCTGGCTTAGACATGAAGTGTCCCCCAAAATCCCATGTGCAAAACAGTACAAGAAAATTCATAAGTGAAATGATTGGGTTATGAGAGCCTTAACATAATCAGAGCATTTGTCTCCTTGAATGGATTAACTGGTGGGAAGGTGGGAACATGTAGGATGTTGCTGGAGAAGGTAGGTCATCGGGGTGTGCCTGTGAGGTACATATTTTGTCCTTGGTGAATGGAACTCGGTCTCGTTACTTATTGCCGTATCCTGGGTCTCTTTCCTCTGCCAGGCCCTTCTGCCTTGATGTTCTGGCTCAACATGGGCCCATAGCAATGGAGTTGGCTGTCTATGGACTGAGATCTCTGAAACCATGAGCCCCAAATGAACTTTTCCTCCACTACATTGTTCTTGTCAGGTCTTTTGGTCACAGTGAAATAAAAGCTGACTAAAACAGTGACATTCTGTTTCTTACCCTGGCCATTCCAAAAGACATTAATAAAGTCATTTTAATCATGCTTAGTTCTAGCTTCTAATCTAGAAAATGAGAATAAACTAAAACTAACAGGTCCACCAATCTCACTGAATTGTTAGAAGCACCCACCAAGGCAATGGCAGTGGCAGTCCTTTGTAAACCCTGAGCACTCTGTATCACTCTTCACTGTCTGCAAAGGGACCCTCAAGAGGAAGAAAAATGTTGGGGGGGGGGGATTCTTCTGGATCAAAGGTGCATTTGGTCCCTCTTGTCTAAATTCTGTGCATTGAGTTGTATCTTTTGTGTTTTATTTTAAAGCCTTTATTATTTTTTCATATTATAAAAGTGATGTTTCAATTTACTTTTTAAAATTCAGAAAAAAGATAATGGAAGCCACCCTTTACCCCCTTGTACATATTTCATCCTGTTCCCAGCTTTGTGTGTATTTCCTTCAATAATCTCTGAATGTTTGCATTTGCTTTTCAAGCTAAATGGTCTTCTGCCAGCCCTTCCTAGACGGCCCAGAAACCAGTTCAGATAGAGTAGGGAGAGGAAAGTAAAGTCACAGAAGGGAAGTGGGCCAACAGCGAGATCCTGCGTGGTAATGGCAGGTAGCTCCTGCTTGAGTGTGCCTCTTTGATCTGAATATAAAAGAGGTTAGGGTGTGTTCTCAAGTAGGAGCAGGCCTCCCAATCCTGAGGCTCCAGGGCCCAAATAGCCTTTACACTGTTACAATTCGGTGGCTCAAGGGATGGGAATAAAAAAGAGCCAGAAATGCTGGGGCTGAAGTGTGGGGTTGGGGAGGGGGAGAGGGAGTTCTTCCTGGGACTTCAAGAGAACATAGTCTGAAAAATCACAGCAAGCCTCTGAGATAGGGAGAGGAAGCTCAGGGGAGGAAACAGACCAGATGAGGAAACCTCAGAGTTGTTTTGGTGAAGGACTCAAAGTTAAGGATTTGGGGAGTGAAGGTCATCTCTAAGGAAGTCCATGCATTCTAGACCAGAATCCATAATCTTGATCCAAGAAACTCCATAGACCATAGCATTAGAATAGGAGAAGCTGTGGCTTGGTCAGCATTGGAAACCACAGATTATTTTATAACATGATGTTGTTTCTCAGGAGGCTGATGCAGGAAGATCACAGGTTTGAAGGCGGGTTCAGCAACTTAGCAACCTAGTAAGACTCTCTCTTAAAATAAAAAATAAAAAGGGCTAGGGAAGTGGAAAATGTTGCTTAGTGGCTAAGTGCCCCTGGGTTCAATCTCTAATACTAAAAAAGAAAGAAAGAAAGAAAGAAAGAAAGGAAGGAAGGAAGGAAGGAAGGAAGGAAGGAAGGAAGGAAGGAAGGAAGGAAGGAAGAAAGAAGAAAGAAAGAGAGAAAAGAGAAAGAAAAAAATTCTAAAATTAAATCATAGTTTTAAAGAAATCAATGGTTACAGTTTGGGTGTCACCCAGGGATCATTAAATAAAAGCTTGGTGTGCAGAGTAGTACTGGAAAATATAGAAACCTTTAAAAGGCAGAGTCTGATGGAGCTGAAGGAGGTCCTTGGGTGATTGACAGTGCTGCTGTCCAAAGGGATTCATGTCGTTCTTGAATAACCATTTGTTTGTCTGATTTGAGGGTTGTTATGACAGGAACAAGACTGATACTTCCTTTTCTGTCTACTTCCTGGTTAAAGATGTGACCTCTTGCTTCTATGTAAACTTCAGCAATGATATAAGCCATCCACCATCCTAACCAGAGCACCAGGGGCCAAAGCAGTGAGGCTGCCTGACCTTGAACTTTGAAACTCCAAAGCTGGGAGCTATCTCTTTTCTTCATAAAGAAGAAAAGTCTACCTCTGGTATTTTGTTTTAGTAATAAAAAGTGACTAATACACATGGATTAAAAGAGTGAAGAGCTACTATTTCAGTGGCTAGAAAAGACATGAACAGAGGCTTCCAGGGGGAGAGCTAAATAATCCAGATGCTTTTGGCTGCAAGAAACAGAAAAACTAACTCTAACTGATTTAACAACCAGTGTATGGATACATAGTATCTCAAATTTAGGGTGGGTTAATTCAGTAAGTTGTCAATGATGGGAGTGGCCCGGGTTCTTTCAATCTCTCCACTTTGCCATTTATAGTACCAATTTGGTACAAGATGGTTCATTCGTAGCCATGACCTGGTTGCAGGAGCATCAGGATACATACTTTATCTTGGTGCATCTCATAGGGGAGACAGAGAAACCCCTTTCCTGTTACTCTGCCCTACAAATAACAGGAAATGTTAAAGCCTCCAACAACTTATCCTGGGGACTAAAATTCGGTCACATGCCAATTCATCACCAATAAGCAACAGGAATGATGCAATCAACAGAGAAGTCTAGGCTAACCAGAACCACTCCTCTTCCCCAGGGTCTAGAGTCAATAGTCACAGGCGCATGTTGTACCTACACAATGGGGAGAGGGAGAGATGAATCTTGTGTGGTCCAACATGGTATCCATGGGCTTTGCAGCCTTCATGCTCATTGTCTACAGATGAATGTGCTTGAGATTGTGTGGCCTGTTGTCTAAACTTTTGCCAATGCTTCTGTGAAGGTTCTTGCATACACAAGTACATGGAAGGGAAATGAGTCGAAGACCAAAGAGCTAGATCTAGACTTAGAAGAAGTAATGTGTGATGTTCTTCACATAGGAATAGGAAGGGTTTGTGCAGTTTTCCTACTCATGCATCCACCATGGGTTGGAGGTAAACTGAGAGAATTAACCCCTCAACTATCAAGGCCACTGGACAGGTCAGGGGCAGCTGAAGTCCCAGGAAAATTGACTCCTAGTCCAGGGAAACACCTTCCTTTTCCACTGTGTGCCTCACAAATGTTCATTTTTTCGTGGGCATGCCAAGGAAATGATGGAGAGGTCCTTTGCAATTAACAACAACAGCATTAGAACAAGGTCACTTGGTTCAAGGTCCAGCTCCACTAGCTGTGTGGCTCTCCATAACTCAACTTCCTTATTTGTCAAATGTGAATTACAATGCAATGACCTTCTTGCACAGTCACGGTGGTTTTAGAGGAATCACTATATACCAAGTATTTTCCTTAAGTGCATGGTACATATAAACATTAAGTGAATCTTATTTAAAACAAATCTGCCCACCTCTCCTTCTAACTAGGGGATAAAGCAACAAAGGACCTGTGATCCTAGAAATTTCTATAATCCCAGTGGTCCATGTTTCATATGCTCAACAGATATTTTCAGGACATATAAACAAAACTTACAGAGTAGTTTAACTTCATCTTTTCACTGGTAAGAGACAGGCATTTGTGCTGGTTAGATATATAAAGTACTACAAGGTTGAAGGCCAAACATGAGACTACAATCACTTTATTCTCTCCACATAACAAAATAAAATAAAGACAAAAGAACCTACCATCAACAAGGACAGGACAAAAAGCCACATTCCAGCCTGAATTAAATAAAAAAAAAAACACTGCATCAGCTCTAATACCTGGATATTAGAGGCTGACTATAGGAAGTAAGCCTCTTTCTTCCTATCCTGTCCTCTGCATCAAAAACTCAACCAGAGATGTTCTCTGCAGCCAAGGGGCCTCTGACTTATGCTCAAGAGCAAACAAGCCCCATTCCTTTTCTTTCAATTCTGTGTCAGCTTCTCCTCTAGTCATTTTTTTAAAAAAATATTTCTTGAAAACTAGTGAATTTCTATCTTATTTGGCTCAAAAACTGCTCAAAAACAGCATTTCATTCTTTGGTGACTTTTACATGACCAAGAAGTCCCCTCCTCCATGTTCCACATGACTCTTTGTTATATAGACTCAGGATTGCCACTGCTAGTCTGAGTATCATGAGTTCTGCAAGGTCCTTTCATATTCTCTCTGCATGTCCAGTCTCTCTAAGGGAACAGACACCATTCTACATCTCTGTGTATTTCTCATGGCTATTCCCCTTTACACATGCATGAGTGTGTGTGTGAGAGCACACACACACACAGACACACACACAATAACAAATCTTTATTCATTTTTGAAAATAAAATACATGGTCCATGACCTGTGAGAGAAGCACAGACCCTCACACAAATGTCCCCACTGCCCCACCCCACCCTGTGCCACCTGTTTGGAGGTGAGGTGCACCTGCTACTGGGATACAGATCTCTGAATACCCTCACAGTAAGGGGAAGAAGACAAAATGGTGGTTTCAAGGGAAATTAAAAATGGCAGTTACATCAAACAGAAAGAAAACTAGTCACCAGAGAAAACATATTGTTTTCCTGCTAGGAGTGCTGTGGGTAAGGAGGATAAATTGGTAAGTGTTGACAGATTAATGATGGTGGCATCTGCCAAGAACAGGTGGTGGCTCATGGCCATGAAGATGCTCTTGGAATTAGGAAGAGGCACACATTTACACACAATTTTGCAACTATACAGCTTCCTCTTTTTAATTTTCCCTTGCTCATACCTACTTCCTGTCTTATCTTCAAAAGTGTGAAGTAAGGATGTTGCACATAATCCAAAAACAAATGAGCTGCCTGTGGTGTTGACCTTGACATGTGAGTCATATATTGTCTCTTTTCCTGTCCTTGTATTTTTCTTGTGTTATGAGTAATCCTATAGGAGAAATAAAAGATGAAAATAATGAAGAAAATATCAAATAATATGAGAGTTCCTGAAATTATTAGCCTGGGCAGCTCAGGCAAACCCGAGAAGATTCTACCTATTGTAAACAAGGATAGATACCCTGGACTTCAGAAAATACCCATCCATGCTCTTGTCTGATTTTTTTTTTTAATAATGGCAGTTTAGAATGTTTATTTTCTTCTAACTCTGAAAGGTTAGCTTCTTAAAGGGTTCATTTCTGTAGACTAATATTCAGCCACTGATTCCATTTTACAAGCAGAAGTGACCCATCTGTTTATTAGAGTATTAAGAAAGAGGTACTAATCAAAAATATGGGTTTAACTGAGAACTGATGTGTGTTTGTGTGGAGGGTTTAATGTGCATCTCTCGGTGCCCTCCCCTAGCATGACACCTTATGTGTGTTGAGGGACAACCCCTCAGTTTTGTGTGGGACTCAGAGTTGTTTTACCACCCTGCAGTGTTCACAGCTACATCCTTCAAGATACTGCTCTCCTGGAGTGCTCGAGCAAATGGAGAACAAAGTTTTAGGAGGCGTGAGATGGAGTTGAACTACAGTGAGTGGCACTGGAATAAGTTGCATTTAAAATCCTGGTTCTCTAATCTCTCAGAGAAGGACCTTTCTTTACATGCAAATTTTATGCCATCTTTGTCCTTTTTATTGCTTGTTGGCCTTCCTGGTAGGTATCACCTAGTTTCTTTCTGTCTCCTTTTCTTTCCTTTCTACACCTTCTCCCTTTCCTTCCTACTCTCATCTACCTCCTGGGAAGCCAGTCCTTCATGCTAAGTGTGTGACATGTCTTCACTCCCATTTCACCTTCAGAGGGTTTCAGGAGGTGCCAGGAACTGCTCCCTTCTCCTCTCCTACCCCTGGCCCCAGAATGCCAAGGAGCATCAAGGGACAGGTGAAAGGCAGCCAGCCATGATGGGAAGACATGAATGTCTGGTTGCAGCTGGACTGTGATCCTGTGATCGTGGTTGCTCCTGGAGATGGAGCATAAGGAAAATGGAATACTCTTCATCAGAGCCACGGTGATCACATAATGCACACAGCTGGGCTCAGAGCTGTGTCCTCAGCTCCCCAACCAGCTCAAGCAGAGGGGGAAGGCTGGTCTGATGACTCCATCCCTGGTACTCCATGGAGGGAGAGGCAGGACCAAGGCACTGCTCTGGGCAGGCTGGTTGTTGGGGTGCCCAAACTGGTGCTGCCCATTCAGAACCCTGCTGCACATGTTGCTTTTAAGAAACTCAAAGAAGAGGATTGTAATTCTGGGCTCAGGTGATTGCCAACTTTTCCCCAGAAGGGGAGACACCCCCTGCAAGCACTCTGTCCTCTTAAGCCCACCCTGTCCTCCTTCAAGCCAAAACATGGCCTGGCTTTTGGCTTCCCATTTGGTTTTCCTCCTTGCCCCTCTCTGTTTGTGCTTAGTTTATTAAAATAGTTGCTGTATAATTTATTTTCATAAACTATAAAAATGACTAAATTGTTAAATAGACTTGCTGGCCAATCTTAAATTGGTTGGGAGGGTTTGAGGGTGGGATGGGGAGAGGGAAAGCTGTTTTGATATAAACAAAACAAATGTACTTTGGATGTGTTTTGGTATTTTTCTGGGGATAGAGGGGGTGGATGTTGGGAAGTCCCTATAGATTAGTTCCAGAATGGAGTTTCTGTATATACTATATTAATAAGCACGTTTGACTCTTATAAAGGAACATTGGTAGCTGCTGCAGGTCCTGTTTGGAAACCCCATGTACAATTCCCAGTTTTTTTGTGTCAGTGCAAGAGACATTTGACTCTTATGTTCTCTCTCTCTCTCTCTCTCTCTCTCTCTGTCTCTCTCTCATTGCTGTACCAACTCATGTCTTTTTGGGTAGAAGTGAAAAGAGATTTGAAATAAAAAAATCCCCTGTCCTGCTGCATGCGGCTCTTGTGTCTGGTGAGCACTGTTTTGTCCTCTCTGACTCTGTGGGAGGGGATGAGATGCTGACATGTTCACCCATGAAAAGGTACAGAAGTGACTTGACTGTCCTGGGCCTTTGCCTTATTGGTTCCCTCAAAAATATAGAAAATATCAACAGGTAAAACCTTTTTCTTTTAGGGGGACAGGGTCTCACTCTGTTGTTCAGGTTGATCTCCAACTCATGGATTCAAGCAATCCTCCTATCCCAGCCTCCTGTGTAGCTAGGAAACCAGGCATGGCCACCATACCTGCTGAATACTTTTCCAAGTATCTTGCTAATGTTAGTGCATTGAATCTTCCTCTTAAAATTCTGGTAAGATGAAGTATGGATGCAAGTGCATAGGACATTGTGTAGAATGTATTAAATACTCTATAAGTATTTTCCACAATGATAATTACTATGTCTATGCTTTTGTCCCCTCTAAAACTCATGTGTTGGGAGGTGGGTCCTGCTGAGAGGTTATTAGATCATGGGGACTCTCAGGATGGGGCCCACCCCTTCTGCTATTCTGCCACCATGAGGAACAGCATTACTCCACTCTGGAAGTAGCAGCATTCATGGTACCACCTTGGAAGCAGAGACAGACGCTCACCAGTTCTCAAATCTGCCTGTGCCTCAATCTTAGACTTCTCAGTCTCTAGAACATTAGAAAATAAATTTATGTTCTTTATAAATTACCCAGTCTCAGATATTCTGTTATAGAAGCACAAATGAATAGAGACAAATTATTCCAAGTCCTCTTCGGCTGTTGCCTTAGTTTCCCAGGATCATCATAACAACACAGCACAGACCATGAGCTTGAAAAAAGAGGCATCTATTTTCTTACAGCTCTGGAGGCTGGAAGTCTAAGACCAAGGTGTTGGCAAGGTTGGCTTTGTTGTGGGTCCTCTTTTCTTGTATATGGCCGCCTTCTCCAACCTGTCTTTAGCGTTATCTTGATTATGTTTAGATGTAAGTACAGAAAATACTTTGAAACTACTGCTTCAGCTGGTTAGCATCCTCAGCCCACCATCAGGAGGTTACAGAGAATCCACAGTGTCCTTGCAGCCCACTACCTTTGGACACGTCATGCCCCAGTAGTCAGTTCTAACACAGGTGTATGAGGTCCCCAAGAAGAGAAGCAGAGATTCCTCGTGCTGTTCTGAGGACATCCTCTCCAGGTCCCATTTCTTCATTCAGTACATACAGATTCCCAGGAGCAGGGAAGGGAGGGATGTCCATTTCCTTCCTGAAAGTCTTCACCCATCCTTGTTCTTTGGAAACAACAAGATCACCATAGAAAAATGTATAGGTTATTCTGAATTACTCTTTATTGAAAATAAATTTTCAATATGAAACATGCTCCTAAATTTATTTTATATACCATTCTTATCTTTCACATTGTTTTTTTTATGGAAAATTAGTTTACATTCTTTTTGTTATGTTCTCTGTATGATTTTTTTTTTCTGATCCTGACTTCCTTTCCCTGGCTGTTCTCAGTCCTGTTATTCAATGCATTTTTTTTTTCTTTTTAGCATTGTTCTAATGTTGTTTCAAATGTGACTATCATCTCTGCAGTAGTCTTATTTTTCTCACCCATTTCTTTCCAATCTATTCTTATTCCCTTTTTAAACTTCCTTCTATTATATTGTCAGTTCCTTTTCCCTTTGATATCTAAAATTCATCCTTTGAGATACTCTGTTTTCATAGAGACTTTATGTTCAGAGAATTCTGGTGTCTGTTTGCTTGGCTAGTTTCTGGAGTAATTATGATGAAGTCTAGCTGCTTTGCTTTGCTTACTCTCATCCACTTTATTATTATTATTTTAATGGAGGAGTCTGTGCATAACTTCTGAGCTAATTCTTTTCTGTTTATAGGAGCTTAAAGCTTGAGAGATGGTTATTTGCTCCCAGAGAGGGAGGAAGCTGGCAGAAGGCAAAGGGCTGAGGAAGTCAGCAGCCTGCCCTTCCATGAATGAGCTCAACGACTCCTCAGCCAGTGCCCTTGGCCTGAGAGTGTACATTCCTCCAGTTTGGACATCCAAGGGGTTGCAGGGTGCCGCAGTCCGGCTGCAGCAAAATAACAGCAGGACTCACAGTGAAGTTCTGGAAGTCATGGCTTCTGGGTGTCACCTGCTTGTCACTTCTCCTTCATATGGCTCCTGGGTGGTTGCTTCAAGCAATAATGTCTTTGCTGAAGTTGACAAATCTTCTCGCCTCTTCCTTCTGCCTTGTCTCCTGAGCGTCACTGTGGTCTCCATGGATGACATCCTCGTCTACTCCCTTGTACACCTTTGTGTCATGTGACAATTAAAGTATCATTGCATTGGCATTTATTTTAGAGAAATATCCATCCATCCATCCATAAGTTGGAGGAGACTTTTGTCCTCTATTTTCATACACTCTATTTTACACATTCTTTATGTTTTGTGATCTGTATCTGTGGTTACCACTTTATGCTACCAAAGTGGGGATCACATTTTTATTTTGTTCTCTCTGGAATCATCTTCATAGAGGAAATTGGATATTGATGGCTTTATTTCACCATATTTAATTAACACAACCATTATACATTCTTACAAATGATTTCTTTGAAAGAACATGTTCCCTGAAGTATGGCATTTTATGTCATGTGACATTTCTCCCAGCCCAAGCAATTAGCATATTAATAATTAATGAATTTATAAATGAGGATGCTAGCTAAGGAAAACCCAGGTTAAGTATATTTAGGAGAGAATCAAGAAAAAAAAACAGTATCTTTTCCCAATCATACTTGAAGGGTGAAATTAAAATTTCATGAGAGCATAACTTTATGTTATCACCTGTCTCAGCTCCAGTCCTTGCAGTAGGGCATGGAATATAGCAATCCTCAGCAGAGTCATGATGAAAGAGTGAATGACATTCACGTATGCAGGTCCTTGCTGATGTCTTCATGATATCAGCTCTATATCAACAGTGAAGAACTTCTCAAAGCAAAAGAATAAATTCAGTGCACAAGAGAAATCATAAATTTCAATTAATCTGAAATCAGGAATAAATATCAATTCATACCCAAAGTCCAAGTTTTGCTAAAAATTGTATCCACATTATATAACTAGTAGAAATGCAGCCTCTGCTTCAAAGACAATCTGATTAATTTGTCCTCAGTTTCTCTTTTCTAACCCCTGAAAAGGGTGAACACTTCCTAATTAAAATTCCCATTACCTTTTCTTTTCCCCCCAAACAAAGAAATAATTTGTTCCAAGATTCAACTTAATTTAGCTCTGGTTAGAGGATGGACCTGCCTGCTACTTATAGGTAGTACATTTTATTTGGCTTCTCTTCTCTCCCAGTTAAGAAGAGTTGCAGCATAAGAACTTGCCACAAATATTTTTAAAACAATGAGCTGTCAGGTAGAAGCCAATGCAGGTGTTGAATGCAGGAAAAGTAAACAAGCCATGTAAGCTGAGCTCCAGGAAACAGGACAGCAGTTCAAAGCGGCAGCCACAGAAACATGAGGGTACCTTCAGCACGGAATGCTGTGTGGAAGGGAAAGGAGCAACATAAAGACTGTGGCAGGATATCAGATAACAGAAATTAAATATGCACAGCAAAAACTGAAGCTCTGTGAGAACACACACGTTAAAAGACAGAAGATAAAAACACTACAATTGTTGGTTTTGGAAAAGAAGGGAAATTAAAGCAGGGAATGCTGTGGGATACAATTGCAGAGGCAGCTTGCAGGAATCAATGATAGTCTGAGGAGTCTGACAGACTTCTAATGCAATGTGAGGTTTGAAATGCCCAATTGGTAGGACAAAAAAGGAACATGGCAAAAACTCACTGGCTTGGGATTTCAGAGAAAAAAAAAATCTGATGTATTATATAGAAAATGTAATATGGAGTATGAAGGGCAGTGAAGGGCAAGAATTACCTTGAAGGTGATACCTAGAGAGAGGCACAAAAAGAAACAGCTTCAAAAGTCTTCTTTTATTTCTCAGGTACTGTTTTCTCTCGGAATGGTTCACATGGATGTCCAGAAAGATCTGCAATACTAGGGCCTAAGAGAAAGTTGTGAATGGTATGGGTATAGTAATAACTGCGTAGGTCACTATTTGTAACTTATGATAGTGAGTTTGGGAAATTCAGCTTCAGTTCTCAGGATGCCAATGTAGGACTGTAGCCTTGAGAAAGAGGCTAAGAACAAGGAGAAATATATCCAGGGGACTTGGCACAGAAAATAAAGTTGAAAACAAGGAAGAGATAATTATAGGAGTCTGTTAAGGGGATAGTTATTTCATAACATCCAGAAGCAGGAAGGAAGTGGTGATACTTTTGTTTCTCCAAATTTCTTTTAGAGTGATAAAATTATATTTAACTTAATGGATACTATTTTAATTTAAATCTTATTTCAAAAATTGTTATTATACAACATTTTAAAAATAAAAGTGGAGAGGATGAAAAAAGTGTTCATAATTCAGTGAACCATCATTATTATTTCCATGTGTTTCCTTCTGGTATTTTCTTTAGTATAAAGCTGCTTTGTAACTTTGGCGTATATAATTGTGATCCATTTTTCTCATTTGACATCATTATCTTAGCATTGCATTAGTCAGCTTTGCATCATTGTGATCAAGATAACTGGCAAGAGAATTTAGAGGAGCAAAAGTTTATTTGGGCTCACAGTTTTAGAGGTTTGTCCATGGTCAGCTGGCTCTAGGGCTCGGGGCCTACGTAGAGGCAGAACATCATGGTATCAGGGTAGAAAATCTGTTCAGCTCATAATTTCTGGGAAGCCAAAGAGAGCAAGGAGGCTCAGGGAAAACATATAAATCCCAAAGGCAGGTCCCCCATTACCTTACCTCCTCCAGCCACTACCCACCCGCCTACAGTTATTATCCAGTTAATCCATTCAAATTATTAACCAACCAAATGAATAAATCCACTGATTATATTACAGACCTCATCCGATCATTTCACTTCTGCACCTTGCTGTGTTGTTTTAGGGGACACCTCCTATTCAAACCATAAAAAGCATTTCGTCAACTTACTATATACTCTTTATAAACAGCTATAATGTATAATGTCTGAATAACTTAACTTTACATTGAAGAAGACTACCAAAATATACATAACTATTACCTTGATGTCTTTAGGATATAATAATATAAGAATAGAGTAGAGAAAATAATAGAATTATGCATTATACTCTATACTCAGTGCTTCATTGTTCTATATTTCATAACATTTCCTTAGGAGAAAGATTTTCAGAAGTGAATTTAATAGGAGTAAGGATTGTAATATTTTAAGGATCCTTCACATACAGTGAATTTACTTCCAATAAAAGTTGCATTGAAGCAGACCAGGTACCCCCACCCAAAAACCCTTGCCATAATTAAGCTTTTCCAAAAGTCCTCCCCATTTTTGTCACCGAGATTTTACCAAGAGTACCAGCAGGAAGAGAATATTGTGGTTTGAAGATTCCTCTGCCAGGTTTGCCAACAAAGTTGTGATAGAGTCTTTTTCAAAGAGAGCTTGTTGCTATGCAAAAGATATTATCTCTGTTTTTTTTGGAAAAACTTGTCAAACATCTGTGGAGCCTAACAATAGGGGCAAAGAGTAAGTAATATGTACCCACCACTGACATGTAACCACCCCACTGAGTATAAAGTTTTAAGAATTTCCAGACTCAGGAACCAGAGATTTTCAGGCATGAGCCCCTCTGGACTGCTACAGCTAAATAAACCTGCTTCCTGAAAATTCCTTGAATGCCCAACCTCATCTGTCCCACATCAGCACCAGGGTATACATCACCAATAAAGAATGCCAGGGCCAAGGGTATGTTTGACAGTCACCCACTAGACCAAAATTTGCTCAACTTTGCTATTCACGAAAATTATACAAGCTCCTTGGTAAACTCCAAGTGCCAGAGACCACTCAAACATTTTGATCCAGTGACCTGAAATGTGCTTCCGTAACACGTAATGCACAGTTAATTTTTCTTCAATGAGCTTAAACCAGGCATCCCTGAATATAATGCTAATTTCACAAATGTAAAGTAGAAATACTTCTTTCACTTTTACCTACAGGCTTAAGAAAAATGCTAGTGAAGCCAGATTTTTGAAAAGCTTAAATGTTTTGATATAGACCACACATAAAGGAAAAAGAAATGACTCTTGAGATATTTGGGACCTCAACATATTTTTCGTCTGGGAATTCTCTCCAAATATGCCTCATAGACATCCCTGGCACTATTCAGTCCTGATACACCAAGGTCCTGGAGGTTATGGAGGTCACATGTGCAGTGATCTCTAAGTTTTCCTTCTACACAGCAGAATGTCTCTTCTGTTCTAGTTCCTCAGCTTCAGTTTATTGGTGTGAATGCAGACATGGGGCCCAACTCAGCTCATTAAGGTTCTTCCCAATGATTTGCATCTAAAATTGTGTCACGATGGTTACCACAGGACGACAAAGTGCTCAGTGCTCGGGAGCTGTCTATGGTCCTGTCTGTCATGAGATGGAATGAAGGTGGCAATGAGAGAATAAGCAGAAGACCCAGCAAATGGAAAACTGCTCTAATGGCATTTAATTCCCTGATTCTAGAATTCTATCATGGTCCATTGCTTTCTTGTCCTGTCAGCTGTACTATGATGAGGTACCCTAATGCCCATGTAGAACCCCCTTTATTCACTAGCTGATGTACTGAGCTGCACCCACTTGTTCCCCTAACTTGCAGGCCACATCTTCTTTCTTTATGGCAGGTGGGAGTGGCATGAGGATGATTTGCTGGGGCTAGTAAGTCAGATGACAATGTAGAAAGTGCCAAGGTTTGGGGTTCATACAAATATGGATAAAATCCTGCTTATTCTAATTCTTAGATGTGTGGACTTCTATGAGCTATCACCTCTAAGCCTCCCTTTCCTCCATATAAAATTGAAATATTTTGTCTCGCATGATTTCTAAGTGGCCACAGTGAGATTTCACATTTAAGTACTGTTAGGGTCTATAAACAAGTCAGGATGGCGCCTGGCATTTTGCCAGAGGGAGTGGTTTGTGAAGTAACGCCAGCGAGCCATTAAGTGTGGAAATTCCTTATTGGTTGACTGCTGTATCTAGTTTATGTTAATTAAGATAAGCTGTGTGGAATGTATATATACCCCTCCTGTCCTACAATAAACGGCTCCCACTCCTGCTGTATCAATGTACACAAGTTGTTCGTCAACCCCTGGTTATTTGCTGCAGCCGGACTGCAGCAAAGTACTTAAAACAGAGCTTTGTGTATAGCAAGTGATTCATATTCCTAGCTCTGAGTCTTTCTTCAAAATGATTTGGAGATCTCTATTTCAGTCTGTAAATTTTTCTTCATTCAGCATCTCTGAAACCAAAAAGTTCCTTATTTCTTACTTTAATAAACAGGATAGGATTTAGTGAAATGAAGGATAGAGTAATCAAGCTTTTTAGATAACTTCAGAAAATTTTATCAGTATCATTTTCACTTTCCTTGAATGTGATTCATAAGTTCACTTACAAATGGAAAAGATCACAGATAATCTTAAGAGAAACAATCTCTTGTACAACATTTTAATTCTGCACACTTTCCAATGCCTAGTCTCAAATTTTATAATATCCCCCCAAGACAGTTAATGCAAATTCATCATCCCATACACTGAGAGTCTTCAATTCTTTAACTTAGTTAAAATTAAAATTGGTTCCATAAGCCAAGCACAGTGTTTGATGTTGAGGACAGATACTAAAAAAAAAAAAAAAAATCAGGTGAAGGATAAGCAAACTAATAGGAAGCACAATCAGAGTGATGGAGATACAGGGCACACAGAGGGCTCACACTACAGAGGGATCACACTGCAGTTGAACAGGAAAATCAGACCTGAAACAAGCGACCACTTCAGGAAAAAAACTAAAGTTAGAAGTAAAAGGTGATAGTTCTTCCTGATATTCAGTACTTTGATCAGGGAAGACAGATTAGATATTATGCATTCTGGTTTAATCTAGTATCTCATGCAATTGTGAATTCTGCGTACAAGAAAATAGGCTTAAATTTTGAAGAAAAAAAGAAAAATAGCACACAATTTAAAAAGCCACTCTTGGCTGTGGCCTTCAGAGATGCTAATCAAAACATCAGTTCACATCATAATATAAGTTAGAAAGTCAATAGGTTATGGTGATTAAAAATGAGGACTGTGAAGTCATGCTGCCTGTTAAAATTCTGGCTCTATCACATATCAGGGCTAGTTACTTTACTCTGTGCCTCGGGTGCCTCCACTGTAAGGAGCTCCTGCTGATGATACCTACTTCTCAGGATTCTTGTGCTCACAAGGAGGATGTTCAGATCACTGCCTTTGGCATAGTGCTTAGCACCTGAAAACACTCAATAATTTTATTGTTAGTGATGTTTTGGGATAGGAAAGGTGTCCCTTGGGCCCAGCACCAAGTGGCCTTGGACTGCTGACTATGTTCCTAAGGCCCTTTGGTGGTCTGTTATTCCAGGGTTGGAGGAGAACAGCATGCCTGGGTTCTGCAGGAAAGCAGGAAGCAGTTCCTTCCATTCCTACCATCTGCCTTCCAAAACACTACCCAGCTGTCCCACTAAGCATTTTGGCCTCTGGTCCTCCTGTGGGTGCTCCACAGCCAGCACTGTGGGTTTGGATGATTTCATTAAACCCCACATCCTTAGGGTTGGATAACCAGGTAGCCTACCAAAAAGTTTTTGGAAAACCTTATCAGTCTTTCTCCTAATCATTTTGATGAGTAATTTTAAAGTCAATCCATTCATATTAATGATTCTATTATTAACTAGTAGGACTATTAGGGTACAAATGTAGTGACTTAAGATGAGAAAAAAAATTATTTTTTGAGTAATATAGACTTATTCCCAAACTAAGAAAGAGTCTTACACCTTTAAAAATCTTGTTGCCCACTTGAGATCACACTTATCAATCTGAGCACCTCAGTGCTGTCCACATCATTCAAACCTTCATAAAGTTTGGAGTGAATTGTTTGTGGAACTCTTGGCCATGCATCTTGATGCTTATCTTTGAGTACTCCAGACATTATAAATCTGCAGGAACCATCATGATCAAAGCAATGGCAGTTAGAGATTCTTGAGAAAGCTTTTGGTCAGGTTTTAAATTTGTATCTTAGAGGAAAAAATACATGCAACATTTATTTTCCAATTTAACTTTTCATGTTAAATCCATTTGTAAGCATATTGTTCTTTTTTTGAAAACTTGGTTTTTGTTTGAAGTCATATAGCTTTCTTTTCACTAGAACACATATCAGAGAACATGGATTTTTAGATGAAAATGATTTCTCTTGAAAATCACATTAAATTACTTTTTCTTGATATTCATAGTTTTATCAGGAGTATAAGCTTGCATGTTTTTACCTTCTGATAAAATATTTATGAATGCAAGAAACACCCCTTATCTATCAAATTATATACTCTAATTCAGCTAATGCTTTATCTTCTGGAACATGATTTTAATTGGCAAATTTGGGGTTGGGCAATTCTCACAAGATTAGTTCAGATTAAGATCTCTGAGGTTTTGCTTTTAGCCAATCTCTGCAAAAAAAAAAATGTTCTAACTTTCCCCAAAGTATTTTGACTTTTTTGCACAGTATAGAACAATGGCTTTATTTAAATTGATGCAAATTTGAAAAGCCCTTGACATTTTCCCTTAACCAGGCATTAAAAAAAAATTATCCAAGTAGCAGGTGTTGGCTTTTATGCAACCATCCATCAAATGAGCTTCTTATTTTTCTTTCTTAAGTTTCCAACAAACTCTAAACCCACTTTACAGTCTGGAGAAATAGGCCATTGATCCAGCAGCACATAAAACCAACTGAGTTTTTGCCCTGAAGTAGAGTGTTTGGCAGATGTTTCTGTGGCGATTTGAGGAGCATCCTAAACAGATTGTCAAGGACACTTTGGGACAAGGGCAATCGTAAATCAAATCCTTCTCTCTCTTTCCCTCTCCTGCCCAACTTCATCTATTAACTGTGAAGTAATGACAGCTGAAACTCTTGGGCAAGTACCAAGAGGACTTCGAGGACTCGCATTTACTGCACAGCCTGTAAAACTCCAATCTCCTGTTTAACAAGGGGGGAGGAGGAGAGGGGGAGAGGTCCCACCGAGTTTATAGAATTCATTACTAGAAAGTTTCACTGTGTGAAGTTTATAGATGTGATTTGACGCCTGATGGCTTTAAGCTCCTCATGTCTTTTGTGATTGTTTTCGTTGGTTTTTGTTTTATAGTGTGATTTGAATGTTTGTCCTCTCCAGAACTCATGTTGAAACTTCATTGCTGTTGTCACAGTATGAAGACGTGGGGTGTTTCAGAAGGGATTAGGCTATGCAGGTTCTACCTGCATGGGTGGAATGTGGCCTCATACAGGGCAGCCCTGACACTCCTGCCCTCTCGAGTCCTATTGCCTTCCACTATGTGATGCCACAGCACGAAAGTCCATTGTGGATTCCAGGGCTTTTGTCTTGGATTTCTCAAATCCTGTTCTGTTTATTATAAATTATCCGGTCTCTGGAATCCAGTTGTGATAGCGCAAAGTAGACAAAAGGCATTTTGTTTTAGGGTGGATTTATTTGTTTCGGGGAGGGTATTGGCTTTTTGTTTGTTTTTCCCCTTGATATTTTCAATCAAAGATTTTAATTTACTTTCTGTCTTGCCCCATAATTGAAGGCCAGCAGTGATTGTGGCCAGAAGCCCAATACAATTTCCTGTAAAACTTCTAGTCCCATCTTCCTTATTTCAGATAAAGTTCTCCACAAGAAAATGGTGTAACACTGTCCAACTGAGAGGCTCTCAGTAGGTCCCCACTGTCATCACAATGGTGTCCTCTGGCCTCCTTGCAAGGTGTGACGTAGCAGAACTGTGTTCTGGTCACTGGCCACCTCTCTATACACCTTGTCACCTTGCCTGCCACGACTCTCACACTTTAGAAAGACTCTTCTATTTTAAAAACTTAAATGACTTTTCTTCCCTTTTCTGTATACTAACACAGCTTGCATTTCACTGTTTTTATTGATTGCTATTTTGATTTATCAATCTATGGGGCCCATAAATTGTCAATCCATTAATATAGAATGTAATGATCAAATTAGGGTAGTTAACATCCATCTCTTTACTTTTTTTTTGGATTGATTAACACATAATCATTGTGCATACTTATAGGGTACAGTACGATATTCCAATGCATGTATAACAATATGTACCATTTCTATCACTTTTTTGTTTAGAGACTTTGAGCTCCTCTTCCTAGTTATTTATAAAGTATGCATTAGGTTTCTCTGATCAGCAGTCACCTACTGTTCTGCAGGACACTAGAAGTCATTACCTTTACAGCATTGTGTTTGGACACCTGTTATCTCACCTCCCTCTCCACCAGCCTCTGCAATCACTATCAGACATTCTGATTGGCTCTATTTTAACACAGTGGACTTCATCTTTTGTATCTACCTTATTTCCACTAACATAATGCCCTCTGGTTCCCATCAATGGATGAGTGGGAAAGAAAAATGTGACACTAAGTTTTGATTGTTGACTTACTCCTCACTGACCCTCACTTTGTAGGACAGCAGGCTGATTTTAGTTCCTGGTTACAAACCCAATTTCTAAAACCTAGCTTGTTATTTGAAAAAGAATAGTACATGAGAAAGGAATTCTCATGTCTTTGAAAAGTCATTTTCTGTAGATGGAATGACATTCTCTCTTGTATCCTGTAAAATACACGTTCATGTTTGAAACTAATTCTCCATCTTTATTGCTGCCCTGACAATGTACAGGGGAATGGCCTCATTCTCTCACTTTGTATTTCCTCTTTAATTGCGTGTTATGCTCTAGGTTGTTTGTATTTATGCCTGTGCCTTGTTTCTACTGGGATGAGAGTTTCTGATGGTCAGCAGCAATACCGAATATGCTTTATGATCTCGACACCTCCAACAGGCTTGGCACATCAGAGATGCTCTGCCAGCATTAATTCATTGCCCTGACTTCCAAATCATGGCATGTTTCCCATTTATTCAGCAAACCAATCTCCTACAGTTCCAGAACACTGTATATGGTCATCCCATCATCTTTTAGACTCAAGCTCTTAGTGAGTAATTCATGAAAATGTGCTGATTAACAAGCCACCAAACTGGAAGAGATTGCTCTTGTTAAAACCCTTGGTAGTGAGGAGATTTGATAGCCTGGAGGCCAAGAAGCATGTGCCTGGAATATCTCAGGAAGAATGGGAGTCTTTGAAAGTGTGGATGGTGGAATGAGAAGCATTGGGACTGTGCTCAGGGTTGCTCTGAAATACATAAGTACACAAAAGGATTGGCACTGAGCAGAACCCACCCTGCTTTCAGATGCTGGCAGCATGGTCTTGGGCTGCAAGACTGTTCCACCGGAGAGGTAAGCATGGAAAATACCCTGAGCTGAAGAGGAGGCAGTATCCTGAGGTAAGCTGTCATGGAGGGGAAAGAGCACTGGCCTGGGAGTGATGCTGGTAGACTGTGATTTTGAGTGTGTTTACTGACTTCTCTGGGCTCTAATTTCTTTTTCTTTCTTTTTTCTTTCTTTCTTTCTTTCTTTCCTTTTTTTTTTTTTTTTTGACAGTGCTGGGATTGAACCCAGGGCCTTATGCATGTAAGGCAAGCACTCTACCAACTGACCTATATCCCCAGCCCTCTGAGCTCTAATTTCTACATATGTGACACGAGAACTTTAGAATAATGGGCAGTTTACAAATATTAAATTAAACAAAAATCATATATATGAACTCCAATATATCACATGGTTACGCTGGTATTGCTCTAGTTGATGTTGACATGGAACATGGAAACCTTGACTGACTTGTCTCTGCTTTTCCAACTCCTTCCAGAAAGGACCCATGAAGCATCACACACACATGCAAACATACATATAGAATTCATCATGGTTTACAAAATTATTCACATTCACTGCTTTGAGTTTCACTTCTGTCCAAAGAGGAAGTTACAGTAGGGATTTAGAATCTTTTTTCACCGAGGATAAAACAATAGGTTAAGGTCAAATAAGAAAGTGGTTATTGAGGGTTTTGATGTGGCTTCTAATAGTTATTAATTGAATAGCAACCTTTAAGAATTGCATAATATTGAGCACCTAAAGTGAGTTGTGACTACATTAGGCGCTAGACGTACTAAAGAGGAAAAAAGTGATGTTGAGATATTTGTGGGAATACATGCATGCAATTGAATTTCTGTATAATATGTCTTAAGAAACAGTTCTTCACAGAACTGGAAAAAAGTCCTAAAATTCCTATGAAAGAATAAGAGACACAGACTAGCCAAAGCAAGAAAATATTAAGCAATGAAAGCAGTTCTCGAGGCATTGCAATACCTGATCTCAAATTATACTACAGAGCAATAATAACTAAAACAGCATGATTTTGTCATAAAAGAGACACATTCATAGAAGAGGGGACAGAGACACATCACAGATGTGTCTTAGACATAGTCAAACGTGTCAAGATCCTTGACAGAGATACCAAAAACATATATTGGAGAAAAGATAGCTTTTTTCACAAATGGTATTGAGGAAACTGAATATCCGTTTATAGAAGAATGAAACCAGATCTCTTTCACCCTACATGAAAATTAAATCAAAGTGGATCAATGACTTAGGAATTAGACCAGAAGCTTTGCAACTGCTGGAAGAAAACCTAGGGTCAATATTCAAATGTATTGGTGCAGGCATCAACTTCTTTTATAAGTCTCCTAGAGCTCAAGAAATAAAACCAAGAATCAACAAGTAAGAAGGCATCAAACCAAAAAACTCCTGCACAGCAAAGGAAACAATTAAGAACATGAAGACAACCTACAGAATGGGAAAAGATTTTTGCCAGCTGGTCTTCTGACAGGAGATTAATATCCAGAATATATAACGAACTGAAAAAAGTAACACTAAAGGCAACATCGACCATAAAAAACAAATAAACAAAATAAGTAAAAAACCCAATCAGTAAATGGGAAAAACATCTAAATAGATATCTCTCAAAAGAAGAAAAACAAATGGCCAATATATAATAAGAGAAAATGCTCAACATCCTTAGTAATCAGGAAAACACAATTCAAAACTATACTGGGATTTCATCACAGTCCAATTAGAATGGCAATCATCGAAACCACAAATAATTGTGGGCAAGAATATGCAGGAAAATGTATACTCAGGAATGGTTCACGGAGCTCCAGTGTACAACCACCCTGGAAAGTAGAATGTAGATTCCTCAAAAGACTAGGAATGAAACCTCCACATCACCCAGTTAACCTACTCCTTAACATTTATCCAGAAGAACTAAACTAAGCATGCTGTAGTGATATAGCCACACCAGTGTTTATAGCAGTGAAATTTATGAGAGCCAAATTATGGAATCGGCCCACATGCCTGTCACCAGATGAATGAGTAAAAAAAAAATGTGGAGTATATACACAAGGAGTTCTACTCAGCCTTAATGAAAAATGAAATTATGTCATCTGCTGGTAAGGACATAGAACTAGAGAACATCATGTTAAGTAAAATAAACCAGAATCAGAAAGTCAATAGTCAAATATTTTATTTCATACAGAAGATAGAGATGAATAAAAAATTAAAAAGGTGGTTACACAAAAAATAGAAGGGATAACAGTGAAGTAAAAAAGGGGAATAGAGGGGAAGTGAGGAGAAATGGGAAACAGAAGGAAATGCAGAATAAAATTGACCACATATGCTATGTGCATGTATGAATATTCACAATGAACTCCACTTTCATGAATAACTATGATGTATCAATTAAAAAACAAATAAATAGAAGGAAGACTAATAGAGAAAGAAGAACAGGGGGGAGAAGGAGAGGAGGGAAAGGAAAAGACTGGGAATTGAAATGGAGCAAATTATGTCATATGCATCTGTGAACATGTCAAAATAAACCACACAATTAAGTATAGCTAAGTGCAGCAATAAAAACATAAAAAAAGAATCAATTCCACCAGGAGTTCTACACGCAAGAAGAGGGGCACTTAGCAGAGTGTTTAAGGAATTACTTCCCAGGAGTAATTCTGCCTGGCTTGGTCTAAGAGAATAAGGAGAATTTAACATAGAGGGAACATCCTGAGCAAAGTCCCTGCATCTTAAATAGCTTGATAGCATAAGTGTGTAAAGGGGAGATTGGAGAGATGGGCATGGTAGGCAAGATCCAGGCATCAGGGCCCATGAGGCTCTGCTACTATTTTGCTCTTTAAAACTGATGGGGAGTAACTTGAATGAAGAACGAGGAGATCAGATAATTCTTTGAAAAAGTTTACCTTGATTTTAATGTGCAGGAGGGAGTGTAGTGGGAGAGGACTGGAAGAAAAGAGGGGAAATTAGGAAGTGGTGGCAATGGTCCAGGAGTAAGATGGTAGGGAAAGAGTTTAGAGCAGTGAGCATTACCACCAAGGATGACCTCTTCCTCCAAGAAAGGGAGCCCACATGAATCACTCACTCTTCTTTAATAATTGCTGAACTCCACCTTACACATAGGTTTGTAGATGCCTTTTCAGCCCTTTCTTCTAAGCCCCTACCCCATCTTCCTATGCCAAACATACAGCATAAAAGTATTTAAATATAGAGGCAAGGACTTCAGTGTTCTGCAGATGAAAGTGTCTTGAAAATCCTAAGAGAAATTGCAGAATGGACTTGAGAGGGATTTGCACACATGCATATTTTAAATGTCAACAATGCCATGTGAAAAATTAAAATGAAACAACCTCATAAAGTATTTGCCATAAAAGCACACAAAAAAATGTCACTAGTGCTCAAATGGCTCATACAAATCAATTAGAAAAGCACTTAAACTCAAGAATATCAATGGTGAAAGGACTTGAACAGATCATTGTAGAAAAAATAGCTAATAAACATAAGAATAATATTCAAATTTTCCAGTGTGACAAAAATAAATCTAAAAGAAAGATGAAATAACTTTTCCCTGTCAAGTTCTCATAGCAGTTTAAGAAATCACTGGCACATACTGGAGTTGGTGGGGATGGGACCTAGAACAGGTCCACAATGAACCCAGTGAGCGTTTGGAGACATGCTCTTAAAACTGCTCTTAAAAGTAATTAGACTATCTATGGATATCTCTCTCTGTGACTCTATCTCCATGTTTCTTTATCTCTGTCCAAACATATCCATATTTATCTAACAATCTATCTTTACAACTAAGTGTGTTTTAAAAATAGCTCTACATTTTTAGATGTCAATTTTATTAGTAGGTCTCCATGCTAAGGAAAATACTAAAGACACAGTGAATATTTATTTGCAACAATATAAATTACAACACTACATACAGTGACCGAAATCTGGAGCCCTTGAAATATTTGGCAATGGAGGCTTAACGTAAGTGAGTAATGGCTTAGTGACACAATGGCCAATTTGCAGTTGTGATAGCAAAGAGGACACTGATACAAAATTGCATATATGTGATTAATTCTAGCTATTCATATCTCTGTGTGTGTGTTTACACATGTGTACAAATGATGATAGATGTTTGCATCTACGTGAAGTTCAGGACCATGTCATGTACTAGTATATAATGTTGCTGAAAAATACTTATAATAATGTGTTTTGCAATGATTTTACTAAGCCTGGCTGACATTTCTGATACATTATCACAAAGTTTTGCTGTTGTCAATTTCTTGTGCAAGGAAGCAACTCTTGAAACAACGTCTTTATTTCTTTGGAAAAAAAGTCATTATCCAATGAAAAATTCAATGAAACGAAGAGGTGACTAAATTTGTTATGAGGAGAGCTCTGTGAAATGTGTGTCTTCCCAGAAACGTGACTGTGAAAAACCACCGGAAACTTTATTCACAAATTTGGGGTCCACCAATTATGCATGCAAAATAAGTTGAAACAAAAACACCAAAATATTCACAGTGGTGGGGTATGGGTTCCGTGATAAGAGAGCAAATTTCATTTTCTTTTATGATTCTGAATTGTACTGGAGCATGCACAGCCTTGAAAATCAGAAAGGAATATAGTACTGAAGTTATAAAATTAAAGTCACACTCTACTGACCTGTTCACGCCTCTGGAACTTCTTAAAAGAGACAAGGGAAAAGCAGGGACATGCAATTTTGTTCACAACATCGTTTAGTTTTACTACTTCACTGCACCATTAGAAAGCTTGGAAAAGTTTCCATTTTCAAATTAAGAGCTCAGCGAGTTATTTCCCTTCCTATTTAAAAAATTCCACTTCCTGCTCCCACTTCCCAAATTGCCTCCCCAATCCTGAACGACCCCTTTCCAGGCCCCTGAATGGGTGACCAGTGGGCCCAGGAATCCCCTGCTTCCAGGAGCAGAGCCTGTCTCACTGCACAGCTCTCTAATTGAGCTGGCTTCTAGCACTTGGTATCTCTGTCTGCAGACCCTGATTAGGTGGCACCTCATGAGTAATCCACATCAGGATATCCTCCCTGCAGTCTCCCAGCCCAGCCTGTGATATTGCTTGATCCTTCCTCCCAGCAAGTCTGAAAAAGTTTCGAATTAGCAAGTGATAATCCTCCAGTCAGGGTGAACTAAGGACATTGCTGACTCTAGGGTGGCTGTAGAAAAACAGAAATACCCTCTCCATTCAGATCAGAGAATGCCTTCCCTGGAAAAGAAAAATAACACAGAGAAAAATCATCCATGAATTGTATTTATTCAAAGTCATCCATGTCCGTTAGAAATTAGGGTGACATCACTGAACAGAAATGATTATATGTAATTCTCACAGCAGAGTGGAGCAGATGCAATTAGGCACTTGCTTTCTCAGCTGGCATATCGAGGTGCAGAATTTAGATAGCAAAAGCAGAGTATCAGACTTTTGATATAAAGAGCCCAAGTGAGCTTGGGTGTTACATCTCCTCCATCACAGCATTGTCCCAGAGCCGAACTCATGTGGTGCAGAATGTTTGCTGATCCTTCCCTATGGACTCTTTCCTGTTTCCTACTCTGGTTTCTGACCTAATTCCCCACTTGTCTTTCCCTTGCTCACTGAACTCCCACCATTTCAGCCTTCTTGCTCAACCCCCACATGCTGGGCAGTCTCCTACCTCCTAGCCTTCTTTCTAGAACACCACAGACAGCCAGGCATCTCCACAACTAGCTCTCTCACTTCCTTCAGTTGCAAATGGCTCTGACCTTCTCAGTGAAGCCTTGTCTAGCCATTCTGTGGCTTGCCATTTCAACACACTTGCCCAGCACTCTGGTTCTGGCACATCATAGATACTCAGTCTGTATAGGTGGAATTCAAAGCTAGAGGTAAATTTCGAGTTGCAGAGGTTATTGAAAGGTGCAATTCTACCTTGCTCATATCACCTGACCTTTGGCTCAACTCACAGAAATGCAAGGAGGGGAAGGAAGACCCAAGAGACATCTTCTAGGGAGAAGAGCATGATACTTTGCCTCCTCTCATCATGGTTCCTCCTCAAAGCTAAGTGAGGTTTGTACAAAGAAACTATTAGTAAAAACTAAGGCTGTGGTTGAGGTGTTGCAAAAATAGCCCGATGGATCTCCCTGTTTCTAGAATCTACATCCTTGCCAAGAGGTTTAGTAGCTCCTACCAAAAGGTGAAACCTATCCCCAGCTCTCTTGACCCTGTGATTCATTTTAACTAATGGAATTTGTTGGAATGACCTTGTGACAAATCTCAAAGGCTTTGCACACTTCCATTCTCTTAATTGGAAACCTTTCCGATGTCATATGAATTACCTCCAGACAGCCTGCTGCAGAATGAGGCATGCAGATTAGAGGTGAGTCAGTATAACTACCCCAGGGAGACATGTGGAAAGTTCCAGAGATGATCAGCAAAACCTTTGAGCATACCCATAACTGACCACAGTTGCATAATAGAGCTTGACCAATACCAGAAGGACTGCCTAGTTGCCTCCATCCAATATGCCCATCTGAAGAAGTGTAAGTTAAATAAATACTCAAGTGACTCAAGATTGGGGTTGTTCACTATAAAGCAATAGCCAACTGACATAGGAATTTCTCAAAGAAAGAGATGCTGATCTTTCACTCCTTGGTTGTTTTTACACAAACAGGCCTAAAGAAACTATCACCCAAGTAAGATTTTTCTGCTGGATAAAAGTATATGGAGCAGGTTCTCAGGCAAGTCTGATGCACAACCCAGAAGATTAGGGATGAGATGAAGAGACTGTGTTTTATGAATGTAAACACACAAGACTAGGAGGAGTGGGAATCTGTTCAAAAGGAATAGGAGATTAAGTTTCTCATGATGAGGATTCTCTAGATCAACTGGAAGGTAATCTATGGATGGCACAAAAAGCCCTAGCTGTTGGTAACAGTATCAATGAAGGAAGGGCTTGGAGGAAATAGGAGTAAGTGTGATGAGCAGCCCACAAGAGGGGTCATTGCTGCACCAGGGAAAGGATCTCCATGCTTGAGCTACAGGGAAGGAAGAGAAGATGGAAAAGACAGGTGACTGTGTACTTAGGGGTGTTTGAGGGGCAGGAGGCAGAGGATACTCAATGGTTTTAACTGAGGACAAAATCATTTTATATGGGGTCAGTGGCTGTTTACTGAGTCAAGACTCAAGAAAATGGTGATGATCTAGAAAGGTCTGGGGGAGCAGAACTTAACCATGAACAAGAGAGATGACCGGTAGTACAGGTGGTGCAAGGAGGGCTCAGCTGGTGCAGGTGCCTTGATCATACCGTCACTTTCTCCAGAATGCTCTCTGCTGCTCTTAGCATTTCCATCATTTGACCAAGTTGTGAAAAGAAGAAGAAGAAGGAAAATGATGACTTGGGATATTGTTGGACAGGTGTAGTACAAGACATGGTGGGTTGAATTTGAGGCTACCTATTTTTAAAAGAGAAAATTAAATTATTAAAGACAAAGTCCAGCTTGGTCATGGAATTATGTGAGATAAAAGGCACTGATAGGCAGAAGTAGAAGGATAGAGGAGATGAAGGACTATTTGAGTCAAAGAACAGAAGTAGTGGGTTGAAGAAAGCAATAAATAATAAATAAATAAATAGATAAAGTTGTTAAGTCACAGAGATTGAGCCAAGAGTTTAAAACTAAAATTCAGGATTTCAGAAGCTAAACAGGTCTGGGCCTTGACTTAGCTTGAGGTGTCACCACAGGAGTGGCCATACAAAAGATGTTAGAATTGGATTTTCTTGAGAATATCAAGATCTTGAAAGCATGAAGTGCTGGATGGAGGTCTCATCAAATGACATGCAGACAAGGGAAGGGAAGGGAGATTATAATGTGAGATTCTGTGACCCAGATAAACTTGCCCCTGGTGGATCATAGGTGATGCAACTTAACGGGCCTGAACAGAAAGAAACTTTTCAATAAATACATGCTAAGGGGCTGCAGGAGGCTTCTTTTCCTCTGTCCAGCTGCTAAGTGACAACGTAACAAATAAGTGTTTGATAAATTCTGATAAGGTAGGGAAAGGACCTCTGAGGATCCTGATGTCTCTAAAGCACAACTCAGGATAACAAATAAGGACCCCTGGGCAGGAGAACACCCATTTATGGGTAAGCATAAAGAAAGGTGTTAATTTCTGTCCATCTCAGCCCTCTGGCTGTGTCATGTCCAATCAGGTGCTTAATCTTTTTCTTCAGTTAGAAGAACCCCAGAAGGAGTGCATGGAGGTTTGAGGCAGCAAATTTCCTCTCCAATAGAAATAGAAATCACAGAGCTCTTTATGCAGATCTCAGGCAAAATGTGTTATCTTTTTCTTTTTATATTAAAAGCATTTCAAATGCCCAGCCATAAATTATTTGACCTACATTAATTTTCAAGAAGAGAAAACTGAGAACCCTACCTCTGTACTGATATAGGGAGGAAGTCCCAGCTCTGGCGGTGGCTGGGAGACCACAGGCAAACCAGTTTTTTTTTTTTTTTATAACTAAAGTTTCTTCATCTGCAAACTGAAAATAGAGTAGTGCCCTTATGCATGGGGGATACTTTCTAAGACCCCAAATACATGACGAAAACCACAGATAATATCAAATGTTATATAGATATTTTTTCCTATGCATGCATACCTATGATAAAATTCAATTTATAAATTAGCCATAGTAACAACAATTTATAAATCAGCCATAGTGATCAACAACAAAACCAGTAATAAAATAGAATAATTATAGCAATATATATAAGTAAAGTTACTTGAAACTTATGAGTTTTTTTAAAATCTGGGATTTCCCACTTAATATTTTTAAACTGTTGTTGATCACAGGTAACTGAAATAACAAGAAAGCAAACTCACAGATAAAGGAAGGCTACTGTAGTTCTATCAGGTTCAAGTGGGTGTAGAGGATTAAATGAGATAAAGTGCAACCCAGCACACCGTCAGGATTTAACCGTTCTTAGTTATGTTGTTATCAATATAACATTATTACTGCTATTGTGATTTTGAACTGCACAGACTACTTTCTTTGCATGTCAAAGAAAAGTATGGGAGAGGGATTCCATATATTCAAGAGCTATCCCCCAATCCCAATCCCTGAGGAATTGGGAATCATTGCTTCTTGATTTTTTAATGATTGATCGCTTATGTCACATACTTTGTGATAAGGCATATAGGTGAAACAAAGCTAAACAGACATCAGATCTTATATTCATTTCTTCTTCTACATATGAAAAAGAAATCAATTTCTAAACGAATTGGTAATATACTGTCAGTTCCTGATTGTGAATGACCCACAGGTTTATGCCTTAGAGTTTCATCTTCCACACTGGGTTCAGGTACCATATTTCAATATCTGGAGCCTCATTTGGGAATTGTTCCCAAATCATGAGATAAAGAAATAGCTGGGTTGTCACTAGCACAGGTCCTAATGGATGTTATTCTACTCAAGTCCTGAAACAGATGTGGTTGTGACAGTGGAGCTCTGCCATGGCTGTGTTCCTTGGCCAAAGCAACTGTTGTAGTTTTGGGGTCTTTCTTTTTAGAATTGATGTCATAACTTTCAGGAACTCATTTAATGGATTATACCAGTTGAGCTTTTTGTGCTTTCCTAGGGGTTAGTGGCATCAAAAAAACATTATATCACAACGTAATCAATGCTCAGAGATTTATGTATTTTTTTTCTCCCATTTTATATTGAGGGAACCTAGAAAGTGAAGGAAGGAAGAGGTACCCTCTGTCGGAATAAGAGCTTGGTTAGCCCATCTTGGCTTAGTGAAAAGCAGCCCAACTTGGTGTGAGGCTTGTTCTCAGTGACAGTAAAATAGATTGTGCATTGGCCACTGGCATCTCCCAGAAGAAATACAAGACTTATTGCAATCTCTGTACCCAACAGCCTAATGTCACAATCCAGGTAATGGCTTGCAATGCTCCTGGAAAGGGCTACATGCCCTTGGTCAAGACTCTTGGAGGTTCTGAGTTTCAATTTTATTAACTATAAAATGAGGATTGTAATACTCCTTTTGAATAATAAGTAACAGGACATATATAAAACTGTCCAGCAACATGCCTGAAGTCTGATAGACATTATTTAAAATGTTAGTTCCTTAGGGAGAAGTGCAGAGAAATACATTCAGTAGTCTTTCTGCTTCTATAGAGACACAGTTTTGACTGGTCCCCACAAGAATGTAATATATGGATAAGTTTCCCCAGCCATAATGTGAGATTAGAAGCTCTATAGTTAATATGTGAGAACTTATTACCATACACAGACATGCACTGAGGATTGTTAAGCAACATGGGCTGTTTCACTTAGTCGTATTATTCAATTCATTTATTTTTCCAATAAACATCTTTGAATTCCTGCTGTGGGCTTAGGCATAAAGATGATTGCTGAGCAAACAAAATGGTAACATGGTCCTGCACCTTATGGAGTAAGGATGTAGAGCCTGAGATGATCACACCAGCAAGCAGGAAATTTCAACTAGACTACATGCTAGGAAATAGAGGTTTGCACTGCTATGGACTTGTGAGATGTTGGCCCCATCCAGCAGGTCTGCCAAGTTTTCTCAAGAAAGCAATGATCTAAATTCTGAAAGAGAAGATTTATGTAAGACAACAAAAAAGAAGTGAGAACAAATTGCACAAATTCTTCATGTAAGGGGTAGCAAGGCAAGTAGGGAGAAGGGAGGGAAAGTGTTGTGGGTGCCTGCAGATGAGGCAGATGACTCTGAGGAGGTAGGCATGGCCTTGTGAGTGACACCAAGGAGCCCTATCCTTATCCTCTGAGCTAAATGTCTGAAAACATTAATAGGTAAACCAGAGAGCATGACAGATGTGTTTTTGAAAGGTCACTCTGGCTACAAGCTAGAATGTGGGAGCCTGTATATGAAGGGAAGCCATGTTGGCCATTGGAGATAGGTGGTGGTTGAGTTGGACTTGGGGCATAATTCGTGCCCTATTAGGGGGAAAAAGGGACAGTACTTGGTTATGGCCTTTCTATAATAGAGAGAAAAGGCTGCATCAGGATGCCATCTGGATTTCTGGCTTTCTTTACTCAATAGACAGTTCAGTCTTTTAGTGAAATAAAAAAAAAATAGTTAAGAGAAAACTGCTTTTGGGGGGGAATAATGAAGCTTTCAGCTTGGGACTATAAACCTGTGGTGCATTTAAAATACAAAAGATGTCGAGTAGACCTTTGTGTATGAGGTCATGGTTTGAGAAGAGAGCTGTGGGCTTTGAAGAGCCCATTGGTGAATCCTCTGGGTACAACTGAGGCCAATGGATGGAAAGATGATTTACTAAGGGAGCTAAGGTGAACAACAGAGAGAGCCTGAAACTTCATATTGAGAGACGGTTGGTAAAGTTGACAAAGAGAAGATAAGCAAGAAGGCAGGGGAGGGGGAAAAACTAAACAACAGCAGTTCCTCGGAACAGCATGGAGGGAAGGGCTGAGATGTCTTTCTGCAGAAGGTGCAGGCAGCAGGGGCCAGTGAGGCGGTGAGTTAAGTAAGAGGAGGGCACTGAAGTGACACCAATTAATCTCTTTAAAACAAATAGTCACTAGACATATTGGGAGAGACGAGAACTGAAATCAGTAGAAATTTTATTAGACCACCTTCTGTATCATGAAACCTGTGCACAGTGGGCACGAGGGTCAGAAAACCACGCTGGGAGAAGGGAAAGCGGTTAGAGTTTTCAGACACTTTTCCTCCTTATATCCTCCACCAAAATTACATGACAAATGGTTTATTTTCTTCCACTGGCTTTATCTACCTTTTTCCCTTGTTTTTCATGAATCCTTTCTAATAATTTCTAATTTGTTTGCCTCAATATTAAAAAACTCATTTGTACCTTCTATGAGGCATTATCATGGGCAAAAACCTCCTCAATACCGCATCTCATGGACCAAGAAGCTGATTTGAATTTGAATTCTTATCTCCCAAACACCACTAATTATTATGGAAATCTATTCCCCAAGGGGACCCCATATGAAATTTTCACATAATTAAAGTCTGTATTCCTGCGACTCTCCCACTGCAATGTCACCACGGTGAGCAGAGCAGAAAGCTAGAAGAGGAAAACCCAGTGGCTTTTCAGGCTCTCTGTGTTGAGTGTCACCAAAAGCTGGACACTGAAGAAATGGGGAGAGGAAGGGAGAACCACGAACAGTGAAGGAGATCCACAGTAGACACAAAAATGAGAGTGAACCCAACACAAAATGAAGTCTACCTTGGATACAAACAGCAGCAAAACCAACATTGCATCATGGTACATTAATCTTGTGCAGTGAAAACTGAAAATGATCTCCCAGAATAGAATAAAAGCACAAAGCGGTGAAAATTGTGCCAAAAAATTAGGAGTTTGGAGAAGAAAAAATAGATATGTGGCCAAGAAAAAAAAAATATTATTGTAATGGTGGAAGAAGCATTGAGATTGACAGTGAAGAAGGTTACCTAGAAAATGGATATATTGAGAATAGAAAGGTAAAAGATCAATATGCTCTAAGGAAATTCAATGAATGGGCCAGTTTGTGGTCTTATTAAAAATAAAACCTTCTCTGGGCTTCTAGGTAGATAAATGTAGGTTATTTTCAGAGAAATAGAACCAACATTTCAGACTTATCGTCTACAACAGTTGAAAATAGAAACCAACACAACATCTGGTGAATTTTTAGAGAAAGTGGCAATCTTTCATCTTGACAAGTAGTTTTTTTATGAGAGAAGCAGAGAAAATCAATCTTTTATATAGGAAGGCTCTAGAAGATGGCCCCTGGGCCCATTCTTGGGGGAAAAAATATTTTAAACCATACTCTCAACAACAGAAAACAAAATTACTAAGCCAAGGGAAAAAAGCAGCCTAAAATGATTGGTGTTTTATTTACACTATAAACATACAAAACAGATATTTATTTACACATTCCTGTCAAAAAATGGCGCTTTCAAAAGAACATGGAAATGAAATTCATCTTATTAGGGAAAGAGGATACACCAGTAGAACTGAACAACCATTAAAAACAATTTTGGAAGAGATTCTACTGACATGGCAAAATTCATATGATGAAGCCCAGTGCCATAGCACCTGCCTGTAATACTATCTGCTCAGGAGGCTGAGGCAGGAGGATTGCAAGTTCAAAGCCAGCCTAAGCAACTTAGTGAGGCCCTAACCAACTCAGTGAGAACTTGTTTCTTAATAAAATGTACAAAAGAGCTGGGCTTGTGTTTGAATGGTTAAGTACCCCTGGGTTCAATCTCCAGTATCTCCCCCCAAAATTCATATGATCATATTATAAGAAAATATAAATACACCGGATTTAAACATGGATCAGCAGTTCAAACTCAACTGTGGTAAGAAAGAGAAGCAGATCAGACAAAAACACACATGTATCTGTTGTCAGCTGTGAAACAAAGCAAGGCTAACACAGATTTAAAAAAAAAATAGATAGTGAGGAAGAAGGAGATGTCAGATAGGAACAAGGTTGAGATTCTCCAGGGAAAAGAAAGTCAGGTCCAATATATGGCATTTTCTTTTGAAAAATAATGGCAAGATTTTTAAAGCTTTTATGCAAAGACAAGTCAAAATCTGAAAATTTAAAAATAGGTTTATGACAATATAAAAAAGCTTAAGTTAGGGGTCAAAGGGGAGATAATCAGTGGAAAGATCAAGGAGAGATGATGGTTTGAAAAGAATGAAGAAAGTAAAGATAGAATTAGAGAAAACACAAGTTATTTGGAAGACAGACTTGTTAAGACTCAGCAAATGAAAAAAAAGTGAGAAACAGTTGATATTCTAGTGGACATCAGTGATTGCTGAAGTTAGGAACAGCTGAAGATGAACAGGCTGGAGACGGGGTTGGCTGGAAGAGAAGCAAATCCGGCACCTGTTAGATGGGAGAGCCTGGATGAAGAGCAGATATGGGTGACCCAGGGGCAGAAGCTCAGCCCTGGTAGACAGTTAGACAAAAGCAGCACAGGGCTTTGGGCGCCAGGGGTAGGATGCATCTCTGTTACACAATACCTTCCTCTCTCCTTCCAGAGGCACCACAAAAATTCTAGCATTAGAATAGAGCCATAAAAATAATAAGATTTGGGGAAATCAATGGAAAAGAAATTTCAAAGAATTTCTAGGAAGCGGAAAGTCACTGGAAGGGAGGAGGCTGATGAAACAGGGAAGAACAGGCAAAGCTTTGGTTTGGGTGTTTACTTGGGGGCTACAGTGAGTCAGGGAATCAACACGGAGGTCCCTGCAGAACGCTGTGGTAGTTTGGGACTTGGAACTGAGAAGTCTAACAAAGAACAAGAGGAGAAAAGGGTCTAAAAAACAAAACTGTCATATTAAAACCTGTGCAGAGGACAGTGCCCTAACTCTTCAGCCTCATTCCCAGGCACAGAACACCCAGAAGCCCAGCAAGACAAGCAAACGGACAAAGCAAACAAAATCAAAGATTCTTCTCTTACAAATATAGGCAAGCAATCTGTGAGCAATCACAGCCCCCAAAGAGCCAACTGGAACCCCACAGCTAGGCTACCCTCATTCTTATATCTAGGGATGGCAAGAAGACTTCTGAAAATGGGACCTACCATGTACATGGCCATGCCCCTCCCCAAGAGCTCAAAGTCAGCTTTTATTTTACTGCTCACTGTTCAGTATAGATGGGACACCACAGTGGCCAGGCAAGAGGACCCACATCACTGGTGGAGAGTGTCCAAGCTGGCCTCCAGAAGGACCTTTCCTCTTGTGGGCTCAGGCTAATGCTTCATTCAAGAGATGAAGACTAAGTCACCTCCCCTTTCAGATGGGCTGGCATTAGTGACTTGTTTGACCAATAGAGTGTTACAGAAGCAGCAACTTGGTACTTGTAAGGCTAGTTGCAAAGAATCCTTGAAGTTTCTGGTTGGAACTCTTGATGACTCACTTTGGGGTCAGTCATTTGCCATGTAAGAAGAACAGCTCTTCTGAGGATCTACCCTATCATTCTGTGAGAAAAGTCAAGCAGCCAAGTGGGGAGTCTATGTGGAGATAAATTCCTGGTGATCACCAATGATTCCTGCCAGCTTAGCAGAGGAATCACATCTGAAAGAAGAATCTATATTTAACTCAAAGACAAGTAAATTCTTTATCTGACTCAGAGGTGACATAACTGCAACAGCGTGAGACTCACCAAGCAAAAACTGCCCTACTGAACCCAATCAATGCACAGAAACATGAGAGGTAATAAATTGTTACTGTAAACCACTAAGCTCTGTGTCAGTTTGTTGGGAAACAATAAGCAATTGAAATAAGCACAGAATATAAAGATCAAGATAAACAAGCAAAAAAGTATGATCCTAAGGAAAAATAGAGAACAGTTGGTAACAGAAAAGAACTTAAAAACAAGTCTGAGAATATCCTCAAGAATATTAGAACATATTTTGCACCTATAAATCATGAAAAAATTAAAAGCTGTAGATAAAAAGGACAATTTGAAAATTAGGAAAAAGTGAATATCACAAATATGATTATCAGAATGAAAAACAGCAAATAATTACAAGTTAGAGTAAGCTTCCCCTTAAAGCACCACAGTTAATTTCAACATCATGCACATCCACAAGACTAAGAACCTAATTAGAATAAAATATATTCCATGGTTGTGTAAATATATCAAAATAGATTCTATTGTCATGTATAACTAAAAAGAACAATTTTTAAAAAATTAATTATGAAGAAAAATCAGGAAAGATTCTCACTTGGAGTATCACTGTGAAATTTACACAGATAAAAAATAAAACATCACCTAAATAAGAAACAAGAATGACACCAATTTTTCATGAGCAACAGTACATAAAACAATAATTTTAAAATGTCATGCCTCCAAAATTCTCTTGAATTCTACCATAGATTTTACCATATTTCTTTGAATATAATATTCTACTGACTTTAATAAGCTTTGCCATTTTTAATGTCACTTCAAAATGCAAAATAAAACACTGACAAATAACATTATAAAAATATCTTTGTTTTATAAGTCTCATGTTGATTTCAGCTATTTAATTACCAAAATATGCAACTTAAAATGAATATAATTTGTTAATCAGATATCTCTAAAAACTCATACAGCCTTTTAATAAGCTAAAAAATTCCATATTTACCATACAGGGTAATTCTTATGCCCACAAAGTTTAAGAAACAAAAAGCAAGAATTAAATAAAAGGAATAAAAACTAAACTGTATTGGAAGATGTTTGGACTTAAAAAAATATTCATCTTTTAATGTAGTTATGGAAAATAGATGAGGAATTCTGAACTTTTTTTTGCATTCTGGCAAGACATATACTACTGTGCTTTTAACAGAAAGCAAGCTTGTTGGATGTTCATGTTGGATGCTAACAGGACTCAGCAGTGCAGTCCTGGAAGACAGTGGATGCCAGGGTCTGCACGTGCATGGGATGTACAATTGATGTGGCAGCTCAATACCCAACCAAACCAACATTTCCTTTTGAAGAAGCAATAATAGCATTTTTCATACATGACGGACTCTGGGATTTGCTTTCCTTAAACAATATTTTGCTAAAAACCTGAAAATATATTTGAAAAAATAATCAAGAAAAAGAGAACATAAAATTGAGGGTGATATATCAGGAAAAACAAAGAAACAAAAAATAACCAAGGCAAGTTAAGATGTAATAAAAAAATCAAGAAAGGATATAACTTATTGACTCTGTATTCATATTTCCACAATTAGAATTATGTAAGGGAGTTATTGTTAACATTTAGAATCCACATACAGACAGAGCAAGAAAAGTGGCTACAGACTCAGATGAAGCAGTGCTAACTCTGATATCGAAAAACATAAAAACTAAAGATGAAATTTGGAAGGTGGGAAGCAGGAAGAGGGGTGAAGGAAAGGGAAGTGGCATTTACATTCTTATCCTACAGGTGGGGGGGTCAAGGGACATATTTATATTTGATGAATCAGAAATGAAGTTGCAGATACATTCATGAAGTGACAAAGTATACCCATAGACAAACTGAAAATTGGAGGGAGTGGGAGAAGTGCAGAGGGGGTTAAAGGAGCCAGACCAACATCCGTCACAGTAAGATGCATCTAGCATTGACAAAGCCAGCAAGAGCAATATGAAAACACTAAGTAGTTGTGCACTTCTGAGGACTCGGTATAGACATAGAAAGGAGAATGAAAGGGAATTGTTACATTTTACTACGATTCCTATTTTAATTCTTTGGTCTTTATTTTAAGCCAAGTGCATACAAAATTAAATCAGCAGGTTGAGATCATTCAGTCCCATGGACAAAGGTAGACCAGGAGTGAGGGGCAACATGGAGGGTCTGAGCAGCTGCCCAGTGGTACAGGCTGAAGCTGAGGGAAGAGGGTGAGCAGGATTTATGATCCCACTATGCTGTTGAGCTGGCGAGAGCCTGAACGACACAGGAAAACCCCGGAACAAAAGATGGTAGAAGAGATCCGTGTCTTGAATCAAAGGTACAGGACTTTGGGGAACCTTCAGTCCTAGAACACCCTTTCTTTGAAAACACCCCCTGGGGCCGGTCATCAATAAGCCATGGAAAGAGACCTTTCAGCAGCATCCAGAAGGCTCTAGAGTGAGACATTCTGGAGGCTTTTGCTGTTTGGGACATGTACTGTCACCCTTCACATCTATCTAAGCACTCCCCATATTAACAGTGCTCCAGACTCTGAGAAGGTGAGGACAGACATGAGCCAGGTTTTCTACTGGGCCACCCCAGAGGCAGGTTCCAGCAGGTCACTATGGTGCCTATTTGCATGGAGAAAGCCAACTTTTCCTCTCCGCTGTCCTGAAATCAGTCCACAATTTAGACCAAGTATATATCCTTTTCAATGTCTCCTTAGCTCATCCGATCCTTTTTAGGGAAGATTAAGGTGCCCTTGTTCCAGTTTTCTGGGGATTATTGTAACCCTAGCACTGAAAGTCCTATGTCCAGGGAAACTTCTCAGTTCAAGGGAATGTGATAGTGAAGATTTATATCTTAGAAAATGTTCGTTCCCTGCGATCGTATTTGATCTTCACAAACACGTGCAATGGATACAGCAGGGTTTATGCTCATCCCCCATTTTATATTGAATCAATTGAGGCCAGAGAGATGAATCATCTTGGAATAAACACAGAGCCAGAAATGAGTGGACAGAGCACGCTACTCTCATCTCTTGACTCCAGATTCTGTTCCACACTGCAAGTTGTTGTGTTGAGATATTTTCACCTAATATATAATGGTAATAATAATGCTCCATTAACTGATCTTCTCATCAGCAAGATGGCATTATTAGCATCATGTTTTAGAGGAGGAAATTGAGGTAGAAAGAAATCAAGCAGCATATCTGAGAACACACAGTTGATGAGTGGTAATCAGGATTCAAACTTGGATTCCTCTGACACTATGCCTTAGAACCTGAGCAAAAACAGGACATGGTTCTCCTAAATTTTAGGAATTTCTCATATGGCTCCCCAAGAACTCCAAACTGCTTTTACAATTGTATTGCCCACTAGTTTTTGTTCTCATGGGTCTTTCATATCAGCCACAATGAACTAACTATCTGAGTCTTAAAAACATCTTAAAATATCTACTGCTTTCCTGACTCAGATCTGTGTCCAGGCCTTTCTCATACCTAGAATTTATTCATCAGGGCACTCAGTGTAAAGGAAAATAAAACATCCTCTGCAATCAGGCCTGGGTTTAATTCATGAAACTGCTGCCTGGTAGCGTGATTTTTGCTAAGTACTCCAAACCCATCAGAGCCTGCATTTCCTCACCTCTAAGTTGAAGACAATCCTTTGGAATCTCACTGGTCAGCCTGAGTTAAAGAACCTGTGCTTCTAAATCAGCTAGTACTGTGTATGGCTCCCAGTTGGTGCACTCCATTTCCAGCCACAGATACAACAGAGAAGGCTCTATGGTTCTTCCCAGTATGCATTTTAAGAATGGCTAATTCAAGAAAACCTGCATTCTATGTATTTTGTAAAAGATGTGTGCTTGATGAAAATTATGCATGTTTTTTGCTGAGCAGCTCTGCATTCTTAGATAGATATATATGAAGCATTGTGAAACCATAAGTCCAATTCTGCATTGCAGGCTGTGAATTGAGCAGAGAGAATCAAATGGTTCTCTTGAAGAGACCTGAGTGTTTTGTAGGGAAGAAGAGCTGGTGTAGTGTCACACGTTACGTGGACAGCAGTGCATTTCCTAGACAGTTACGCATTTTCAGTGCTGCTCCATTTTGAACCCATTTGGTGAATGAGCCTTAATATTTATGGGATTTATAAATCCATATTCATTGCCCTATTGATTATGAATTTGTCTTCTAAATTTAGCTTTCCTTTTCAGGTTAAGGTTAGAGTCACCATATTTATATTTGAATCTGAACTGGGAAGTCCACTAAAATTATTCCACTAGTACATTTTGGTTTGGACTGAACATGATACACACCAATGTGTGTATATGCATGTGTATATACCAATGTGTATGTATGCATGTGTGTACACCAGTGTGTGTGTATGCACGTATGTTCACCAGTGTGTGTGAGCATATGTGTATACCAATGTGTGTGTATGCATGTGTGTACACAAGTGTGTGTGTAGGCATGTGTGTACACCACTGTGTGTGTATAGGCATGTATACATACCAGTGTGTATGTATGCATGCACATCACCTTTTCTCGGGAAGCAGAGATGAAGGTGACAAAATTCCACTTCCAGAGTCTTTTTCAGTGTGATTTATCTCCCCCTGATCCTTTCCAATTTCCTTTCTGCAGAAATGCCACCATGGGAAAGGAGACGACAATGCAACAAAAACACTTGTAATATTAGATCCAAATTAAATAGTCAAATCTCTTCAAATTTTAAAGGGCAGTTCACATAAGCACTGTGGCAAAAAATTGTCCCTTTTTTTTGCTGTTGTTCCTCAGCAGGCAGCTAGAACACACTCCTTGTTGACAGCTGGCTAAAGCCATGTGACTGGGTTCCAGCCCAGCTCAGGAGCCACACCAAGCCAAGCACCCTAGACACTGATCTTGAAAATGCTCCTGAGAGATCCATATCAGCCCCAGTTTTAAAGATTTAAATAATTACAAAGGTCCCCAAACACATGCCTAGGACATCAAGGAATTTATCGTGGTTTCAAAAGGTTATTTGATTATGGACATAAAAAATCAGAAGTTTTACAGAGAATCTCCTAAATAAAACTGGAGAGTTTCGCAGTGTTGCTGTAAATCATGTCTTTATGTGGCAAGATAACCGAAGAAAACACACCATTTTCAACAGCAACAGAGACTCTTCCTAGGGAAATTGGTTTATCTCTCTTCTAAATCTTGGCCACCCAAACAGCAAGAAAGCCCCCTTGCTGACTGTGGCCTCTATGATGAATGACTTTTCCAACTCAGCTCCCCTGTGACTATGCTGGTACCTTGATTCATGCAGAAAGATGCTTCCATTTTGCAGACAGAACTGTCACACTGGACCTACTGGGCTCTTCTGAGATCTTTTGGACAACTGGTAAACTCCTTAGATCTCAGAGTTTTGGGGTCAAAAAAACATCTAGAATAGACATTCAGGGAAGCCAGGTGCCATTTAATACAACTCTCTTGCTGGGCACCTATGAATGTTCTGCTATGGTCATAATGACATGCTCCCGTCTTGAAAGACAAACTCCACTCATGATATCTTTGGGCCTTTTCCTGATTTCCAGAAATGAAGTGCACATGGAAGACTCTTAAGGCAGAAAACCTGGGTTAATCACTGGATGTGCCGCTCAGTGCCTGGGAGACAAGGGAGGCTGGTTGATTCCTGCAGCCACCAAGTGATAAGTTTTCAAAAGGAAATCACTAATCTTAACTGTAGGACCCATAGCCAGAGAGGTGTGAGATACTCTGTGCAGAAGGACAGATCATACAACTTAGTGCTTTAATCTTTACAGACTTCCCTAAGGTTTGGGGGCTTTTAATTCTGGATTCAACTCCCTCAGTCTTAATTCACTCCTCCAAAGAAGCAGGATTAATGTCATATACTTCACATTGGTAAATATGAGAATAAATTAAAATTAGGCTACATAAACTGCAAAGGGAGGGACTTTCAGAAAGTTGAGCAGGAACACAGGCACATGGCAGGAGGGTGGCACAGCCCAGTTCAACAGGGACAGAAGCTCAGGACCCTTCCAGACCTTCCCCTGTGTATCTGTTCATCTGGCTGCTTATTTTTATCTTTTAGAATATCCATTGCAACAAACCAGTAATTGTGAACACACACACAAAGCTATCAAGGATAAAACCAAACATGACTGTCCTGAGCATTTGATTACAGATTTATTTTTCATATTTCCTCTGAGATAACCTGGCCATCTTCTGGATCCATATGAAACAATCTCCAAGAAGTAAAGTTTCTTTTTCATGAGGTTTGGGGGTTGGTAGAAAAAAGAAATTGAAAGCTTGAGTGTCCTTTGAATCTTTTCAAAGAAAATTCTGGTAGTTTCCGTTTTTCTTAAATGAGATAAAGCATGTTATCCTTTAAAAACTTAAGAATTTTCCTCTGGCGTCTTCACAATAGGGAAGTATAAGGAAGCCTGACTAAATCTTTTTTTAATTGGTAAGGCAATATATCAGTGAACAAAGATTTCTCTGTATTTCAGGATGATTCTGTTGGATCTGAAAACAAATCACTTCAAGAGGCATTATTAGGTATTTTTATTGGCCTTTTTTCACAAATATATGGAGGTAAAAATCTTAAGGCTGAAGACAATATAAAGTCATATTTGGCCTCACCATAGAGATTTGCCCTTTGGATCGGGTAAGAAAATCCCCACACTTTAATTGAACCCAGGAGTGAAGCATTTCAAAAACATTTTCAATATACCAGGAAGATTATCACCCGACCTCATGGTATTTTGATGATAGTAAGTGCCTCACAAGGGCAAGAAAATATTAGGAATGGGTTTGCTCTGTGCCTGGATTAAGTGACACAAAACTGATGATGGCAAAATGATATCACAATAATTCTCAACCTTGGTGTGGCACATTCTGTGTTACAGATCACCTCCCCCTCCACATCTACTCCAATTCTTCCAACAACCCTGGGAGGCAGACAGAAAAATCACCTCCGTACCCGTTTTACTCCATTCCTCCTGGAAACTGAGGCATAGACACTGTTGTGGATTTACCCAACCATTGGCAATTGTGTCAAGAAACTGAGACAACTGAGATTGGAATTCAGCTCTGACTCCACATCCCAAGGGGAAGACTCATATCAAAGTGAATAGACTATTGCCAAACATAGTATGGAGATGGAGATCTTAAAGACCCAGTAAGAGGTAAGCCATCATAAATGATCAAAATCCAAGTTAAAAAGCCCAAGGAAGAACCAGCAGTTTGGTAGAGTATAAAATGTTTCAAGAATACATTGGCTGGAAGCAGAAACAATCCATAATCATTAAACCACAGGTTTTACTAGATGGCTGCTATAGAGACTGTTCAGACATACACCGCGTATGGTTTGAACACATTTCTTAACTTCTCCGTGATGAGATGAGACTCAAGATTCCTACTTCATCTACAAAATGAGGAGACTGATTTCTACCTCATGGAATCTATGAAGATTACCACAGCATGTGAGGTCCTTAACTTGGCCTTTGGGCTCTGCTTCTCAACATGTCACATGATGGAAAACAGTGTTATCAGCCTAGACAAGAGGCAAAAGTCTTTAGGGCCTGAGTCTTTTATGGGGAATACAGAGAATCTTCTGGAAGGGTGAGTGGATGCCATGTGATAGAGATCTTGATGTCAAAATCAGGAACTCAGATACTCCAAGTAGTGATGAGCCACAGAAATTGTAAGTTGGCTTCAGAAAAACCCACCAGAGAGCCACCATTAGAAGTAGAGGGACAGTCAAAGAAGTTAGCCATAAGACTTATAATATCACTCAGATGGACAGTTAGTATCCAAGCCATGCAGTACTGGACACATCTCAAAGCTGGACTCACCATTAAAATTTCATTTATTTCTTAAAACTGTAACTAGGCCTATGACACAGAGTGCTGTACACAGCCACCTGCTTCACCTGAGTTGGTAGTTGCTTCTAACTGTTAACTGTGTGTGCTTTCTCTTTTTCTTTTTACCCATCTCCAGGTGATTAAAATCCTCTCTGGTTTTCTTGGTACTTGGGCATCAATACCTTACCAAGGTCACTCTCCGCTGGCATCACTAGCTCTTTCGGTGACCTGGACTTCTCTGTTGAGCCTGAAACACTCTCCCAAGGGACTCAAATCTTGCATAACCCTTGTGCTGTCTGCATTTTTATCGGAAATCCAGGTCCTTATCCATCAACTTTTTTTTTTTTAACTTAGGACCTGTTATTATTTTTATTTTTTGTACACTGTTTGGCTTTCTCACTGTTTTTTGATTTCTTTGTTTATTCACAATGACCTGTGTGTGTGTGTGTGTGTGTGTGTGTGTGTCTCATGTATTTATTGCTTGATGGCATTCAGCACCTCTGGATAGGGAAACATTTATCTACTATGTCTCCTTTCATTCTTGTTGAAGTTCACTCAATGTTACCTTTATTTCCCCCTGATTCTACTCAGTTGCAATAGGAATTTTCATTATTATTCTTATCAGCAGTGTGTTATTTATAGAGCAGAGAAATAAGATAAGCCCTTTCTAATATAGATGGGACTCAAGCACTGTGGCTGGGAATAAGAAATACGAAAAAGGAAGGCAGAGCTTCACAGAGCAGAGCTGGAGGGTCAGCCCTGAGTGTGAGATAAAAGCCAACTGCAAAAATGATTTGGGACAGAAAAGTGAGATTGCAGCTGAGGTGGTTATCTTCCAGAAGGGAGTGGGAGGGGGTGGTGGGGGGAGAAAGCAAGGGCTGCTCCTCTGCTGTGCTCAGTACTGTATGAAACCCTGTGAGAGCATCCTCTCACTTCATCTCTAATCCAGATATAAGGTGGTAATAGTCCTACCTTATAGGTGGACACATTGAGGCTCAGAGAGATTGCTAGTTTTCAGGATGGTACTGACAGTCTATAGCAGAGCTTGCCTGTGTTTCCATAGTATAAAAATGTAAAACATTCATAAGTGGTTACAAGCTATACCAATAAAGGGCTAAAAATTCATGTCATTTAATCTAGTACCCCAAGGTCTGGGACCTCCAACATAAAGAAATATTCTGGTCCAGGCAGAGATTGAGACCCAAACTTCTCAAAGGCTTGTCATTTGGGAAGGGGAAAGTGCTGTCACCAGCCACATGTCTAAGAACAGAGAAATGGTAAATAATGGCAGGTTTACATGGAGAAAGTTTATGGACATACTTCAACTTATACCTTGGTGTCTCTGGTAAAAATTGGAAAATTATTATAAAAGTAATATAAGTATAAAAATGCAAATATATTTGCAATTTAAAAATATAAAAATACACATATTGACTATCAACATTTTTAATTTCACGTTTTCTTATATAATGAAAACCCTCTTCCCATTTTAAAGAGATTCATAACCATCTTGAAAACTTGGAAAAAAAAAACTTCAAGGTTAAAAAGGTGAAGAACAGTGATGAACTTTCTATTACTTGGCTTCTTCTAATCATTATAACATGGTACAGACAAATCTCTCCATGTGTATTTTTCTGATTCCCAGTGTGAATATTTTGAACAACATAAATGAATGATAAAGGAAAGAAGAAAAGAAGCCTCATAATTTCACTACCCGGATGAATTCCATTAACCTTTTAAGATGTGTCTTATATCTTTCATTGCATTATTTTAAATGATTGAAATCAGGGTCCATATAAAGATATTTTGACAATAGGGAATAAAGCCTGCACAAGATTAATCACAGAAGACAGATTCTCTGAAAACACTTGTGATTAACCCCAACATTTACATTCTATCACAAATGCTAGTGTGTTTATATTATCCACTAGATTATAAAGTTTCTCCTAGAGTTGTGTCTATTTCATTTACAAAGTCTTAAAATCTAGAATAATAGCAAGCATAAGTAAACATTCAAAACATACAGTGGAATAGAGTATGATATCAGGAGATTTTTACACCTGTATGTTTTATTTTCAGGGTTTAAAAATGACTATTAATTCAAATGTTTTTCATAATTGTAGAAAAGTACTTTTACATTTCTTTGATTATGAAAATTGATATATGCATCTCAATGTTACCTGCTTTAGTGAGAGAGAAAACAGACATAAGAGATGGTTTATTTGACATTGTTATTTATTTTTTGGCACAGCATCCTAAACATTTGACTATAATTAAATGATGGAAAGAAACAGTATTACCAATGGTTTAAATGGTATGAAACCCATCAAGAGTAAACCTGCTCCATAAGAAAAAATGTTGAGATTGACAAAAGAACAGCAAAAGGGTTAAGTTTTCCCAGAGACAAAATTATTATAGAATGTGGCAAGGAGAATCCTACAGATCCTTTAAAATCACAAATATTCCCTTATACGTTTTTCTAATTCTGATTTCTCTTCAGTTGAAGCAAATTGTGAGTTTTCAGGTAATTTTTACCATATATTTTGGAGAATAATATTTGTATATTATTTGAAAATTTTTCTATTGTTTTAAAGTCTAAATATCTACTTGCGTGATAGAATATTCTTTGGCTTTGTTATATTCCTTCCAAACTTTTGAAATTTTATTCATTTGGTTACTAATGTTTAGAGATATAAAGAAATGGAAAAATCTGACAAAAAATCTGACAACAGCCCAATTCTTTCTAGCAGCATCTCTTTATTAATAGTTTTCTTAATAGTTTTAATTTTTGACGTTGTTGATTTTTGTTTTGCCTTTACCTCACCTATCTCCCAAGCATATGACTAAATGTGAACTTTTAATATGATATGGGATTTTTGTTTTTATTTAATTTATTTACTGCATAATTTTGTTTGTTTGTTTGTTTGTTTATTTATTTATTTATTTATTTATTTATTTATTTATTTATTTATTTTATTAGCATTTTTGTCCTAGTTTTCAAACTCGGGATCTTGGGGAAGAATTTGTCCCTGATTTTCTTCTTTTTTAAATATTCTTAAATTTTTTCAAAAGATAGCACGGTTTTTAGGTTGTTTCCTCCTGATCTACTAACCATACTTCTAATCTTCTCTTTTATTGTTTTTTTACACACAATTAGAACTTGGTCATATCTTTTCCACTGTGTTTTAAATTTTCTTGTGTTGCCATTTTCTCTCATTATTTGAAATTCTTCTTTCAGAGAATGTCCTGTGCTAGAAGTATGCTTGACTGAGTATTATAGCTCTTAACTAAAAGCATAAAATATAGTTTCCTTCACAAATAATTTTCAGAGTTAAATTATCCACAAATCTTGACCCAAGTATTCATTTTGCCTTATTCTTCAGCATATTTTAATTATCCTTACATCATTGTTCACTTAAGTGAACATTTCATGTTCTATCACAATTGCCTAATTATTCAAAATTGTACATTATTGCTCATTTTTAAAGTATGTTATCTACCCAGACCAAACATTGGCCAAGTGGAAAAAAAAATAAAAAAAAGAAAGAAAGAAAAGTACTTTCTTCAACATCTAGGGTACCCAGCTATATCCAAGGTGTATCTTACGCTGACCTCCAACTTTTGTGTGTTTGGGGGTCAATAATATTTCCTTCCCAAATCAAAAGGAGTCTATATTCTCGTCTCCTAGTCTAGTGAACAGCAACTAAAGGCCCTTCACTCAGGAGGTTTTCTCGTATAAAATTCAATCCTTTCCTTCCCTACTCCTCTTCTCAAGATGGAATACACTGCATACGCCACTGCCAGCCACATGCAAATCTACACCCCTGTCCCAGTTGGTAAATCTCTTGTTCCTGGTTTTGCATTTTCTGAATTGGAAGACAGTGAACATGATAAGAAATCAAATAAAGGTGACAATAATATAGTTGTTTCTTACAAAACCACCTGTGTCAGCCCAGGGTGACAAAAGGTATCCCTGGCTATTTCAAGGGACCTGTTAAAAAGCAGTATTATCTTCCTCTGCCCAATTTATGAACAAATAAAAGGGGCATATTGAGATCAAGGCATATTGAGACTACCACTCACTTCTTTAATAAAGAAATTAGTGAGGAATTTGGATTGAGGTCTATAGCCAGGTGGGATGGCTCTTATTTTAACCTGAATTAGATGGGCGTATTTCAAAGGAAGAACAAGGAAAGCTAAGACATTCCTTGTTGGTGCTGCATTCATAAGGCCTAAGGCAGGTGGAAGAAGAGAGCATGTGTTTCCCTAAGGAAAATGTGAATAGGGGTGTTATGGTTTAGATATGAGGTACCCCCCAAAAGCTCATGTGTGAATTTTCAGAGGTGAAACAATTCAATTGTGAGAGGTGTAATCTAATCAGTGACTAAAATACACTGAGAGATGAACTGGGCTGCAGCTGTAGGCAGGTAGGGTGTGGCTGGAGGAGGTGGTTCACTAGGAGTGTACACCTGGTGAGCAGAGCCTTCTCTGCTTCCTTGTTGCACTTCCTGAACTGCTTTTCCCTACTCTGCCCTTCCACCACGATGTGCTATCTCACCCTGGACGCAGAGCAATGCAGTCAGCCATCTATGAACTAAGACCCTTGAAACAGCCCAAAACAAACTTTTCTTCCTCTACATTGTTCTCATCAAGGCTTTGGTCACAGCCATGCAGAGATGACTAAAGCAAAGCACATGGCTAGGTAACTCCAGGACTTCTCCTCAGAAGCAAGAGAAGACGGCACACATGTTTTCCTGCCCTGACAGGGAATATTCTGCCTCTTGGCAATTGTCACAGTCAGTGTGGATAGACCACCAATTACACACTAAGGTTCTGCTCAGTAGGATGGACAACTAATGAGATTTTCTCTCACATTCTTAGATTGGGTAATAAGCCTTCAAAACTGCAGGTGATATTTTCCTGTGTCCTAGAGATTTTAATAAGGAAATTAGGCTCAGTTTTTCCTTATTTATAATTCATTTTAAGATTTTCTACAAGGAACATATTGGCTAGATTCAGAAAATAGTAATGATGAATAAAAAACTAATAAATAAATATTGACTTTGAGAATATTGTTGATTCTTAAAGAAGTTCATCCTGCTCTCAGGATGCTATTTTGCATGCATTAGTCTACTAGGCTGCTACTAAAAAAAAAAAAAAAAAAAAAGGCTGGGTGGTTGAGACAATGGACATTATTTTCTTGCAGTTCTGCCTGGTACTGGAAGTCCATGATCAAGGAGCCAGCAAGTTTGATTTCTGCAAGGGCTCTCTTCTCTTCTTGGCTTGGTAGACCACTGTCTTCTCCCTGTGTCCTCATTTGACCTTTCTTCTGTGGAGGGAGATCTCTGGTGTCTCTTCCTCTTCTATAAGGACATTGATGCTTATGTTCTACCTTTATATCCTCGTTTAACCTTAATTACCTCTCTGTAGGCCCTATTTCCAAATATAATTACTTTGAGGATTAAGGTTTCAACATATGGATTTTCTAGTGACACATTTGGGTCCTTCGTATTGCAATACTAATTTTCTAACTTACTTTGAGGCCATTATGACAAAACATTTTTTGATCAAGTAATTATTCTGCCCAGTCTTGTGTAAGTAAACAAAATTTTCCCCAAACATAATTTGGATTGTCTTTCTTGAGTACATAGATACAATGACAGAAAAACAATTTGTTAAAAGAATCAGATGCATAATAGAAGAAATCCTGTGACCTTTGATACCTCTCTTGTTCAGAGTAAATGTGTCAGTAACTTGTGGGCTGAATATCCCACAAGTTACTGATGATCATCACTATCGAATATTTCACTAAATTCCAATTAGTGAAAAGTGTCTTTTTTTTAGCAATGGGCAAATATTTGCTACAAAGGATATAAAGAGAGACAAGGCATATGCCTATCCTAAAAATGATAGTGTTGATATATAAAATATGTGGAGATACAGTACATTAACATAAATAATTTTAACATGACAACTACTATTATTTATGATAATATGATAAGAAATGCAAAACGTTTTTGAAGGTTCAAGCAATAATAATCAATTGAACATATAGTACAATTACTTATACAACAAGGACTTGATATTTATGGACTCAGAATGGCAATTATCAAGAGTACAAGTATAAAATTAAAAAAAAAAGAGTACAAGTGTAAGTGTTGGCAAGGATGTGGGAAAATGGCACACTCATACACTGCTAATGGAACTGCAAATTCGTGCAACCACTCTGGAAATCAGTATGGAAATTCTTTAGAAAACTTAGAATGGGACCACCATTTGACCCAGCTATCCTGCTTCTTAGTTTATACCCAAGGAACTTAAAGTCAGCATAGTATAATGACATAGCAATGTTAATGTTTATAGCAGCTCAATTCACAATATCTAAATTATTGATTAAACCTAGGTATCTTTCAACAGATTAATGGATAAACAAAATGTGGTATATATACCCAATGGAATATTACTCAATCATAAAGAGGAATGAAATGATGGCATTTGCAGGTAAATGGATGGAGCTAGAGAATATCATGCTAAGCAAAATAAATCAAACCCCAAAACTAAAATCCTGATGTTTTCTCTGATAAGTGGATGGTGATCCATAATGGGTGAGGGGTAGGGATGAATGAAAGAACTTTGAATTAAGTAGAAGGAAGTGAGGGGAGGGGAAGGGCTGTAGGAATGAGAAGGATGGTAGAACGAGATGGACATTATTACTATATATATATATATATATATATATATATATATATATATATAT
>NW_026000108.1:9824267-9875539 GCF_001458135.2 Marmota marmota marmota
ATATATATATATATATATATATATATATATATATATATATATATATATGATTACACTACTGGTGTGACTGCATCATGTTCAGCCAGAGGAGTGAGAGGTTGTGCTCCATTTGTGTACAATATGTAAAAATGCACTCTACTGTCATGTATAACTAATTAGAACAAATTAAAAAAATAAAAAATAGATACTCATGGATTGAACAAACAAGGAATGAGAAAGTTGATGATTCTAAAAAGAGTAAATGTGGGGCTGGGGGTGTGGCTCAAGCGGTAGCGCGCTCGCCTGGCATGCGTGCGGCCCGGGTTGGATTCTCAGCACCATATAACAAACGAAGATGTTGTGTCTGCCAAAAAATAAATAATAAATAGTTCTCTCTCTCTCTTTAAAAAATAAAATAAAATAAAATAAAAAGAGTAAATGTGATTTTTTTGGACACAGTGTTGGAGTTTAACAACTGTGAATACCATGTCTTCCAAGAGAGCAGGGCTCCTGCAGTCGGCTTGGACGAGGTATCATGAGTATAAACAGGTAAAGAAAAGCCCTCTTCCCAATCCCTGACCATCATAGACTCAACACAACAGTTGGGGATTTCTTAGAGCTGTGACATGATGTCCTTTTTAAGGTGAAAGTTCCAGGGAAGAAGAAACGAAGAATCCCGAGGGATCCAAGTGAGGGTGATGAGAACGTGGTTGGACATGTAGGTCTACAGATATGGACAGTTTTAAATTGGAATTTCCTGGTTTTATCTATATAACAATAATAATAAACACATTGAGAGTAGACGATATGACAAAATGAGAGTAAAGGAGGAGGCAGAGAGAAAGATGGTGAATATAGAAACACAACTATAAGTGCATGCCAAGAGGAAGGACAAACAAAAGGAAATTTCACAGAAATGGAGAAGCAATACTTAAATAAAGAGGCCCCCAAATGAACAATATCATGAATGTTCAAGAAAGTGATGGCTTCATAAGGAGAATGTCAGACCCAGAAAACTCTGGCTTAGGCAATGAATAAAACCCAAGAACTATATGAGAAAGAGTTTCTACACAATTGGTGGCACAGAGATTCCATTTAAAATTTCAGAAAAGTGTGGGAGCTGAAGCCATAAGTTTAAATTGCTCTTTTAAAAAGTTACTGCAGGAAAGAGGAAGAGGAGGCAATACGTATACAGACTAACCCAGAGAAGCCCGCCCAACTATGTTGAAGCCTGGACTTCTCATTAAATAGCCATTTTTTATCTTATTTTCTAAATTTTGAGTTTTCTAATGGACCTGTTCATATTTGGGAACACTATCTCAAGAGCATAATGAAGGGCAACCTATGTACCCAGTGAAGATAATGAAAGAATTGATTCTTTATTTGTAGACTTTATGACTCAGTGGATTTTGTACTCATCAACACAATTAAATGCCAGGAGTTTAACAAGTACACAAAGGACTCATTTCTTACAGAGATGAACCCTTTCTAATTTTTAATAAATCATAAATCATTTTCTATTTTACTTCCAACATTTTCTGTAGTGGTCCAATAAGAAGAGTTGGTCTCTTGTATGACATAGCATGATTTCTCTTGGTCTCTCATTTGAACCAAATTTCTCTGAGCCATGGAGACTGGGATAGTTCTACAGTGGTCTTTTAGGGATGAACAGATAAAATAAGTTTTTGGTTTTTTTCCTGATAGAGGGTTAGAAAATAAGAAAAACAGAAAAGGACACACTGGGGGTGGATACTAACCATTGTATTGGTCTCCCTGTAAGTGAGTCTTAGTGGATATCACATGGTGATGAGACTGAAGAATCTGAAATGGAATCAGAACTCAGATAACAGCTTTAACAGCTATAGTTCACTGAACATTCACTTTCTTCATGTTTTCATTGTCAGTTCAGATACATGAGCACCATTTCTTCCCCAGTGTACAGATAACACTTAGGTGAAACTTTCATGGACTTCAAGGTAGTAAGTAGAAAAATTAGAATGTGGAATTAGCTGCGTTCAAAACCAATGATTGCACATTTTATCTTTCTTTTTATCCCCAAAACACATGTTTTGTAAAGGATCTATGGATCACTTAGGCAATTTCCAAAACATTCATGGATATAATTTTTGTTGTGTTATTTTTCCCTGAATATTTTTAGGAGAAGCCATGGGAAATGTTATTAAAGTAAGCAGATTGATTATAATTTAAAATATATCTTGAAGCCATTGGAGAAATGGTTCTTAGACTGTTAGGAACCATAAGGATCTTCTTTTCAAAGTAAATGTACTATCATTCTATTATTTTTATTTGTTTCATTTTATGATTGCCAAAGTCTATAATACCTTGTACTTAGAAACTGAAATGTTTCCACAGCTTACAGTTATGACAATATTCTATAATCAGTGGCTTGTTTATTGGTGGCTTCCTCATGTTGGCAGTCTTGGTAAAAATGTGTACTTGGTTGGTTATGAAAAAATCCCTCCATACTCCATTCTTATCACGATTTATTTCCTGCATCAATAATCCGATGACAAGCTTAAACAAGCATCATTCTCTTGCACTGGTAGAAATTTCTATAGTTACACATTATGCCATCTGGATCTCAATTCCAGCCCCTCAATAGCAGGTATGCATCTGACCTGGAAGAGTGACCAATACATATACAAGAGACACCAATAAATGTTCCCTGCATTGAATGGAATTGAAGCAATATAGCGTAAAGAAGACAACTACATATATGACAATATGAGAATGCACTCAACAGGTAGGTGGCTTGAGATTAATCTTAGGTCCACTTGCTAAAATTTTATTTGTTTTACATTTAAGCTTAAGATTTTTTGTTTTCTTTATTTCTTGTTTTCTTCATTATCCTTTTTTCATTTATTTTTCTTTATTACCACTTTTTATTTTATCCTTCAATAAAGTAAGATCATCTACCTTTTATTAAGCACCCATTTTATTAATTTTAACTAATTTCTATTACACTTTTGAAATTCCCAACCTGTGGTGATAAAAGTAACTTGCTCAAAAATTTAAGTAGCTTACTTAAGATCACATAGCTCATTAGTGGCTGAGTCATTCAAACTCATGTTTCTATGGATATGAAAGAATATAAAGTGGTTCCCTCCTTATGAGGTTAGCTGAACCGTGATCTTTGCCAGTGTGGGCTCTTGGAGCTTCTAGATGCCTTCAGGCCATTCTTTCTTTTTCTGTTTAGTTGAGTCTCACTGCTCAGCCACAAAGACTAAAAATTTCCCTCTGGCTCATTAGGTATGAGGAAGTTTAAGAAGAGATCATGGATGTTTCTTTCCCCCTTGGCAAAAGTACATCAATGCAAACATAGCTCCATAGAAATAGCAAGGACAACAGTAAAATAACCATAAGAAATATTATTTTGCCTTTACCTCATTATCATTTCTCTTCTATGAGACATTCCTTAGAGGGAATTGAGTTAATTCTGCAGGTCATTTGGAAGATATCCTGACATCTAAGTTCCTCCCCAAGCCTCTGGGATAGAGTCATGGCTCCATGACTAATTAATCCAATAATTATTTATTATGTGGCATACAAATCTGTCTTTTGTATTTAGTGCCACTAACACTCACCAAATAATATGTAGATGCATATGTAAAAATCCTAACTCCCTGCCGCAGTCTGGCTGGGCACAATCAGGAGCCACTTGTCAAAAGAAACTAACTTTATTTTTAGAACCACACACGCCAAACAAAACAGCCTCTCAGGAAAAACCCTCAGAGCCTCAACTGCCACCACCGGCTTTCCACAAGCCTCTCTCTCCCACACAAGCTTCTCTCCACCTCCCCCACCTCCTGCTCTTGAGGCCGATTGGCTGGGTCACGTGGGCGGAGCCAAAAAAGTCCCCCAATGAGCAGCTCCGTGGTCTGAAAGGGCAGGGAAACAGCCCAATGAGCATTACCGCAGAGGAGCCAATCAGCTAGATGTTGCTGGGGCCAAGGAGCCAATCAGCTAGAGGTTGCTGGGGCCGCTGTGAGCCAATCATCAGCCGGCAGCTGGAAGTTTGCTGGGGCCCCTTCGGCTGTGGCTCTCAACATCTCCCCCTCTCTGTTTAAACAACAAGCATGTGGCTTAGGGACCGTGCCTGCCTTAGGTTGTCCAATAGTACATATGGTCCTTACCCGTTAGGTTGGTACCCTTGCAATTGGGTCTTACCCGTCATTGACTACCGGTCCAATATACAGCCACACCTGTGGAGAGGTCTTTGTACCAGCGGGGGGGTGAGGTTCTTTGCCTCACCTCTGTTGGCCCCCAAATTTTAGCTGGACGATCATGACAAGCAGAAGGGAGGAAGATACACCAAGCCAATTGACGGCTCCTTTTGGAAAAATTGTACCACCGATGACATCATCAGCAAAAATACCCCAACACTACCACAAGTCGCTGCACCAACAGATAGTTCACAATGCATACAGGTGAGCTCACAATGTGTCCAGGCAAGTTCTGCAAGCAGTTCAGTGATGGCTATTGTAGAAGCTGTAGATTGGTTTTATCTTTGACTTCACCAGCACTGGGATGAAGATAGGAATTCTGGCAATAATGGCTAAAGAAAAAATTATGTAACATTACAGAAGGCACTAAAAGAAAACAATTTTCTTAACAATTTACATTATCTTTAAGAGAATTATTAAATATAATGAAAAGGAAAGGTGAAAGTAAACAAACAGATCTGTTAACCTTCTTTTGTGTTCACATATTAAAACAATCTTTAACAGCTGTTTACCCAATTAAATTAAACCATTTAAATCACGTGAATTAAAAAAAAATATTTGGATCCATTTTATCATGAGCGCTCATCATATATGATATATGGACATACATACATTCAAACATATAACACAAAACACAAGTGTGCACACATAATATAATACATACAACACATAACATTATAGTAAAGGCCTTATAACTTTTTACAGGTGAAATCTCCATTGCAATGTTTAAAAACTCTATAGTCAAAAAATAGAACTGATCAGCAAAACATTAACCTAGGTCTGTATGAGCTCAAAAAACAAAATAGAACTTCATGATATGGCAAAGGGCAATAATAAAATAGATATTGAAAAAAGCATCCTGGTTCTGTTGCAGATGTAAGAATAGCCAAACTGGAGTTTTGGATATCAGTTGTTATGGATTTGAGCCAAATCATCTTCTTTTTGGTCTGTAGAAATCGCTTTAGTTAATCTTTCTGGAATCCAAATCGGCTGCTGTTCTCCCTGTGGAAACACATAAACAGACCCCCGACTCCAGACAATCACTGGGTCAGGACCTTGGTTAATCTCTCTGGAATCCAAATCGGCTGCTGTTCTCCCTGTGGAAACACACAAACAGACCCCCGACTCCAGACAATTACTGGGTCAGGACCTTTCCATTGTCCTGTTAGAATATCCTTCCAAAGTACCTTGGGCTTATGTACATTTTTTGGACACATATGCCTTTCCGCAGCACTAAGTCCTGATGAATCCAAATTTAAAAAGTTTAGAGTAAAAAGGGTTATTTTAAGTTTATCTTTGGGGAATATATACCCCTTCCCAATTCCTTCTTTTTGCTTTAATAAGTACATTTTAATAGTTTGATGAGCTCTTTCAACTATGCCTTGTCCCTGTGGATTGTATGGGATTCCTGTTATATGAGTAATGCCAAATGTTGAGCAAAATTGTTTAAAAGAGGTAGAAGTATAACCAGGGGCATTATCTGTTTTTAACTGTTTTGGAACACCCACAGTGGCAAAATTTTGTAAGCAATGAGCTATAACATCTTTAGTTTTTTCTCCGGCATGAAGGGAGCCCATCAAAAATCCAGAAGAAGTATCAACTGTAACATGCAAATATTTTAATTTTCCAAATTCTGGCAAGTGTGTGACGTCCATCTGCCAAATATGGTTAGGTATCAATCCTCTAGGATTGACTCCAAGATTAACTTGTGGTAAAAAGGTCACACAATTTTGACATTGTTTTATTATTTGTCTAGCTTGTTCCTTAGTTATTTTAAAACGCTTTTGTAAAGTATTAGCATTGACATGGAACTTTTTATGAAAATTTATAGCTTCTTCTAGTGTAGAGAAAATATGTATGTCATGTGTAGTTTTATCTGCTAAATCATTGCCCAAACTAAGGGCTCCAGGCAATCCTGTATGTGCCCTGATATGTCCTATAAAGAATGGATCTTTTCTGTCCCAGATTAGACTTTGTATAGTGGAAAGCAAAGAGAAAACAGTAGAAGAAGGGGAAATCCTACCAGCATCTTCAAGAGATACTATAGCATTAACTACATACTGACTATCAGAAAATAAATTAAATACAGAATCTTTAAACATCACAAAAGCTTGTAAAACTGCATTAAGCTCTACCTTTTGAGCTGATTGTTTGGGTACTAAAAATGTAAAAGTTTGATCAGGGGTAACTACTGCTGCTGTACCATTATTTGACCCATCAGTGAATATATTTGGAGCATTCATGATAGGTGTTTTTCTTGTCATTTTTGGAAAAATTACAGGATGCAATGACCAAAAAGACAATAAAGGATTAGATGGTAAGTGGTTATCAAATGAAACATTAGATTTGCACATGATTATTGCCCAAGTATTTAACTCATTAGCTAACTCATCAATTTGATTCATAGTATATGGAGTAATAATTTTATTGGGAGAAATTCCAAACACTCCCTTTGCTGCTTTTATTCCTTTGAGTATTAATTGTCCTACAGCCTCAGGATACCTAGTAAGAATAGTGTTAGGAGAATAAGATAAATGTATCCATAATAATGGACCTTCTTGCCAAAATACTCCTGTAGGAATATTTTTTGTTGGTAGTACAATAAATAATAAAGGCAAACTTATATCAATTCTATCCAAATGCATATTTTCCATATATGTTTCAATGATTTTTAATGCCTTTCTTGCTTCAGGCGTTAACATTCGGGGTGAATTTGGATCTGATGGACCTTTTAGGATATCAAATAAAGGTCCCAACTCTCCTGTTGGTATACCTAAATAAGGCCTTATCCAATTTATGTCTCCTAATAACTTTTGAAAGTCATTAAGTGATTTGAGTTGATCTACTCGTATTTGAATTTTTGGTGGACGGACCATGGTTGAGGATAATAGAACTCCTAAATAATTAATTGGAAAATTTAATTGTACTTTATCTATTGCTATCTCTAGATTATAATTTTTTAATAAGTTTGTAAGTGTGGCATAACATTCTAGCAATGTGTTTTTATCTTTGTGTGCTAATAATACATCATCCATATAGTGAAATATTTGTAGTTCAGGATTTTGATTTCTAAGTGGCTGGATTACTTTGTTAACATAAATTTGACACATAGTTGGGCTGTTAGCCATCCCTTGAGGGAGTACTTTCCATTCATATCTCTGATCAGGACCTTCATGATTCAGTGCAGGGATAGTAAATGCAAAACGTGGACTATCCTCAGGATGAATTGGAATTGAAAAAAAACAATCTTTAATATCTATAACTAAAACATACCAGGTTTTTGGCAAAGCAGACAATTGAGGAATCCCTGATTGAGCAGGTCCCATAATAACCATCTCATTATTAATGGCTCTTAAATCTTGCAATAATCTCCATTTACCAGATTTCTTTTTGATGACAAAAATGGGAGTATTATGGGGAGATACAGAAGGTTGTATATGTCCTTCTGCTAATTGTTGTTTGACCAGGTCATGGGCTGCTTGTATCTTTTCTTTAGTCAGGGGCCACTGAGGAACCCATACTGGTCTTTCTGATTTCCAAGTAATTTTTATTGTCTCAGTGGCCCTTTCTGAAAATCCAACCCATGTCTGTCTGTTCCTTGATCTATTTGTATTGGTGCTGCTATACCTTGTTCTTGTTTTTCTAATCTTTTTCCTTTCCTAAAACCTTGTCTAGTCATAATAGTGGGTGCATTTTGGTTGATGTTATTTGTTAATGTCAAACCTAATTGATCTAGGACATCTCGTCCCCATAAATTTACGGGAAGATGATCCAATACATATGGCTGTATAGTTCCTTCACATCCTTCAGGATCCTTCCAATCTAATACCATTGCACTTCTATGGGGATTAGTCGCCACTCCTAGGCCTCGAAGCGTTTGAGTGGCTTGTTGTAATGGCCAATGTTTTGGCCATTCTTGACGAGAGATGATGCTAAGGTCTGCACCTGTATCCAGTAGCCCATTAAATTCATGTCCTTGAATATTTAGTTTTAGCATGGGGCGAGAATCTAAATTTAAAGAAAGCATAGCCCAATCTACACCTGTGGAGCCTAATCCCTTGGAACCTCTTTCTACAGTACGACTGGAAAATTTATCATGTAGGCTGGGTATTATTAGTAACTGTGCTATTCTATCTCCTGGTGAAATTACTGATATACCCTTTGGAGAACTGGCTATAATTTTTATTTCACCTTCATAATCGGGATCAATTACCCCAGGACTTATCATAAGTCCTTTTAGAGTAGAAGAGCTGCGTCCCAATAATAAGCCTACTGTTCCTTTGGGAAGAGGTCCTTTCACCCCTGTGGGAATGATTTGAACTCCCATCTCTGGAGTTAGTACTGCTCTGGCGGAGGCGCAGATGTCCAACCCTGCGCTCCCTCTGGTTTGTCTGATGAGGGATCTGATGGACAATGTGTCCTGGGCACTACCCTGATGGGGTTGCTGGGTTCCTCCAGTGCTCCGTATATTTGTGGTTTTGGGCCCCGGAGCATTGGGCCCCCCTGTCCATTTTTTGGCAATGGAGCCCGATGCCTTTCTCCACGATATCGTGGATAAACACCTGGTCCTTGTTCGTTTTTTGATAATGGAGTACCCTCTATGGTGGTTTGAGAACGGCATTCATTAGCCCAATGTCTCCCTCTACGGCATCGTGGGCAAATACCTGGTATTCTACTCCTTTGATACCTAGTTTTGTTAAACCCTCCTCCAATGGGGCAATTCCTTTTAAAATGTCCTGTTTGTTCACAATTGTAGCATGTTCTTGGCCTGGCATCTAAAGCCTGTTTTACTGCAGCTGCCACAATTTGCCCTTGTTCATTAATGTCTCTGGCATCTAAAGCCTGTTTTACTGCAGCTGCCACGACTTGCTCTTGTTCATTAATGTCTCTACATAATTTAATATATGTGTTTAAATCTTCATGTTTCCATGGTCTAATGATATCTCTGCACCAACGATTCGCTTGCTCATAAGCCAGGTGTTTTAGTAATGGCATTGCTTGTTCTGTATTCCCAAAAACTCTGGTAGCTGTTTGAATAAGCCTATCTACAAATTCAGCATAAGGTTCATTAGCTCCTTGTATTACCTTAGATAATTGACCTTGTAAACCTCCATGTCCTTGTAAAGTCTTCCATGCCTTAATTGCATCTGCAGCAATTTGTGCGTATACACCAGGATCATATGCAATTTGTTGCTGCTGATCCTCATAAGGTCCCTTTCCTAACAACATATCTAGATTTCTCTGAGGATAACCAGCTGCTGCATTTCGCCTAGCCGTCTCCTTGCAAAATTCCTCATTGGCAACCTTCCATAACAGGTATTGTCCTCCATTTAGCACAGCTTTACACATATTAGCCCAATCTGCTGGCGTCATGTTCAAGTTGTTAATGGATTCGACCATGCTTACAGTGAAGGGTGCTTGAGGACCATAGGTTGTTACAGCCTCTTTTAGCTGCTTCACTGTTTTGAAATTTAAAACTTGGTAAAATCGCTGCCCTCCTGCCTCAAATACAGGGCATGTTAATATTTGAGATCTTGTCTCAGGATCCCAACTATCAACTGCGGGGGTTGGGGACCTCCCAGCATATGGAGGTGGCCTTGTTAGTTGGACACTTACGTCCTCTGGTGATAGAAAGGTGTTAGTAGCAGTCTCCTGTTGTAACTTTCCCCCTGATGGCTTTTTCTGTTTTACACTTTCTTTCTCTGTCTGACTAGCTTGAGAGGCCTTCTCTTTTACTTGAATCTTTTCCTCTGTCTGACTAACTTGAGAGACCTTCTCTTTTACTTGAATCATTATGTCTTCTTCTTCCTCTACCATTGTCTGAACTGAAGGCTTTGGACTAAGCAAACAAGATATGAACGTCCACAATGGCAATGTGCCAACTGGCAGAGTCCCTGGGCTTTTCTTTTCTATTCTTTTTAAATCTTCACCATGATGGTTCCATTGTGATATATTTAACAACTCCTCCTTAAAAAGCCATGGGCTACATTTTTGTATTGTATCAACGTATGCCCTGATTGTTCTTGATTTTACTGAGATGCCTCCTTCCTCTAACAATTTACTTAACACTCTTTCAGTTTGTTTTTTACTAATTTCTGATCCCGTATTTCTACTATAATACAACCCAACAAGATAACGCCTAACAAAACTGAAACAGAGTGAAACAAAATTGGAACAACACAAAATCATTATAATAGCCTCCTGAAATGTCCATCCGTCCTTTCTCCCTATCTGTTCCTCAGATGTGAGCCGTTTTTCTTCCATCTTACACATCTCCAGGGACAGGCAACTTAAAACAAAAGTGAAACAAAATAACAAAAGAAGAATCTTAAAATGGCTACCCATCCTCTTGCCCTGCCCTCAGGGGCGAGCAGTTCACTTACCCTCAGTCGCTCCCCGTGGGAGCCACCAAATGCCGCAGTCTGGCTGGGCACAATCAGGAGCCACTTGTCAAAAGAAACTAACTTTATTTTTAGAACCACACACGCCAAACAAAACAGCCTCTCAGGAAAAACCCTCAGAGCCTCAACTGCCACCACCGGCATTCCACAAGCCTCTCCACCTCCCCCACTCCTCCTGCTCTTGAGGCCGATTGGCTGGGTCACGTGGGCGGAGCCAAAAAAGTCCCCCAATGAGCAGCTCCGTGGTCTGAAAGGGCAGGGAAACAGCCCAATGAGCATCACCGCAGAGGAGCCAATCAGCTAGATGTTGCTGGGGCCGAGGAGCCAATCAGCTAGAGGTTGCTGGGGCCACTGTGAGCCAATCATCAGCCGGCAGCTGGAAGTTTGCTGGCAGCTGGAAGTTTGCTGGGGCCCCTTCGGCTGTGGCTCTCAACAACTCCCAATGTCCCCAACTATTTCAAATGGTTTTTTAATCCATATTAAATATTATCTTGTTCAAAATTCCTAAAGGGGTTTATATTTTCCTGATCAAACTCGGACTGAATATAGAGTGTCAAACACAGGAAGTTGCTGAAGAAAACACATCTCTCTCTCTGAGACTGTGTCATAAAGACTTGCAAAGAAATGTCTGCTATAGGCTAGAAATATGGTGAGCATGTCACAATGTGACAAAATAACTTGTAGCTCTAGGATGAGAAGTGATAAAATGAAACACTGCTTATATGTGTTGGTAGTTACTGACTGCACCAACAGATGTAAGAGAGACAATAATTCAGTAATTTAGGAAAGAATTAACAAGTTTGTAAGCATAAATTAAAAAGAATAGTCTATAAAGTGGAGACCCTGAATTGGGGGTGGGGAAACACAAAAGTTTGTCTAGACTTAAAGCCACAGGGACTAAGATTGAGAAAGTCTTTGTGAAACAAAGGCCAATTAGAATACAGCATTGCAATAAGCATCAGACCAAGGGTGAAGACTTTTTTCTCAATTCTGATAGTTTAAAGTCACTATTGAAAGGGAAAGAGAAAGAGGTGGGTGGAGCAGGGCTAAAAATAAAGAAAAAAGAAGGGTTAAAAGCAAGTTTGAAAACTGTGGATAAGGTAAGGACTTGGGTGTGTCTCCAGATACAACACATGGAATCAACTGGAAGCCAACAAACCAGAAGCCTACTAAGTTATCTAAGGAAAAGTATTTGAGGATAAACCTCATGATTAATTGAGACCAAAAGAAATCTTTAGACGTGGGTTTATTCCCCAAGACAGCCCATTCCTGTACCCCACGCGTCCAAGGGAGTGCAGAATCAGGGGGAACAGAGCATGAGGGCCAGCAATTCCCATCCCCTTCTAGAGTTAAGTATCGGTGCCTGTCAAGTAGCTTTCCCACCCCCAAACAGGTGATCTTCACACTGTCCACCTAGCAGGACCCCATACCTGCTGGTGGCTGGTGGCTATTGTGGATCTTTTGGTCTTCTCTATTTTGAAGGAAATATTTATTATGTTTATCCTAGATGTATTTTAATCTTGCACTTTTTTGACATAAGTGTAGGGGTGAAGGTACAGGTAATGTATATTTTTAGTTCATGGGTTGCTGAATGCAGGGCAGCCATACCCAGATCTGATAGTAAGGACTACACTTAATCCAGAAATCCTGAACTTTCATCTAAATATAGTGGCTAACTGCAACATCTAAGTTCTTTATTGGAGAAAAACTGAGTATATTTGATGATTGCAAGAAATTTGGTCTGGTGGTCTCCATGGTCCTTATGTCCTGTGATCCACACCCTTATACAGTTTTCCATGGAATGTGGTTAGATAAAACCTGTGAGACCTCCTTCTAAGCAGCAGCTCAGTAGGGATCACCAATACTCAGCAGCCAAGGTAATAAAACATCACCCCAATGATTATGTTACATGGCGATGGTGATGAGATGCTTTCTCCCATAATAATTTACATTATAGAAGTCTTACTTACAGGAACACTCTGTATTTTCTCTCTACCCCCTCCTCTTTCTCTCTTAATTTCTGGTTTGGAAAAAGCAATTTTCTATAAATCTTATAGCTGTAAGAAATGAATTACTCCAATGCCCTGCGAGAATGAGTTGAGCCTCTAGATGACATTGTAACCCTGACCCACATTTTGTAACCTTGGGAGACACTAAGCAAAGAACTGAGCTAGCAACCTGGACCGTTGACCTACAGAAACATTAGATAGTGGATTTATAGCTCTATGAGTGTTGCAATTTATTATACAGTAATAACAGTCCAATATAGTTATTCTTGGCTATTTGGTGACTAGAAGAAGGATAGACAGTGAAAGACATTGCTTCTTGATCACCAAGTATTAACTGGCTTTTCTCATTGCTTAGAATTATAATTGAGAACAGATTCCATCCTTTCCTTTTTTTTTTTAAATAAGGCTATGTGAACAATTCTGGCCAAGGTGGTACAACCAGAATTGATATGCAGCCCTCCTGAGTTGCTATTTCTAGGTACCTGTGTGTCTTGCACATGGTCTCTTCTTGATGGATCAAATTTACCCCAGATGGTAGAATTCTGAGAAGGAGGGAGCTCTTATCCCTACAAACCTGCATGGCAAAGAAAATTTTCCCCATCCCCTTCTTTACTCATCATGTAGATAATAAATTGAGAGAAAAATCAACTTGTATCATGTCAGGCCACTGACACAGAGCTTTTCTTTACACAAGTTGGCCAGTTCTGACTAACACAAGAGGAGGAAATGACATTTCTTGTCATTTTGGTTTTGTAAAAATAATTTTTGTCATTAATTTCATGATATTTAAGTGACAAATATTGTGTGTAAACATGAGTGCATTTCAACTTTGAATCTTAGCAAAAATGAAAAACAAAACTAGTACTCAAGTACATTCAACTTATTCATGAATATGTCAACAGAACAAATGAATGAATCTAGGGAAGTCACACTATATCTGTTTTTTTGAACCTATCTATCTATCTATCTATATATATATCTATATCTATATATATCTATATATATATATATATATAGATATATATATATATATCCATATATATATATATTTCAAGGTTAAAGTAATATATACATTGACCCAGTCACTGAAAATAATAAAAGACTTTGGTAACTAACAGATTTAAGGTCAAAACCTCATTCCAAAAAGTAAGAGGCGTTTGACCTTGACAAAGTTATTTAATCTCTGTTTCTCATTCTAGCCATCTGGTAAATGTACATAGAATTTATAGTGTAGAGCTGCTCTGGGAAAGTAATGATCTATAAAATACCAAGCAAGCACAGTTCTTGTCACTTAGTAGGAAGCTGGTGGCTTGCTCACCTTTTCTCTTTCCCTTTGTCTTTGTGGGTCATGGAGTGTGGATGCTATCCATTGGCTGTGACGGGTCCAGAGTATCAGCAATGGGAATCACACATCAGAACATTAGAAACTATGGTTTCTAATCACACATCAGAAACTATGGTTTTTGCAACTATTTGCTGAAACTGTCCCTACTTTCCTTTTTAAGACAGTGACTTCTGAGACATCTAGACATCTAACAAACAAGGACTGTATTTACTTTGAAATTCGTGCAGCACTTTGATTGTGAATATGAACTGACAAAACAGCAGTCAGTGTGATTACTTCTTTTTAAAATACCCCCAAACTCTTTGTGCATATGTGTTTCTAACAAGAAAGTAAAAATTCTGTGAACCTTTAGTAATAGCTCTATCTCTCTGCATGTGAACACATGTGCATGTACTTGAAAATAAATAATTCAAGAGCTGAAGAAAGAGAATGGGTTTGTAGTGTGGCAGCTTTGGAATTCATTAGCAAGAGTTTGCTCTTCCCCAGTTTCCCGTATACTAGGCCCACCCAGCCTTTGTTCCCTTAATTTCACTGTTTCCTCATTTCATGCCGCAGGTCTCGCCTCTAATCTCACCTTATCCCACATATCCTTCAAACCCCAGCTCAAGTCTCCCCTGAGCTGAAAGGCTCCCCTTATGACTTCTTTCTCTGTTCTTTGCAAGTGGCCCTTTCGGTTGCAATGGAAGCCAAAATTGACCTAGGTAGGTGGCATTTGAATTCTGAGAGCCCAAGTCTATAGAAAACAAGGTCCAACCACATAGGGAACATTGGTGGGAAGAGGTATAAGCCAACTGAAAGCTGTAAATGAAAGGATACCTACAGTACTGTTATAGTTTAAATATGAGGTGTCCCCCAAAAGCACATGTGTGAGACAATGCAAGAAAGTTGAGAGATGAAGTGATTGGGTTATGAGAGCTGTAACCTAATCGGTACATTCATTGCTGATAGGAATTAACTGTGCTGTAACTGCAGGAAGGTAGGGTAAGTCCAGAGGAGGTGGGTCCTGGAGGTCCTGCCTTTGGGGTAGACATCCTGGTTGGGCAGAACTCTCTCTGCTTCCAGATCACCTCCTACGCTGCTTTTTCTTCACTATATTCTTCTTCCATGAAGTCCTACCTCACCTTTAAGCCCCAAGGAATGGCACCAGCCTTCTGTGGACTGAGTCCTCTGAAACTGTGAGCCCTAATATAAACTTTCTCCTCTAATTGTTCTTTTCAGGTTTTTTGGTTACATCAGCAAAAAAGCTGACAAAAATACCAAGGAAAGTGTCCATGCACACTAATTCCAAAGAGTTCAAATGTGAGTTTGAAGTTGGGATCCCAAGAGAAGAGACACTAACAAATGGAGAAACATAAATAATCATTGTTTAGGGCTGGAGGATGAAAAGTTCCTGAGGGCAAGTTTGCCTACATTGCTCTGCAGAGACTGTCTTCTCTTATAAGACCTCAGTGTGTCTATTCACAGACTACAGAGAACGTCAGCCCACGGGGCCTGAAGAACCATGCCTTGGCAGCTCATGAGCAATGTCTAAATCTGGATTCACAATGACTGACCATGTTATCTTAGTCATGCTGCTGAACTCGTTCCGAGCATCAGTTTAATAAGAGAACAAGGGGTCAAATCTCGCCCATCTCATGAAGGAAAGGCAATTCAGTGACAGACTGCAGGGACATGTTTGCAAACTCAAAAATCCTGATCAAATAGTAGACACTATCATTGTCTGTGCTATAGAATTTAGCCCATTTGAATGTAGTTTTCTAACTCTACTGCGGACATGAAATGCTAGTTTTTCAACCTATAGTAGAAGCTTTTGGATGGGAGGAATCCATGCAGTATATTGCCAGGCCACACTTTTTGGGATAAGTCTAGGGGCATGTCAGTTATTCAACACATCAATTGGTTTGATGTTCAACAAATTATTACTCTTCTGTCTGCACAGCACTTACAAATATCCTGGTTTCTCTTTTATCTCTTAAAAGAAACAAACCTCCATAAATGATCATTACTCAGAATGATGCTAAGGTGACAAGGTAAATGACGTCATTTATCACTGCAAGAAACACCTGAATTCAAATACTGGCCTTGCAATTTGAAAAGCTTATGAATAAGTCACCCGGCTTCTCGGTATCTCCGTTTCTTCACCTGCAGAATGGAGATAAGAGCACTTTGTTCAGAGGCTTTTTAAAAGGCCAAATGACTTAAGGTGCATAACACAGTGTTTTCCTTAGCACAAAATAATCGACCAATAAATCTGCCCAACCCCCTTTCCCCTTTGCCACCATAGCCTCTTCCCTTGAAGGAAATGCATTCAAACGGTCTCCTTTTCCTGTGGTTATTGATGTTCTGCTTATTTCTGTGTCCATCTCTGATTCTAAGGATTACAGACATAGAGCAGATGCTTCCCAGGTAGCTGGAGAAGAGGGTTTTCTTTTGATTTAAGTTAACATATTTCACAAGAACAATAGCCATGGATGTCCCTGTTTGATAATACCCACACCATCAGCTTCCCTACAGATAAAAGGGCTTTCTCCATTTCATAACAAGAGCAAGGCTGTTTGATGTTATTTTGAAAAGTTTTAAAGAAGATGGAAGTAAAATAACAGAGGCAACTTCAGAAGAGAACAATACTTCATTTCTGTTCATAGGAATCTTCACCATTCAAATGCATTCACTTTTCACAAGGCACCTCCTCGGCTTCCACCCAAACATTGAAAACTCAGCCCATTAAATCAGAACAAAAACACTTTTTGAAATCATCTTTGGAAAAATACAATTTTGGCACAAAGGGATAAAGATCAAGAAAGATTAAAAAAATGAAATTCACTTGGAGGGAAGCAATTTCTCATGAGGTTTGTTATTTGTGAATCTTGCAAAGTAGCAATCAAAGGGGAAGGCTATACCTACCAGCACAGATTGTTCAGAAATATCCCTGATTTACTCTTTCAAACATTTAAAGATTCCAGCAATTATAGGGGCCAAGGATCCTATTTTATAAGCTAGGGAGGACATAGACTTGACTGCATTTAAGGTATTTACCAGACGTCTTTCTCCATACCCCTCCACTCTTTCAAATCCTCCCTCTTCTTTATGGCTTCTTTCTTTCCATGCCCCACTGCATCTATAAAGCATTCCCTGACCACTGTGCCTGCTGGTGCTTCCTCCCTGTTTCAAAGGCTGGAGGAGTATTCTCTGCACTGCTTCAGGCTGTTCTACTGTCTGGCTCTGGAACCCAGGATGCATGGATTGAGCCCTGGTTCAGGACCTAGATAATTATAAAATCTTGAGCTATGTTATTTAAATTCTTTGTGTACATATAGAATAGGAACATTGAATGGGACCTATAGCATCTATAGAATGGGAATATAGTTAGTATAATATTATTGGACCAATAAGGGTTAAATGAAATAAGGATTGCAACACACTTCAAACAGTACCAGAAGTGTGATAAATGCAGCACACTGAATTAGTTATGATTAATTAATATGGCCATTCCCCTTACATTCTACTAGCACAGATTGTTCAGAAATTCTAATTCAACACCCAAGCAAGCTTTCTAAAAGCAAATTTGTCTTAACTACTTTGTGTACAAACTCAGTGATTCTATCTGCTTTCAGAAAAAAATGTCATAGTTTTTTAACATGATGTAATACAGAATAGTGCACACTCTCCACACAGACATAGACCCCAAATATGCTCAAAGTAACACTGTAAACTACAAACATGCTAATTTATAGGACAATAACAACCTTGGTATTATCTCTGGATTATCAAATCTCAGCAACTATGTCCTTCCCTTGACAGGGAGAAAGGAAGAGAGATTGATGATAATTAGTCTGAGAGATGCAAGGCTGCTGTCTTTGAAGATGGAGGAAACGGGGCAATAATCCAGAGTATAGGCAGCATCCAGAGGCTTGTAAAGGTCAAAAGCCTCTGGTGAGGAAAGCAGGCCTCTGAAACCATGTCAAACGTCTGGACTAAATACCCACAAAACGGCATATTTGTATTAAACCACTAAGTTATGGAAATATGCTATGACCATTTTAATACACAGGACTTGCCTTTTCTCTGCCTACCTACAAGGTCCTGAACACCAAGATGGGAAGGAGGGCCAAAGGCAGATAGCTGAGGGCCACTTTTCATGTCTAGAGATCACCCACAATCCTTGCCACATGGGCCCCTCCATCTTCAGAGCCAGTGATCACATTTTTTAAAAACTTCTCATGATTTGAATCTCTGACTCACTTTTTTTTTTCCTGAACTGGGATCTATAACCCAATGGCTCATGTGATAAATTCAATCCCACAAAGATAATCTCCCTATATTAAATCAAATGATTTGGGAGATTAATTACATCTGAAAAAAAAATCCCTTTTGCCATATAAGGAATCATAACCATGGGAGTGATATTCCATGATATTTGCAGATCTCTTTTAGTGTATGGTAAGAATTTATAGGGGTCTAATGGTATATTTCTAGAAAAGAGGCAAAGCAATTATCAGGATAATGGATGGATATTTGATGTGGAATGAAGGGGATGTGAAGGGGAGGTGGTAATAGGTGGAATTTTAAGGTGTCCCCTGACATTCCCTTTATACGCATGCTCTTACAGTCTCCAGATCTGCAAATATGCTGGCATATCACTCCCTTGGTTATCATTCCTGATATGGCAAAGGGGACTTTTTTTTTCAGATGTAATTAGTCTCCTAAATTATTTGACTTAATATAGGAAGATCATCTTTGTGGGATTGAATTTATCTCATGAACCATTGGAATACAGACCCCAGTTTAGAAAAAAGGAAGTCAGAGATTCAAATCATGAGAAGGTTTAAAAATGGGATCATTGGCTCTGAAGATGGAGCGGCCCATATGGCAAGGACTGTGGCTGGCCTCCAGCTATCCACCACCACGGAAATGAGGACCTCAGTTCTACAGCCACCATATCAATGACCTAAATGAGCTCAGAAGCAGATTCTTCTTCAGAGCCTCCATAAAAGAACTCAGCCCCAGCAACCTCAATTTTAGCTGTGTGATACCCTGAATAGAGCACTTAGCTATGCTGGGCTGGATTTTTACTTCTAGAACTCTGCTTTAACAAATAGTTGCCACGTCAACCTATTAAATGTGAGGGAAATGTGACACAGCAATAGAAAACTACTACACAGGACAAGCTGACGCTGTGACAGCAATTCCACCCTGGCTGCTCCCTGAGTATCGTGCAGTGGTCACTATGCAGGGGTTAATGCTGGTTGAAACTAATGTGTGTTCATGGTCTTGGATTTGAGGGCCAAAAACCCTGTGTCAATTACGACTCCAAATTCCTGACCACCTGTGAAAACTTCAAAAAATAACTTGATTTCTCCAAGTCTTAGTGTTCCTGCATGTTGTGGTGAAGATTAAAGGAGATGAAGGGTATAGCAGATAAGGCAGGATTCCTGCTACCTGGAAAGAGCTCAGTCAGAGGGGGTCATACACAGTCTCCTTCCTCTTCTTCTTCTCCGCCTGATTTTTCTTTCCTCTTCCTTTCTGCTGGAATTTTTTGATATAGTTGGAAAAGAGAAGTAACCAGTTACCTGGGAAGATGAGGCCGTGTCAGATTTCAGAGAGTCTTAAATCCAAAGCTCAAAAATTGTATTCTGTTCAACAGACAATTGGAAAAATCAGTCAATGACTAGTAGAGAAACTACTTTAAGATTCTCTTCTACATACTGCTGTTTCCTCAATGATAACACAAGAAATATATGAGGACCTACCTTGAAATAGTAAATAAATAAATTGATACATATAAAGTACACAAAAATTGTCTTGGGTGAAACATTCAATCAGTGATAACTGCATCCCATCATTCATGTATTCATTGTCCAATATTTATCAATAATCTACTCTTGCCTAGAAATTGAGGGTACGTGGGGTGGTAGAGGCACAAAATTTATAAAGTTGATATTATAATGGCATTCAGGCAATAAATAATATATATTTTTCTTTTTTTTTATCTGTAGATGGACACAATACCTCTATTTAATTTATTTATATGTGGTGCTGAGGATCTAACCCAGGGCCTCACACATGCTAGGCAAGCGCTCCACCACTGAGTTACAATCCCACCCCAATAATATTTTCAATATCTGTGTGTGTATGTGTGTGTGTGTGTGTGTGATGTTAGATGATTCTCTGGAGAAAAAAATGGAAAACAAATCAGGAATGAGGAATTTTGACTGCTATAGAAGGGGCAAAAAAGAAATCTTACTTATAAATGTAAATGGTCCAGAAACATCTCACTGGGAGGATAACATCTGACCAAGGCTGCATGAAAGACAGAATATGCAAGTTACAAGAGGAAGAACACGGAAGGCAGAGAGAAGAGCTAGAATGAAGGCCCAAAGTGCAGCCCACCTAAGATGCCTAGTGAGGAAGAGAAAAGGGGGCACTGTGGCTGGAGTACAGCTGGCCAAGGGGCAGAGGGAGGCCAAAGGAGATGAGAACAGCAATCTAGGAGGAGCCAGACTTTGTAGAACCATATGGTCCTTGTTAGAAGTTGAGCTCCTATTCTGTTGGGATTATGAGCTACTAATTGTTGTTGAGCCGAGGAGTGACATAGTCTTATCTATATTTTAACAGCCTCAGTCTGGATGCTTTGCTACCTATTGAAGTAGGAGGAAAAGATCAGAACCATTGAACTAAGTAAGGTAAGAGAACAGGGTGGTGTTCTCAAATAGTACTAGAAAAGTTGGAACTTCTACCCGAGGTTGTAAATAAAATATTTGTTTTGGAAATCACAATCTGATTTCCCCACTGAATAATTTAATACATTTTGTATAACTGAATTAAAGGGTTTTTATTTCCTCTCCTGAAATAATACAGGTATAATAGATCTTTCTTCTTTAAAGCTCTTTGTAAATCATCTGAAATGCAGCCAGAATTTAAAGTTAGATTAAAATGCTGGCTGCTCAGTCCTCTGTTAACATTTGATTTGTTCAAAACGTGACTACTGGATAGATGGAGGATCGGGAGGATTTTGGAAGGAAAGGTATAGCATTTGCAAGAGACTTGGTTGATAAATTACTGAGCAGTCCTAAAAGGCAGTCTTAAAGGGCCTTGCCTTGACTGAGACAGCATTCAGGATTAAGCATTTATCCTTTAGGTATCTGGGTGACAGAGTCTTAAGGACAGAAATGTCCGAAACACCTCTGTTTCTTGAAGATGCCCTTCAACTGCAAATTTCAGAAAGGAAGAACATTATTATCTTGACCCTCTCCATCACTAATGGCCATACCAAAGAAAGGAAATATTTCTTATTTCCTTCATTTGAATTAGGCATCCAACCATTAAGCATTTACTGAGAACCTTTAAATGTCAGGCCCAATGCTGGGCATTGTGGTAATGAGATTCTTCTGTGTTTAATAGCTAAGTTTGAACAAGACAGTTTTCATTCAGCCTGCCCTTGGTATCTTACTTTTAAAGTCAGTGGAGGTAATCTCTGGCCACATAAATAGAGCAACCTTCAACAAATTCCCCTGCCTTAATCCCACAATGAATTTTATAAAAAGTCTAGTGAAATATAAATATTTTAAAATGTTAAAACCAAATTTCAGAGTAAAATGGTCTAAATATAAAACAGTTTTCTATAGGAATATATGTTTATATTCAAGTTTAAAAGAAATAAAGCAAAATATACATATTAAAGAAATGTAGATAACTCCATGTCAATACAATAATGACCATCTAATACGTAAACAAATAAAAAACATTAGTTCCCATTAAAACCCAGAACACCAGGAAGATTGAGGTTCTAAAGCCTTTATGGGGTAAAATAAAATTTTTCTGAACCATGGAAGATGAGGAACTGCTACCTAGACTGTTAACCACCCCCAATGTAGATGTTGACAAAATGCTTCTAAAGATTACTGATGGAGAAATCTTGCCAATGTTCTAGGCCTTGAATGGCTCTTCAGAGAACTGCTCTATAGATTCACTCCCAAGGAATGTAAAATATCCACTGAAGATGTGTTCACAATAAAAAGTTACACCTGTGAAAAGGTAATAGTGGAAAAAGGGAGAGCCAGTAGACACAACAGACTCAGTGGTTTAGGAATTAAAATAGTATAGAAAATTTTTAACATTTCAAATGATTAAGTAGGGAAAATACAAATGTGTCAAGTAAATTATATAGATGGACTAATCCAAGTTGCACAAAAAATAAATATAAATCATGTAGCAATGAATCCCACTATTAGGTCTAATTATAATGTACCAGTGAAATTTTTTTAAATAGGAATCATGACATTTTCCTCATATATATACAATATAGATAAAATAATAACAAGAAAGATAAAATTCAACATTTTTTTAAAGTACTTGAGTATCTTAGACCATTTATTACAGAATAAGCAAGTTGTCAAGGAGCTGCTTCCCAGTTCCTGAAATCAGTATCATCAAAAATTTTTACAGGAAATGTGGCAATCTTTATACAATAAAATTCTGCAGATCTCAGTAATGTGTAAGCTCTTCTACACCATAAACATGCTTAGAACAACTTTTATGAAGTGAGCTAAAACAGATGCCCAAACTTAACAGATTGCTTTACTGACTAATGCTTGAATTTAAGTGAAATATCACATGTTAAAAATGTAAAGATAACAATTAAATTAATAAAAAGAACCACAGTTTTCAAATAAATATATAAAAGATAAAAAAGTTTAAGGTCATCTGCAATGAGATTCTCAGGCTGAATCTATGAACAATAAAATTTGCTTCATATTATGTACAAAAGATTTCTGCAAGATAATAAAGCAGTAAGTGTAAAAAGCATAAGAAGAAAAAGAATATGTCAAAATAATAACCAGAAGAAAGTTGACAAAACACTATTTATATCTGATAAGATGTATTTAAGATAAAAATTTCTATTAAGTGTCAGTAGTATTATTTTCTGACAAAAATTCTAAGTGTGTATTCCCAGAGAGAAAAATAACTACAGAAAAGTTTTGGGAAAAAAAAAAGTCATTAAAAAAAAAAAACATACCTGCCTCAGAATTTCAGTAAACATTGAAGAACAATGAAGATGTCATATATTTGAAAGGAGTCATTATCAAATGAAAACGGATGCAGTCTTTAAAAACACTATACTGATCTTTTCAGTCCCAAAGTAATCACAATTTATTTTTTTTTTAATTTTTTGCTTGTTTGTGCTCGTTTTGGTATTTTATGAGATGTGAACTGGGGCCATACGGGAGCAGACAGAGAAGAGTTTCAGGGGCAGAAGAATCATTGTATTCCCAGGTCCTAGGGACAGGAGGCACAGCAAGCCAGCAAGGATGACATGGGGAGACCCACGGGAGAGCAGGAGCAGGTTAGGAGCGAGGAAACGCACCCGAAAGAGCCTCGATTGTGGTTTCAGAGGCTGTGGTTTCGATGTCCCTGTGGGCATTAGAAGCTGGGGCCTCAAGAGGTCATCAGACCCTGAGGGTGGAGCCCTCCAGACTAGAGCCCTCTCCTTCCATCATGCAAGAACACAGATTTAAGACACCACCCAAACAACCAGAACCAGGTCCCCACCCGATAGTGAACTTGATGTTGCCTTACAGTTGCACTTCCAGCCTCCATAACTGTGAGGGAACACATGTCTGCTGTTGATAAATGACTTGGTTTGTGCTATTTTGTAGCATCAGCCCCAATGGACTTAGATGCAAGTAGAACAGCAGTGCAGAACCCATGAACAGCCTGGGATTAGCAAGTTTGAGTGATTCCATCTGGCTCTGGCAGGAGGGTTGTCTCTGGTTGCTTGGTACCTGGCCCAGAGATATATGAGGCTGAGGAATAGTGCCTCCCAGAGTACAAGGGGTGGTTAGTTTGCATGAGGAGGAATGCCTCTGGTGGGTTCTATGCTATCTCTAAGCACTGACTGGTGCAGGGAAGGCAGTCTCTCCCCAGTAGGAAAGGCTTCTCTTAAGACTCAAAACATCATAACATACAGAATAATTTAAATATACCCATAAAATACATAACAACTGTAAAAACAAAGCATTTCAGAATAATTCTTAAGTCAAAAAGGAAATTATAAAATTGCAAAATATTTAGGAATGAATAACAAAGAAACACCATATATAAAAATTGGGGAATGTAATGAAAGTTACTGTTGTAGGTACCATCCTGGATAGACAAGAATTGTAACCATGCATATTCATACAAGAAAAGATGAAAGATTAAAATTGTAAATGGACTCTTCAACTCCAGAACTTAGAAGAAAAATAAAACAAAGCAAACTTAAAACAACAATGCAACAGAACAGTGTAAACCTAAAGAAGAAAAGGGAAAATAATAAAGAAAAGAGGAGAAATAAACAAGTAAGCAAAGACTCCGTAAAAAAAGACCAATGAGACTTGAAAATGGTGGCTGCTCAATAAATACAATGAGTGGTAGCACCTGCCCACACCATCACTAGTGCATTCCTCCGACTAACTAGCTGGCTGGAACTGGCAGTCTGTCTATCCTACTAAGTAAGACATATCAAGGTTTCAGTTGGGTATTGTCTCAGAAAGCACAAAGCTGCAAAGTGTCATTTTACACAAACTCACCAGGTAAGAAAGACAGGGAAAGAAGTAGGCTCTGCTCAATGTTTTGGTTACTTATCTCATTGAATCTTCTGTCATTCAACTGCAGTCACAATACTGCTGTGTAACACACAACAGCAACATTCTCCAAAGCATGTAATGAGCCATCACTTAGCTTTTCTGTCTAGGTTTTCTGGGGGTTGGCTGGCCTACCTGGCTCAGCTGTCTACCTCTGTCTGTCTATCATTCTGCTGTTAGGAGCAGTAACCCTTCTGGGTGTGCTCTTTCCAAGGAGATGTCAATGGCTCAAAAGAGGAAACTGCCATAATCATATTTAGGAAGGTCAGAAGAGGACCTGTATCCGAACCCAAAATTAAGGAATGGAAAGTTTGTTCTGACTTTTTAACAACGTAAACCTACCAAGTCACATAGAATAGGTGCAGGCAAACATTTAAAAAAAAAAAAAGGCAGAACACAAGGGCAAGGTGGAGAAAAGCTACTCACTTTGTGGCATGAAGCAGGAGCGAACCCCAGGGCCATGGTAAGGCATCTGTCTCAGTTACATCTGCTGTGAAAGAAGAGGAGCCAGAGGACAATGAAGCTGCATATGGGAAAGAGGAAAGGCCAGAGTGTTGGGCTTTAACACTGAGGGTCTGGTGCCATAACAGTGGGGGAAGATGTCTTTCCAGAAGAGAAAGAACATATGGTGAACAGCACCCTCTGAGAACCCAGGTACTGCTGGAGGCCCAGGTGATGTGGCGTGAACTGCTCCAAGTGTGGGTTCGATGATGAGGACACTATGACCTGGAGTGGGTTGAGGAATGAGTGGGCAAGGAGAAAAGGGAATAGAGAAATCCCTTCTCCCAAGTTCACTGTTGAAGGCCAGTGGAAGAGAGCAGGAGTCGGAAGCAGATGTGGTTTTGAAGGTTAGTTGTTGCTTTGATCATGTTGAAAGACTCAAGACAGTTTAAATGCCTACAACAAGCTGCAGTTGAGGAGTTTTAAAATATTTAGACAAAAAGGGCTAATCAATAATTTAAATGATAAGGAAACGTTTAAGCAAAAATAAAATATAGAGGTCATAAAGCAAAGTCTAGCCATTATAATAGACCACGTTGTCAGACCAAAATAGCATGAGCTGTAGAAAAGGAAGTACAGACCTGTCCAGCACAGAGGCATTCCTGTAGCCACACTTGGTGTTTAGCAAATGGCGTCACTAATGTGACCCTTCCCTATAGTATTTATAGTATATGTTTATTTGTTAATGTTCACCGGAAAGAATTAAGGGTTCTCATTACAGAATGTGGACTAAAGTTATTTCTGCAAGTAGGTGTTCTGAGGCAAATGATATTCTGGGTGTTGTTATAAATAGCTGCCTATTTTAAATGGATACTAGGGAAAAACTTCAGATGCCCAACATGCAAATGACCCAGTGAAGCCCCTCTAAGTGTGTTCTCTAATCACAAAATGAACACAGCCTGAGGATGCTGCTCTTCTCAAATGAGTGACAGATGATGAAAAACATAGCATTAGAACATCGCACTGAATAAATCCCTAAAGCACAGAAAGCATGTGCATTTGTTTTTATCTTAATCTTGGGATTATATAATGTAGCTCAGCTGGGGCGGTCCTTGTGCCTCCTACTTTGTTGATTCCCCAAGCTGATTTGAGCAAACTCTCCTGACAGTCATTTATCCCCCTCAATTTGACAGTAAGTGTCATTCTCAGATGTCAGTACATTAGGCATGTATTGACTTTTTAAATTTTCATTTTGACATCCTAATGATCTCTCCATAGATTTGCACTGAGATCATGTTGCCATTTCCTTGGCACTTTAGAGTAGGCATTTTTCACTTTGGATTGCTCTTACATATTTTAGAATACTATTATACTAGTTTTCTTCTCTAGATATATATATAATACATATTTTGATATATATGCAAACATATGTAGATTTCAGGTTCTAGTTGTCTTCTATGGGTCAGATAAATTCACACTAAAACTGAAATATGTCATTTTATCTTCAGGATGCCTAAAATTAAAAAAAAAAAAAAAAAAGAAGAAGAAGAAAGTAAAAAAAAAAAAAAGTCTGTCCTGGACAACTCATAGTCTGATAAGCTGGGTGTTCACAAAGAATGCTAATCATAATGGTGATGAATGCAAACTTTTGGAAAATGATGGAGTGGTGCATGTCACAATTAGAATATATAGATCCTCTGACCCAGTCATTCAACTGTGCAAAGTTTTCTTTTTTTCTACAAATGTCTATATATTCTTATATCCATCAATCTACTGTATCACATACCTATCAGCATTATTATGACAAAAAAAAAACCATTTTACTTCAACAGCAAAGTAAACGAAGGAAGGGTTTTATGACCATGCTATGTCACATTATGCAGATCTTAAAACAATGAGCTAGGCCCTCATGCAAAAAGATTTCCAATACTAAGATACATTTTAAATCAAGAGAATGAAATTTAAATATACATTAACACACTTAAGGAAGTCAATTTTTAACAAAATGATCAATTACAGAGTTCGTTTTTTGTTGTGGGGGCTGTGTGTGGAGCACATATGTTTGCACAGGTGCACGGTACCTGGTATATATCAACACGGTTTAGTTTAGGGAACTGGGGAGGTAAATATTGAGGGGACTATTATTAATTGTTTACCTAATTTACAGTGTTTACCAGATCCTCCTCTTTTTGTCATTGTTGTGTAATTATTTCTGAAAACAAAGCAAAACAAAAGCCTGTGAGTTAGAACTAACTGCCTGGAAATAAGTATAGAAAAGGGGAAAAAAAAAAAAAAAAAAAAAGGTCCATCTCCAAGCCCCGAAGCATTCCAGCATTCTAAATAGATTGTAAACAAAGGAAAAATAAAAGATAAGCTTCTGGCTATGGCTGTCTAGATTGTTTAGAAACAACCATTCCTCTGAGAACAACTAGGAAAACTGTTTAAAATAGGTGAAAACATCTGTTTGAAGGCTGCGGGGAATTGCAGAATCAACCCTGGAGGAGAAAAGAAAGAAGTGGACTTCTGCTTGCTGAACTTCCCTGAGACGGTGGCCTGCTCCTGAAGCAGAGGCCAAAGAGTAAAATCTGAGCATATGTGGCCTGCATCACACACCCGGGGGGCCACGGCTGAGGTTCAGGATCCACTAGAGAGAAGAGTCCCTGGAAAGACCATCCGTCCTTTAAGATACCTTGGAGCACTGTGTCTGACAAGTAAGGAGAACATGAAATAAGCCTGCTCTCACTAGGAGCCATGCCTGGCTTAGCCACCTTAGTCCTTGGTTGGATTAAGAATATCTGCCTTCAAAATTAAAATGAGCAAACTTGAGGAAAAGGACATGGTCCAGGTAAAAAAAGAGAAAAAAAGGACCATGTTCTCCACCCCCATAAGAGACAGCAGCGCCACAGGAAGTGCTGATAGGAAAGAGTAGATAGACATGGTACCTTCAAGCAAAGATTGAAATGGTTCAAATTTTCAGCTGAATGTGTTATTAACGAATCAACACTCTCTGCAAGCTGATTTAAGATAAGACTTTCTGTTAACTAAAATTTATCAGAAAAGTCATGAGACCTTAAAACCCCACTGAGTTCAATTCCTAATACCAAAACAAGTCATGGGAGCATGGGACTTGCCCAAGTTATATCCAGGAGTAAAAGAATGATTTGCCCCAGGGAAGAGAAATAGAAGGACAGTAGGAGAACATAATAAAGTTGCTTTTTTTAGTAAAACAAAATTTTAAAATTTGCCTTTATAAGATACCACACATGTACAGATAGACAAAGATTTGACCAAACTCCAAGATAGAAGAACAACCAGTAGAGATCCTAATTCTGAAGTTTCTAGATGTTTATTTTTATAATAATTCTTATTATATGTTAATGAAATTGAAATAAAAAATAGAGTGACTGAAGAATTGGAAAGTAATTCAAAAGAGAACAAGAACTTCTAGGATATGAAAGTGCAATAATTATAATCTTGAACTCAACAGATAAGTTTGGAGTTTCCCAACCAACACAGTTATATCCCCACCCCAAGGGATATTTGGCAATGTTTGGAGATCTTTTTGGTTGTGCAGCTGGGAGAGGATCCTGGCCTTTTGTGGGTAGAGGCTGAGGATGCTGTTGAACATACTGCAATGCACAGGAGAACCCGCTCAACCACCAAACAAAGAACTATCCAGCCCAAGCCATCAGTGGTATAATAGTTGACAATCCTTTCAACAGTAGATCAGGCCTGCCTAGAGAAAGGCATTGGAAAACATATAGAGTCAAAGGGACAAGGGGTCACATGAGGGAGGAATTATTGAGGGATGGGGGGAATATGACTGTAGTGGTAGTGATTTATGTTGTAATGTGTATGTCAAGTCGTGCACTTCAAAATCATGCAGCTTAACACGTGCCAATGGTAATGCTCAATAATTCTATTGAAACATGCAAAAGTAAATCAGTATAAGAGAAGTATATTTCTAAGACATACCACTAACCAAAGTCTAGCATGTAGACTATATAAAACTCAAAACAAATTGAGATGAAAGAGATGAGTCAACTAAAAATGAACAAATGATACTTCACAATAGATATTCAAATTTCAATGTGTTTGAAAACACACTTGTCCTCAGAAATCATCAAAAAAATTAAAAAAAAAAAGGCTTCAGTGAGGTTATATACATCCACTAGCAGAAGCACAGACACTGCAGAATTCTGTTTAAAAAGAAGGAGTTCCTGGTACAAATGAAAACTAGGATTAGTCATTAAGATGAATATAAAAATACCATGCTTTTCAGCATTTTTTCCTGTTAGATATTTGCTGAATCATACACAATAATGCATATTGCAGGCATTATTCTTAGTGACTCAAACCAAAGCAACCCTTAAATCCATAATGCATACACTGAAAAGAAAGAGCACAGTAGATTCATAACATGGAATACTACATAGCAATACACACAAGCTAATTCATACTGCAGGCACTAATATGGATAAATCTCACAAATATTATGTAGAGCAAAAGAAGCCTGTGCATAGAAATATATGTTCATGGCTTCATTTATTTTAAAGTTCAACACAGACAAACACAATCTGTGGTACTCAAAGTCAAAATGGTGGCAAGTTGGAAGGAACTATTTATTAGTCAGATTAAGAGATACTGACCTTATTATATGTTTTGACTGGTCATGATGGTGACATGAGTTTGCCCATGTTTTAATACCTGATCGAGCTGCACACTTATAAAATAAGCATATGTATGATGTTCTAGGAATCATACTTATTGAAGAAAACACTCTGCTATTTGTTCTATAAAAGTTGAAATTTTTTTAATACCTGTTCATTACAAGTGTACCATGGACTCGTTTTGGAATATTGTTATGGGCTGAAGTCCTAATCCCCAGATCTTCAGAATGTGACTGCATTTGGAAATGAGGTCTTTAAAGAGGTAATTAAGATTAAGTTAGGTCTCTGGGGTGGGTCCCAATGCACTGTATCAGGAGTCCACATAAGAAGAGGATGATATTAAGACACGGACTCTAAGACACTTCACAGTGGGAAGACCAAGAGATGGATGCCATCTACAAGCTAGGAGAGAGGTTTCAGGAGAATCCAATGCTGCCGATGACTTGATTTCAGAATTCCAGGATGCAGAACTATGGGGAAGTGTGTTTCTGTTGCTCAGGCCCCTTATTCTGTAGTACTTTTGTTCTGCAGGCCCAGAAAACTCATATAAAGATATACTGGGATAGTCAGAAAATATATAGCCCTGGCTTCAAGGAATTTGCAGGCTAACAGGGAAGCAACCTCATGCATATTGTGCTTTGGAACTATAAACATTAGTAGAGAATAATCTAGAAACCACCACACAAGGCTTCCTGTGCAGTAATGAACTCCCCTTAGGTAGAAAAGGAAAAGATTCATAGAGGACTTGCAGGATGAGATGACATTGACATATCATGGCATTGTGATTTTCCTCAATTAATCTTCCAATTCCTTACTGAAGAAACTCAGTTAAAATAGAAACACTGGAGCAGAGAATTCACCCAACTCACCTGGCCAACAAGAGTACTGAAGCAGGGGTTCAAATGGCCTTACTAGGAGCTAACTCCAGGCTCCCTAGGTGGATTCCAGAACAAGCATTATTGATAAAATGGACGACAACCAGATTTTCAATAAAAGAAGCCAATGGTTTTAGTGCAACATTTCAACATTTACCACAAGAAAAAGTACTCAAACTAGCAATAATAATATTGAAGTCCTATTGTTACTGTATAAAAATCATGTTGAAATATTTAAAACACCACTGAAAGAAGTAACTGTTCTAAATTATAATGAACAAATTTCTTGTTTAGAAGATTACAATACAGTACAAATGTTGATGTTAAAGTGTTATAATACATATTTAAGAAAGAAAAATGTTTTAAAATGTTTATATTCCAAATAATAGCATTCTGAGAAAATGTGGGGCTTCAGTTCTCCTATAAACTTCCTATAGTATCATTTTTCTCATTTATAAAAGATGATACCAAATAATAATTATCTTCAAGTGGTTGTTGATACCCAATGGTATTATAGATGCACAAGCATTTTGAAGGCCTAAAACGTTACTAGCACATGCAGTTTATTATCCATGCACAGATGAACCATTTTGGAGTGGTTTTGTGGATCAACACCCTTGTAAATATTTTTGAGATCTTATTGCTGTCCTTTACTTCTTCCAAGAAAGTCTCATGCTAAATTTCCCTCTGGAAATACTGCACAGTTTTGAAGTACTCACATACAATTTGGATCCATCTTAAATGCCTCTGATTTCTTGATCCTCTATGATTTTTAATAATAGCCTATATCACTAGTGGCCAGGCTGTTGCTTCTCCTCCTTTTAACTATTTATTGTTTCATCAATACCACCTAATGAATCTTTTCAGACATTATTCATCTAATTGATCCCCATGAGAATTCAGTACCGCAGATATACTGTTTAAGTTTATGTGGTGTATATATACTTATGCTTTTCACACAAAAATAGTAGCATTCACTCTACCTCCAACAAAGAACCAAGTTTCACCCCTGTGGGGATGATACCCCTTTCCCCATTGAGAATGCATGGCAATTCCACTTTAAATTTACATTTTTCCATTCACATGGCACAAGTCAATATTTAGAAAGTTTCTTACAATTGTACGTACTGAGCTCTGTATAAGCATTTACTATTAATTACATAAAATTTGTGGTTAGTTGAAGCAGAAACACAGGCTTAATTAATACTAATTATGGCTAAAAATCATGCTGAGATTTATTGTTTGTACATTCATCAAGAAAAAATTTTCTAAACATGTTCCACATATATATATATTTTTAATCTATATATGTGCCTTTAGATTCCACAAATGCATTTTCTAATCTCTCTCTGTATATATATATATATATATATATATATATATATATATATATATATATNCAAAACAGTTCTCTAAGAAAGTAGGATTAAATTCTATTTTTTTTAAGAGAGAGTGAGAGAGACAGAGAGAGAGAGAGAGAGAGAATTTTTAATATTTATTTATACAGAACATACAGTGTAAACTAAACATTAATACAGTAATTACAAAGGTATGAAATAAACACTAAAACTGAAAGACTATATTATTTTCCTCCAACACCTAGACCATGTCTACCTCATTGGGAAAACTCTGATAACACAGAATGCTATCACATTTCATCTGAAAATAATATCCTCTTATGCAACCCTTTGCGTTATCAAGTCCCCTTTCTACTCATTGTCATAACTCCCCCCCATGGCAGTACTGTGAGGTGAGCCAGGCAGGCAGAGTCTTCCTACAGTCCAATGATGATGAGCATCAAGCCAGACAGCATGGCACATGAGAAGCTAGAGGCAGAGCCGTTGCCTAATGCTACATGTGCATCTGCCCATCTGTGTTTGTACTTTCCTTCTCAGCATCCCCAACGAAAAGGCCGGAATCATGATTTCCCTCAACCACAGCAATCTATAGAATTTACTCTACAGGTAAGTTTATCTCAAAACTTCTGTTCATGGATTCATTTATTCATCATCCATTCAACACATACCAAATGATGTTGACTTATGTGTCAATAAAAATCTTAGACGCTGGACTCTTTCCTATTCAAAACACTGGAAAAAAAACACTAGGGATAGTAGGAACATACCTCAACACTGTAAAAGCTATATATGCTACACCTAAAGCCAACATCATTCTACTTGAAGAAAAATTGGAACCATTCCCTCTAAAAAGTGGAATAAGACAGGGATGCCCTCTTTCACCACTTCTATTCACATAGTCCTTGAAACTCTAGCCAGAGCAATTAGACAGATGAAAGAAATTAAAGGGATTTAGATAGGAAAAGTAGAACTCAAACTATAATTATTTGTTGATGACATGATTCTATACTTACAGGATCCAAAAATCACCACCGGAAAACTTCTATAATTAATTAATTAATTCAGTAAAATAGCAGGATATAAAATCAATACCCATAAATCAAATGCATTTCTATACATCAGTGATGAATCTACTGAAAGAAAAATTAGGAAAACTACACCATTCACAATAACCTCAAAAAAATGAAATACTTGGGAATCAACTTAACAAAAGAGGTTAAAGACCTCTACTACAAAAATGACAGAACACTAAAGAATGAAATTGAAGAAAACCTTAGAAGATGGAAAGCTCTCCCATGCTCTTGGATTGGGAAACTTAATATTGTCCAAAAGGCCATACTACCCAAAGCGCTATACAGATTCAATGTGATTCCAATTAAAAATCCCAATGTCATTCCTTCTATGGGCTGATTATTTTTTTAAAAAAGCAACAACTCTTAGACCAGTTGTTATTGTGAAAACACGGCCTAGACCATATTTACTCAACAGAGAGAGAAACATGCTACGTAAGGTAATTGTGACCATTCATGAATGAGCTGACAATTCAGAGAGACACAGAATATGGCTTTAAAATTGTGAACAATCCATGTGACAAAACTCATTAATCATGCCTGTGAAGAGGCCTCCAGTCACCCATTTGATTTCTATTCTCTCCTCCATTACAATGGCTTCTAACCAGCTCTGCTCTCAGTTTTGCTGCTTGGTGGCTTACACCATGATCTACTTCTTCTAATGTCACATGGAAGGTTTTCCCAGGATATGGGGCCTACAGAGCTAAGACAGGAAAACCTGGCTAGAACAGGATCCAGTCACCAGAAAGAGATGATAGAACAGGAAAAACATGACAATTCTAAGCCCAGCGATCTGGGGTCCTTCGAATCCGGCACATAGTCTTTCACATGGACACCCAGGAAGACACCAGAAACTACAACAGTTCACGACAACTGTAGCGCTTGCGTTAACACTGGAGAGACACTAAACTTCCTTAGAAAGTTTCCATCAAAAAGTTAACCAAGTTTAGTTGAAAGGATAGCGTTCAGTAGTTGTCAAAATCACCTCTTGTCAAATAGGCCAGTGATGTGGAAATGTGGTGCATGGCAGAATAGAGCCCACCTGTGCCCAAAAGGCTACTCCACAACTGGGGAAGTGGTCAGCTGTTCAGGCTTCTACTAACTTGAGTACTAAAAGGTTGATTTGTTAAATAAAGCCCTTGCCCGTGTGGTAGGAAAATGAAAAAAGAAAACAAAAAAAAAAAACAAAACAGATTTCTGTTCTCTCAGCAGAGTTCTATTGATAGGTCAGGCGTCATTTACTCAGCAGTAAAACCTGTCCCTGAGTGGGACTTCAAAGTGAGAAGTCGTCATTTTATCTGTTAGGAAGATGGTGCTCACATTGTTGATCAGAACATGTATTTTACAGGCTCTAAAATAGTGCAAGGAATCTAATTCCAGACTGCTTTTATTTTCAATTTTTAAAGCAAATCCATTTTTGTCAAAATAATTTTTCAGCATACCATAAATGAGGTCTTTAAAATATTTGGAATAAAATATTTTCAGCCTTATTAATAATTTCAGTTTTAATGATGGCATATTTCAATATCAATTTATTATTTAAAAGGTATTTCAGATATATTGCTTCAATTCCTATCATGCTATAATAGAAATATTAACTCCATTTTATAAATGCAGAAAATTCCTCTTAGATAAATTATTTGGTGTCAATTGCATTTCACAAGACATTATTTTATTTAATCCTTCTAGTAACCCTATGAGGCAGGAATTAGAAATGGCATTTACAAATGAGGAACCTGACACTTAAGGAAATTTGATTCTTATCCTTCCTAAATACAAAACCCAAATTCCCCTTCTCTATTTCTCTTCTTCCAAAGAACTTGTCAAGAAGCACTTGGCAAATGAACGGACTTCACACCCAGGTTTAACAGTAAGTCCAGGATTTTTTCTGGAAAATTAATAAAATTAGGTGTGTGTGTGTGTGTGTGTGTGTGTGTGTGTGTGTGTGTGAGAGAGAGAGAGAGAGAGAGAGAGAGAGAGAGAGAGAGAGAGAAGGAACATGTGTTGACTTCCAACTATAAGACAAAACATACAAAAAATTTTAAACTTGGTCCTACACAGTAAAGTTTATAGACAAAATGAAATGGTTTTGGTAAACTGCAAATTGCTATGTAACAAAAAGAATTTACCAGAATAACCTAGTTTCTCAAATATAGCACCTTAAATGTACAAAAATAGCCATTGCAGTTACATTTTGTTTTATCTTGTATTATTTATTAAAATATTTTAACAAATATTTAGTGAGTTATGTGCCAGGCTTATCCTAAACTGAGACTTGAGAGTGAACAGACACATTTCAGGACCTGAAACTCTCACAACCTAGTGCAGTTCCAAAGATCTGGCTCCTCCTGTTTATGTTAAGAATCCTTGAGCTTGAACACTGATCCCATAAGCAACCCTGGCTACCTGCAGGGGACAGCCCATTGTAGGGCAGCAGAACTATCTTTTGCAGAAAGACAGGCTTTAGCAAAAGTCAAAATTTTGTGGCACAATAAAAACAACATGAACAAAAGAGATGGCTACATGATCACTCTGTGATTGGGCACTTTATATATTATTTCACAGTCACAAGCCTGAGGGACACATATCATTCCTACTATGGTATAAGAGATTGCACAGGTGGTCCATAATGGAGATAAAGTTTTGAATGACAGACATTAATAATAGATGATTAGAATACAGTGGGATTAATTTTGTGAGTTTAAAATACATTTTGTGGAAACACAGAATGCAAGAGATAGGATAAATTCCATGGAAGGTCTTCTTGTAACCGCCTTGTAATAACTACAGTGGAGATGAAATTTTGTCTATGTGGAAATGAGTCAGTGTGAAATGTGTAGAGCAATTGTTAATGGCTGTATTGCTGATTCACAGAACCATCTGTTAAAAGACAAAATTAACTGAAGTTTAAATTCAGAAGCTCTGTTTAGAGTGTAATTGATAAATAATTTAAGTCTGAGTTTAATACTAATAGCCAAGCCAGAAGCATATTAGTCACTAATTATGAAAAAAACCTCAGGCCTGGAAAAATATATTTAAATCACCCTAGTCAACACCAAAGATTTATTTTCTGCTAAAATAAAGTCAGAACTAATGGTCTTATTAGTTCGGAACAATTCTGAAGGATACTTTGAATCTAGAAAATCTCATTCTATCCATCCCAGATGTTAGACCAGTTCATTGGAGCTTGGACTATACAAAAAAACACCTAATTGGTTGTGACTCAGTGCTAGAGTGCTAACCTAGCATGTCTGAGGCACTGGATTCAATCCTCAGCTCCACATAAAAATAAATAAATAAAACAAAGTCATTGTGTGCATTTGCAATAAAGAACAAAATTTTTTTAAAAAAAGAATTTAATCTTGGGCTGGGGATGTGGCTCAAGCGGTGAGCACGCTTGCCTGGCATGCGTGTGGCCCAGGTTCGATCCTCAGCACCACATACAAACAAAGATGTTGTGTCTGCCGAAAACTAAAAAAATAAATATTAAAAATTCTCTCTCTCTCTCTCTCTCTGTCTCTCTCACTCTCTCTTAAAAAAAATAGAATTTAATCCTACTTTCTTAGAGAACTGTTTTGTTAAAATTTCTATCCCATTCAAAGTTGTTTCATTGTGGGTCCTCAATGTTACATTATGAGCAAATGAACTACCATTGCTGCTCTCACTTCCATGCTAAATTCTTCCAGGACCTTGAAACTTTGTTGAAGTATTTATGATTCACCAAGTGCTTTCCAGATCATAAAGCATATAAACCCAGTGAAGATAGGGGCTTGTAGGCTTCATGAGCCTTTTTATTGCCAACCTAGAACGTAGATGGTCCTGAGCTTATATTTATTGGATGGATGGATGAAGGGCTCTTTCACATACATCTCCTTTGGATTCCTCCATACTATTGTGAAGGTGACTGGGAAAGCATTTTTTCTTCTTTTTCTCTTTCTTACAAATGTAAAAAGTTAAAGACAATAGAATGTACACATTTGCCCCAAAGCTTGTTGAAAGTTAGTGTAAAGTCCAATCTTTTTCGAAGACATGACAAGCATCCTTGAATCAGAGACAATTCATCATCTGCTTTCGTCTTCGGTTCACATTATGGCACCACGCACATAATAGATGCCCCGTAAGTGTTTGCTAAATGAATTGCCATATGTTTCTTGGCATGCAATTCCTTCAACTTATAAATCTAGGCCAGCTGGAATGTTTTGGTCTTTTCCTCTCTTTTTAAAAATGTCCCTTTCTTCACTAATTCTGGCAAGAATGCAGGCAGAGGGATGTGTAAATTTTCATTTCATGAAATCAGCTTAAAGACTCAAAATTCTTTCAGATAATTTTCATTAGCATTATTTTATCCTTAATATAACTATTTTGTTTTCACAATTTATGTGACATATCCTTTGTATGGGGTATTAGAGATGGATAAGACATCCTACAAGGGATTGGAATACAAGATTTTCTGGAACCCAGACTAATCACTTTCTGTGTGTGGATTGAATAAATTTCTCATACCAGCACACGAGTAGGCTTGGTTAGGGTCATTTTTATAGAAGAAAAATGTGAGATTCAATGCCTTACTCAGAGCATTGGTGAAATTGGTGGAAAAGCTCTCTGGGCTCAGTTTGGTTTAAAGGCCTCTGCCCTTTGCATCGGGCTCCCTTTCATTCTAAAAATAGAATTGTGTTTAGAAAGTGGAAAAATTGAAGGAGGGACAAATAGAATTTGCATTGATCCTGAGCACTTGCTCATGTGGGATACTAGGTGTTGGTTACACATCAGTGAATAAATCTGACAACACTATGCTGTGAATAAGACAAACTTAAAATCTCACACTGGAGATAGGAGACACTTACACAACTGGGAAAATACATACCATTGATGTTTGGTCAGTTATTATTAAGGAAATGACCAGAAGGCAAACAAAGAAAACAAGAGTGAGGGCCTACTTACTACCAATTGTCATAGTAATATACATAACTCCAAGCAAACAAAATAGAGAAGTTATCAAGGTTTGTTTAGACTCAGTAGTATTAAACTTGGATAGGTATTTTGAGGGCTTGATGTTTACTTGTGACTGTGTTCCACCTGTTGACTCATGTTAGGTCTTCATTATAAACTATTAAGGTGTTTACACATACATCCAATTGATAAATATTTGTGAAACACTGGGTCCAGAAATTAGGTGAGGTGCACCAAATACAAACTTAGAAAAAAAAACTAAAAGTCTCAGGGTGAATAAGGAGAATATATTACTCATAGAAACTCAGTGACTAGAAAACAAAATAAATACATAGCTGGACAACCAACAATAAAAAATTTTAAAAAAATTAAAAATAAAAAAAATAAAATTTAAAGAGCCAAAAAAAATACATAGCTGGAAATGTACATCTTATAGCACCACACACATAATAGCAGCCCTTTAAGTGTTTGCTAAATTTATTAGATTGTAACAAGTAAAATATAGAAAAGCACAAGAAGAAGAACATATAACACAGCACTTCTTTCTGGAGATTTCCTGGTTGAGGGAACAGGATAGACAAAAATTATGGAGGTGGGATAGAGCCTTGGATCTGGAAGATGAGGCGTGGGGCTTGGACTGGGTGCAAAGTGAAGGATGCAAGATGCCTTTGTGTGATTCACTGTGATCTCACTTCACCTGTAAAAGGTGATCTCCACCTGTAAAAGGTGACATCATTGGCATTCTATCAATCACAGCTATTTCACAGAAAGATTTTAAACAGGAGAACAAAAAAGTGCCCCAGATTCAAAGCAGATAGGCTTGATTACTTTACATTACAGGGATAAATAATTGGAGGTGAAGGGCAGGGGATATAGCTCAGGAGTAGAGTGCTTACCTACAATGCATGAGGCACCACATTCAATCCTCCATACGGCAAAATAACACTCGTTATGACTATAGGTGATAAGGTTAAGGATGAAGAAACAGAAACACACAATTTTGAAGTTATGATCACATCCTATAGAAAAAAAAAGAGAGAGAGAGAGAGACTGGGCTGATGGCCAAAGAGACAGAATGGAGAGAGGGGTTCTGTTTTTTATTGTATTTACTTTTTATTTTCCTGAGAGATTTGTATGGATGTCAAAATTGCTAGGCATTTAGAAAAGCAGAAATGAATAAACCACAATGTGGAGAAACAATAGTCAACAGAAGCAGACAAAGAAATGAAAGAAAAATGAAACTGATAGTAAAGATGTTAAAGTGCATAATGAGATACTATGTCATATTATTTAAATAAGAAAGGGGGACTAAATAGAAGGCAAAAAAAAAATCAAATAGAATGCTAGAAATGAAAAACCATTTCACAAGAGATGAATAGTGGAATAAAAAATTGGAAGGGGCTAATATGAGATCATAGATGGCTTGTATTGTAAACTGAAAGACATTAAAATAATAGACAAACATTTTTCTAATTAGAATTTATAAGTCTACACTTTTGTTGTTGTTGTTTTGAGTCCTGGGGATTAAACATAGGGGTGATTAACCACTGAGCCACATCCCCAGCCCTTTTTATTTATCTATCTATTTATTTATTTTAATTTGAGACAGGGTCTCACTAAGTTGCTTAAGGCCTCACTAAGTTGCTAAGTCTGGCCTTTAACTTGAGATCCTTCTGCCTCTGGCTCCTGAGCCACTGGGATTATAGACCTCAGCCACAGGGCCCAGCGATAAGCCCACACTTTCAAGAGACTCAATGAACCTCAAGATAGATGAATAGAACAGATAAAAATCATACTGAACATCATAATAAAATTTTAGAAAATAATTCATAGGAATATATCTCATAAAAAGCCAGATACATAACCTATATTTAAACCAAGATACAATCATAAAAGAGTAGGCAAACCAGAAGAAAATAAAAAGCTATCTTTAAATCCCTGAATGAAGCTCTGAACCTAGAATTCTGCATCTAATTTGTGTTTTGAAAATTTTAAAAACAAAAAAACTAAAACAGCACATTGTTGGGGAAAAATATTAAAAACTGAAGAAAGGAAGAGAAATAGAAGTTACAGAAATAATTATATACATTTACATATGCACACATATAGTGAGTTGATTTTTGACACAAATACCAAGAACAAAAAACAAGTAGGAATGTGAGTCTTTTCAATCTTTGGTGCCAAAACAACTGAATACCCATGCATGTGAGTAAAAAAAAAAAAAAAAGATAATAATAATCCAAAGCACCTAATCTATAAAGAAACCTCAACAAATACTACTTCTCTTCCTCACTTTTCCTGACACACACAGCTGGTATAATGATATGAGTTCTATCATTAGATAGATACATGGCAGTATGTGTTGAAATGGAGTCATCCTGAATTCCAGTTCTGGGTGATGGGGGTGGGTCATAGCAACGTATGATAGGAAGACTGGAAATGTCATTGTCCTGTTATTTATGTTTTTAATTTAGAAATAAGAAATATTGATCTTCTTCTGGTTGAGAATGCATGAAAGAAATAAGTTTTCAAATCAAAATGAATTCAAAGTGTCCTTCTTTGTGTTGGAGTGAGCAGAGAACACTGGGTGCCACTAGACAAGGTACAGAAGACAGAGACAGAATGAGCTTTTGGATCAGAGACTGCTTTAGAGACATACTGATTTTGAATTAAAATAAGCAAAGTAACAAACCAACAACTATGGGGGGTGGCTGATGGCCAGTATCTCATTTAGTTACCCTAAAACTTATAATCTCAGATAATTAGTAAATAACAAAGCACAAATACTCACAAATATATTTACAGAATGTGAAGCCCCTGATAGATCTAGTTCTGGAACTAGACAAAAACCAAAATGGCTCTGGTGGTTTATTTAAGGGGGTACATCAAAGGCAGGGATAAGGTTTCAAGGGCAAAATCTTGCTTTATGATGCCTTGCCATCAGCAGATTGATTGACATCTTGGCAGGTCACACCCATCTCAGGTGCTGTGTGGGCCACAGAAGAGTGGGAAAGAGATTCACATAGTCTCTGGGCAATTTACCAGAGGAACTGTCCACTGGTCAGTCCCAGACACCAGATGTCTATATCCATGAAGCTTCCATAAGCAGTGACCCACAGGTAACCCATGGACAGCTCCCAACAAACAACCTATTGGAGTGCTGGAAAAAACAAATCTTGCCCAGATTAAGTATTCAGGTCTTACAGATTCATGTTGAGCAAATGCATAAGAAATAAATAAAATTTTCACTTGATGACTAATGCATACATATGAATATGTGTATAGGATGTTCCAGCCACTAGAGGAAATAGACATCATAAAATAACCTAAGGGTCAATCTGAAAAAGTAAGAATGCCTTTCTTATCTGTATTATCTGAAGCATCAGTTTTTCAAACTGTTTTCAACACAATGATATATAAATACTATAGTGTGCATGAGCCTCATTTCCTCCTTAGTAAAAACTTTAAAAAAATTTAAAACACTGTTGTAAATGGTCTCTTTAGCTTATTCTGGCTTTCACAGCCTCTAAGCAATTTGATTCAGAAAGAATGCCCTATCTTTTTTGGAAACCTCAATCTAATCTCTAAAGCTGTCTTGACATTTAAAGAAAAGTTAAATTAGGCCCTGTCACTTAAAAAATGTTTGTTTATCATGGAAAAATGTTTACAGCCTGTGGAATGAGGATCAGGAGAGAGAAAATTTTACAGCCTCCCTCACAGAGCTCTTAACAGCTACTATAACCACGTATTTAATGTCCCCTTTGCAAAGGCACCCGCCAGATGTTCCACGTGACACTGGCTTTCCTAGAAAAGAAAGGCCTTGTGAGTCAGATGCCAACCCCATTTAATTTGTTGAGACATAAATCAATTGCAATAAGGATATTAGGTGAGAGGAAAGAGTGTTTTTATAGACTGTAGAGAAGTAATAGTTGAGGAAATAGCTTGAAATGGACTGAGGATTATTGGTGCTCCTGGGAGACTTGGAAGTGAAATACGAGCACCTTGAAACCTCTCCTAGGTCTTTAGTCTTCTTTAAAGTGTTCCTTGGTTCACTGGAAACCCCACTGTTTTTTTTTTCCATAACTATTAATAACATACCATGCTTGGTTTCAGGGCTTTTAGACATGTATATAAATGTCTGTTTCTATTGTTTAGGTGGGAAAACTAAAGGTTTCAGACATGACTGAAACTGGTTCTTCACTGGCTAGCAGTGGGCATTGTTCATCCAAGAAGACCCCAACTGCCTTCTGAGCTGTGTGTACTTGTGTGGTATCTATGAACCATCCTCTGGGGCCAGCTGCCTTGCTTCGGAGAGACACCTAGACAGATGTAGCAGAGTCTACCTAAGACCAAGTCAGTGAGCTTTCCCACATCCCATTCATTTTCTCCCGCACTGGTTTGGTTTCCTCTGCCTTGAAAACTGATCAAATCTCCCCACTTTCTGAAAGTGTGCTGATAAGATCTCATTAATAGAATTACTCTTTGGGATGTTCTTTTCTCAGCAAAAACCATGCCATCCCCACTTTTCTCCAATTTTGTGTTGTAAATATAGGTCAACACAGACCATTTCAGTCAATTTTTCTATTTTATTTTATTTTATTTTTTGTCACTGTGACCAGAAAAACTGACATGAACAATTAGAGGACAGGAAGTTTATTTGGGGCTCATAATTTTAGAGGTCTCAGTCCATAGATGGCTAATTCAATTGCTCTAGACCAGAGACAAGGCAGAACATCATGGCAGAAATGTGTGGAGGAGGAGAGCAGCTCAGGACATGGAAATCAGGAAGAAGAGAGACAAAAATAACTTTGCCCATCACAGGGACAAAATATAAACCCCAAAGAATGCCCCACAGTGATCCAACTCCTCCAGTCACTTCCTACCTGCCTACAGTTACCACCCAGTTAAATCCTAACAGTGGATTGATGTAGGTTAAGGTCCTTGTAATCCAATCATTTCACCTACAAACTTTCTTGCATTGTCTACACATGAGTTTTAGGAGGACACCTTATATCTATACTATAGCACAGACTATTTGTCATTAGTCTTAAAAGAGAAAGAAGTCAAAGAGGGACATCTTGAAGAGAAATATAGTATGCTGAAAGAGTTTCTTTTCATCCTGTGTTTTTTAGATAACATGAAATTGAATGTGCATGCAAGGGATGAGCTTCCAAATGCAGAGGAGGAAAGATACAGGGGAGTCCAGTGGTTGCTGTTCCACCTGGGTTGTAGGCAAACATCAACAACTAGGAATCAGTCACAGACGAACACTGAAGCCAAGTCAGTTTCTAGGCGTCAGGGCATAAGCCACAGAGAATCTAGCTGAGAAGATAACAGAGTCCAAGTCTTGAATGAAAGTCAGGTTTTCAATCTGGCAATAAAAAATAAAACATAAGAAAGAGATTGGAGCACTCAGCCACCAGGATAGCATGACAGAGATGAAAAGTGGTCCACCTTCACTCAGGAGAATGTGGAGTGCTGGCCACTGTTATGGTTTCCATGTGAGGTGTCCCCCAAAACTCCCATTAATGAAAGAATGTTCAGAGGTAAAATAATTAGACTGTAAGAGCTGTAACCTACGCAGTCCAGCCTAATGTGAATGAACCGACTAGGCGATAACAACAGGCAGGTGGGTTGGGGCTAGAGGAGGTAGGTCACTGGGAACATGCCCTGGAAGAGGGCATCTGGCCTATGGTCCCTTCCCCTTCCTCTCTGCTTCCTGGCTGCTGTGAATGGAGCGGCACTCCTCACCATGCACCTTGAGTCCAGAGCAATGGACTTGACCAAGTATGAACGGACCCTCTGGAACCATAAGCCAAAATCAACTTTTCCTCCTCTGTGTTGGTCTTGTTGGGTATTTTGGTCACAGTGATGCAAAGCTGACTAATTCTGCAAGGGATTTATTTAAAGGACCAGGCACCCAGTTTCATAGAAGAGCAGCAGTTCATCTCCCAGTGTGATTTCAGTCCTTACTTCCCCTCTAGGGAGCTTTACTAACTCACGACTCAGCCGCCAATAATTTGTCGTAAGTATTTATTTTACTAAGTGAGCAGACACTTTCTACAGAGTTGCCACTTCATTACTGGATAAAATTCCATCTGCAAATGGTCCAACAATTCACATGTCAGTGCCTTGGAAATGTACCTGGCCCAGAGATTCAAAACAAACAAACAAGCAAAAAATAACTACAGAAGCACAACATCATTTCCTACCTGAAGACATGCTGGTAATTCAGACACTCTCACCTTCTTGTCACTGCTACAGAATGACTTCAAGCTGGGCTGCAGTCCTCCTTCCTCTCAGTCTCTGCTCAGTCATTACAGGAGAGTCAACAATGGTTTCCCCTAGAACAGTCTCCTGGGCCTCTCTTTTCTCACACTGTAAAGTAAAAGAGTATGCATTCCCTACTTGGTACTAAAAGGGATTTTATTGAGATTGGTCTTTGGTTCATGCCATGTTTTATTCTCAGACCATTCACCAGAATGTGAGAATAGTATGGAGGAGAGGGATGGGGTAGGGAAGAATCATGGGAGTCTTTTGTCTTTTTCATTCACCTCCTGATGTGAGGCCATGCTTTTTCATTCCAGGGCTGTTCCCTAGGATAAATTCTTTCAATACAAACCTCAGAAGCCTCCTTCATGCAGACTCCGAGACCCAGCACTGGACCTCCATCATGGAGTTCTGTGGCAGACACCAGAGAACACCATGGCGATAGAAGCACTGGTGTCCTGGCATCAACGTGCGATGGGAACACCCTGTTGCTAGGACAGGTGGAAACATCAAGACTTTTGCTTTCAGAACCTACACAGAGTTTTTAGATTGAAGCTTCTCTATTTACAGAGTCTCCTGAGACTTCTGGAACACAGGTGTTGCTGCTAAGCTGCTTCCCTCTCCATAAACCAGGGAGCCCTTTAACAGCTCCCTTAACACTGGCAAGACATTTTCCCAGAAAGCCATCAAGAAATGTCAAGCATCACCTTATTTATTCCATGAAGTCTTTGTCCTCATCTTTCTCTTGTTAGATTTTCAATTTTCATTGATGTATCATCTATTGGGTTGTGAAACTGAGAAATAAATCCCAACACAAGCACTGCAGCCGGAGATGAATAGAGCCTCTGCGAGGGGCTGGGCTCCTGCCCTGCAAACGCATGCGCTGATGGTCACACTTTTCTGAGATGGATATGATTATCTTCATTTTGTCATGAGAAAATAAATCTCAGGAAAGTTAAGCAATTGCCCAAGGCTACACAGTTATTAAGAGACAGAGGAAGATTCTGAACCCAGGTTTCTCTTCAAAGTGAACACATTTCATATTTCACTTACTTGAACTGCCACTCACTTCTTGAAGCCTTCATTTCCCCTTGCTTGGGTACAATAACACTAATCTGATGGGATGGCTTCAATTAAATTAAATGTGGTTTAAATACAAAATGTAAATATGCTTGACCCAAAACTTAGGCACATGATGGGCCCCAGAGATCATTTGCGTTTGAATCCATCCCATTGTTTTTGGAGTCCACCCCCCCACACACACTTTTTGTAGTGGAGAACACTCTCAGAACCAACAGGGGACTAGTCCTCTAGAAGTGCTTAACATATTAGAGAGAGGACAAAGGAGTTCCTTTTCTGTAGAGCTTTCAGAGAGATGCTGTAGGCAAGAAGACCAGGAGGCAGAATTCTGAAGGAAGGACTAAAGAGAAGAGGAATTTGTGAATGGGACTGCAAATTATGGACCAAACTATGATTATCTTCATTTTGCCATGAGAAAATAGAATTTCAGGAAAGCTAAGTAACTGCCCAAGGCCACACAGTTATTAAGAGACAGAGGAAGACTTTGGACCAAGCTAAGAGAAAAAAAAATAAAACTAGTTGTAAAACTTGGAAAAAAAAATAAAAAATAAATACTGAGTGGCAATAATAATAATAAAAAAAGAATCAATAGGAATGAGGTTTCACAGATGCAGTGGTCAGACAGCATAGCTTCTTGGAGGCTGTGATAGGGCACGTGGGTGGAGCACTTTCTAGAAAGAGTGGCTCCACTCTTTGGGAATCTCCACCCTCACATACTGTTGCCAGGACTGAAATGTACATTATAGCAAAAATGTTCATTATAGGGTCAGTTCTTACCTTGAGACTTTCTCAGGATGCTTTAACTGCTAGAGTGGGCTTTGAGGTGTGGAGGAGAATCTCAGTTAGCCTTCTACGGGGAAAGTTAACCTGCACTTGTTTTCTTATGTTCCTCAAATCGTGTCATAGCAGCAAGCCTTTGGCCCAGTGTAGGCTAGAATTCATTAAGGCCTGGGTGTGGACAACCCTACATCTCCCAAAAATCCTGTTTAAATGGTGAAGCAAACTTTAAAAGTGAAAAGAAGTATGACATAGAATTTGAAAAGCTTAAAATCTTTTGAGTATAGGAGCCCTGAGAAAGCAAGCTGATGAGGGACAGTGCCCAGGCAGAGCCTGTGGGCTACTCTCAGGTTGAAGGGATTCATTCATTGAGGAGACTCTGAGGAATCACTAAACACTTTGGAAATGGAACGGCCAAGTTTCATTTTCTCTAGTGCATTCAGAAATGAATGCACTAGAGAAAAATGGATCTAACCCCATGGAGTTCATTTAAGTGGCTTGTCCAGATGGGAAAATATGAGATCTAAGCTGGGACAGTGGCAAAAGAGAGGTAGGAATTCATTCCAAAGGACTTTGTGGCTTCAAACCAATGTATTGTTGCTATTTAATTACACTGTCTAACCTAGCTACCATGAAACAATTTCCTTCCTTTAGCAAATGATCTTATGCAGCAGATGACCAGAATGGAGCTAATACCACAGTACAAAATGGCTGGTCGTTTCCTAGGTTTTCAGTGGTGTGTGTGGCATGGATAAAGGTGAACAGGGCTGGGTCAGTGGCCCCTTGCTTGGCCTCTGGTCCATGCCTCCTAACCTTATAGGACTAAATGGCTGGCTGCATATGTGGAAATGTGGGCAGATGGCTACATATTGGGTAATAAGTTTACCCACCACACACATGGATTTTAAGGAGTTTGAAGCCACTTGACATCAAGTACCATGTACCATGTATGTGATAGTTCTTAAAGTGAAGTCAAACACTCATGGGTGTTGGGATATTTCTATAGGACTTCATTATTCTTCTGTATTTTCTCCTTTGGGTCTGAAGTTTTATTCAGTTACAGGTTTTTGGACATGTCTTCCCTTGGTTAGTCCACCTTGGGCCATTCACATTCCACTCTCATAAATTTGTTGTGGAGCCCACGGGCCATTGGTCTATCCCATCTGACCATCCCCCAGGAGTGTGAATTCAGACTAGAGGGGAAGAGGGGTGGATTAATGGATATATTAGCAACTAGACCTTATGAATTATTACATTGGTGATGAGCAGATCCAGAAGTATATTCCTTGTCCCCCAATATGTTTTATTTTTGCTTTCATTTTCTACAGCTTGTCTTGACAGAGTAATTTTTAACAGATTTATTCTAATACACTGTCTTGTTTATTTTAAGGCAATATCATATCCGTGCCAAAAGCAAATATTACATAATGTTCACTAAGGTTACTGAGAATCTAGCAATTACTGGCAGAAGCATGAAGTCATGGCGGTTTCCCCTCTCTAGGGTCTCCTGTTTGTGTGATGCTGATGTTTGAACCCTTTTCTGAGATACCAGATTTCATACTTCAGTGTGTCCCTGCCCTCCAGATAAATCCATCTGCTTTTTCTCTCAGCTATGGCAGATGCTGTTCTGTTTTACTTGGATTCAAACTGTCTTTTCTTTTAGGGCTTGGTTTGGTTTACACCCCCATCACATGAGCTTTTTGTTCTTTCCCTGCTTATTTTTTGAGGAATGTCCAGATTTGTTCTCCAGTTGCATCATAGAACCAACCCTTTGAGAGTAGGAATCAGCATGGATCAAGGGAAAGTTCTGGGAAGCACCAACCAAACATGACTCTGGGAGACTCTTTTGCAACCCAAGCTCAATTGAGTTTAGCCATTTATATGTAGCTTCACCTCTTCAAAAGAGACGTGATGTGTTAGAGCTGTGATATGGTGTAGTAGAAAGATGTAGAAAGTTATAAGTGAATCCTCAATGTATTCATTTTAACATCTTCCTTCCTCCTCCCTCCCTCCCTTCCCTTCCTCCCTTCCTTTTCTCCTTACTTCCTTCTGTTTTCCTTTCTTCCCTTAAACACATACTCACTATGTTCCCACTGTGTCCATGTCCTTTGTTTGCATCAGGAGGAAACCTCAGAGTTGCCATCATGGATGCTGTACATATAGGACACGAGATATTAATCCCTAAGAGTCACGGCTACCCAGCAATATCAGGTATGTCTTCCTGAGAGGGTTGAGATATTCTGAATAAGCACAAGTTAGTACAGTTGAACTGGGAGGAAGAGGATTCACAGTAGAGGGATCAGCAAGGACGGGGGCCCTGGGGAAAGGAGGAAAAGAAATAAGTGTAGCTGGTGTTCTGAGAGTAGTCCTGGAAGGCTGGACAGCCACAGACCAAGAGGACCGTGCCATTCTACAGACAGAGAGGAGTATATTTGCAATGACTAGAGTAATGTGCTGGGAATACTCTTGGGACTACAGAGCAAGCAGCAAGCTGGAGAAGGGCATAAGTTGATTGACTGGGTTAGTTAAAAGATTATGGGATCCACTAGGCCAGGGATGGGTCAGCGATGGCTCCTATCTGGATGGAGGGCATGGATGAAAATCAACAGATGTTAAATTCTCCAGAAAAGTCCTTCTTTAAACTGGTCCAAACTCATTCTATTCTTTAGGAAAGCCTCTCCTTTTTGTTGAGATGAACAGAGTGTATTTTATTTTTTTACTGTCAGATCATCATGATCCCCTTTATGACCAGGCTGGGATTTATAAAACTGTCCATTTTATATGTTTATCTTTAACAAGCTAACAAGTGAATGGTGCTGAATAAAGCCATTGAATTTGCTCTTCACGGATCTAGTGGTACACCAATGTTGAAGAAATTCTACCACCACTGTAGAAATTCTACCACCTTGAAAGAAATCATCTATGAAGTGGACATCATGTTGTTACCTGGAGAATTCAGAAATAAATAGGTCACTAGCCTTATTTTTCCTCAAGGAATCTCTATATTATAAGATAAGAACATGTAAATAAATCATCAGAACAGAACGATACAGTATGAGTAATGGTTTCAATAATGCACCAGATGCAGAATAGAACTCAAAACTAATTGGCTAATTCTGATAATAAAAAAGAGGAGTCACAAATCACACAATATTTGAAATAGAGCAGTGCTCTCCATACAAAATCTGAGCACAATATTACCAGACAGAGCTTAGGAGTGAGCTGATATCACAAGGGCAAATCTGACATACCCAAGAGGCACATGGTTTGGGGCCATCTTGATTAATGGACTCTCTAACATCAAGGACCCATGAGGTGGGAAGAACAAGAAAAAGGAAAGAATTCTCCAGATGCTGATATAGCATCAGCATTTTAGTCTCTAAAAGCAGCTTGCTGACTCATGCCAATTTAGATTCACTGGAGTCTTTCCACATACCCCATATTCCAGCATTCAGAGTCGTGTCCCTGCTTTAAGAGTGGATACCTGTGAGGCTGGGTGTCCAGCTTGCATTGTGATCCAGCCAGTAGAAATGAGGGATTCAGGATTCAGTTTTCAGCAGTCTCAACCCTTTGGCCACAGGAGAAAAGATTCTACTCCAGGGTATAGATAGAAGATTGCAGGTCAATTACGTAGTACATGGTATGGGAACTTTAAAACCTGAGGTCAGACCTTTCTTTCTTCACTTTGCCTGTAACATTAGGAGCAACTGGCCAGTTGTATTATCCATCTTAGTTGGATGAAAATATTCATAAGGATCATATAATCAGTCATTCTTATACTTGCTTCTTATCACCACTGCAAGTCATGCTGTGAGCTACCAGCGTTCTAGTTTCTGCTGAAAATGGTCATTAGTGTCTTATCTAATCATATTAGAGAGCCAGTTCTAGGAATCCCAGAACCAATTCAGAAGACACATCCTTGAAATTCTGTTTCTCTTCCACCACTCTCAATACCAAAAGCTGTCCTGGAGTTTTTCCAGAGAAAGTGAACAAAGAGGCTGTGTATATAAGAATGGGCTCATGTGATTGTGAAGGCTAGCAGTTTCTAAGATATGCAGCACGAGTTGGCACGGTGAACATCCTGGAAATCTGGTAGTTTAGTTTCAGATCAAGTTCAAAGGACTGAGAATCAGGAGAGTGATGGTGTAGTTGCAGTTATGACCTGAAAGCCTGGGAGCCAGGAGACCCAATGGTGTAGCTCTATTCTGAAGGCCTTCAGGCAGGGGACGCAGAGAGAGCTGAGGTTTCAGCTCAAGTCCAAGGACAGGAGCAAAACCAGTGTTTCTATCCAAAGGCTATCAGGGAAGAGTAATTCTGACTCAAGAAAGGGTTAGCTTATTTTTTTTCCTAGTCAGTCTTTCCACTGATTGGATGAAGCTTACCCACGTTATGGAGAATTATCTGCTTTACTCAGTCAATTCAAAACTGCCTCATGGACACACCCAGAACAGTGGGTGACCAAATATCTAGGCACCTTGTAGCCCAGTCAAATTAGTATGTAAAATTAACCATCAGAGATTGTATTTAGGATGACTTGCTTTGTAACCTAGGGAAGATGGTGGGGAGTCAGATCACCTGGAATATATCTGTTTTACATTAGTATTTGTGTCATTTTTCTTTGTGTAGGGAAATTAATGTTTTAATCAATCTACAACTCTCAATATCCTGATAATTTGACTATAATATTTTCACTATCTACCATTCATAACCCATGAATCAAGACATTATAATCATTTTTAAATGTTTTTTTTCTTTTTAATTACAGGTTTGGATGCTTCTGATATTTGTACCAATCTTGATGGAAGAATAAATTGGGATGTTCACACTGACCACACATGCATTAGCTAATCTCATGGGGGAGGCAGATGACTCGGGATGGAGTGAGCCTACAACATTTTCCTGAATTTTGATAGCATGAAAGGGTCTTTGTAACTCAGCACTGAGCCTGTCATAGATAAAGGAGGCACTGGTATTATGATTCAGATAGGAGGTATCCCCCAAAAGCTCATTTGTGAGACAATGAAAGACTTTCAGAGGTGAAATGGTTAGATTATGAGAGTTGTAATCTAATCAGTGGATTAATCCACTGATAGGAATGAACTGACTGGTAACTATAGGCAGGTAGGGGATGGCTAGAGAAAGTAGGTCACTGGGGGTATGGACCCCCCCCCCCCCCCCCCC
>NW_026000108.1:9875551-9877182 GCF_001458135.2 Marmota marmota marmota
CCCCCCCCCCCCGCCCTCTCTCTCTCTCTCTCTCCTTCCTATTGCCAGATCCATGGTGCTTTTCTCCATCATCCAGGCTTTCTGCCATGATGTTCTGTCTTACCTTGGGCCCAGAACTATGGAATCTGGGACTGAACCGCTGAAACTATGAACCAAAATATACTTTCCCCTCCTGTGGGTTGTTCTTGTTGGGTCTTTGGTCACAGTGATAAAAAACTGACTAAAACAACTGGGAAGGAGTTATGATCTCAAGTGATGTGGACTATCTCAGTCAAAATGGCCAAGAGCCTTTCTGGGAGGGATGAGCAGAGATGGGAGAATCTTCAACATTCCTGCAATTTGGGTGAAGTGGCTGTTCAGCCTGGACTTAGAATGGGGGATAGTGTGGCACAGTTGTCAGTGATTGCAGAAATCTTTGTCAGTGATTGCAGAAATACACTGAAATCCAGATGTGTGGTTATGCTCATGATTTTGCATCAAGTCATCTGGTAAAAGTGCCACCCTGGAAAGCAGTGTGACAGCATCAGCTAGGATGGCTCAGGAACTGTGGTGAAGGACATCCCCTCCAAGTGTTTAATTAGAGGATGGAGGACCAAAGAGAGGCTTCCCCCAGCTTCCTGGTCTGTTACTCTGCTGCTTTCACTTGAAAGAAAGTGGTTAAATAACAGAAGCAGATTTTGAGGCAGGATGAGGCCTTGCATGCAAGAGAAGCTTAATTCCACAAACCATATAAGGATCCAAATCCTTATCTTGCAGCTCCATTCAAGATTCTCAAAGCTCTCTTTGTTGCAGGTGGAGAGAAGCAAGCGATCTTAGGATCCAGACCTGGACAAGGCTCTTATCACAACTGCTCATTAGACTTTTAAGTCAATCCCTTGGTCTTGCCAGAGTAAGACAGCTTGGGAAGTGTATTTAGCTATTTGCTCAGGGAGGAAAGGAGAACACCAGTGTTTGCACTTGCTGGTAATCTCTGCTAAGCAATGGAAACCTGTAGGCTGACCTGGGTTCAAAGTCCAGTTGTGCCCTCCCTGACTGTGTATCTCAGGGCCAGTTGCCTCAACTTCTACGTATCACTATTCTCACAATTAAACTCTTCCTCTGTGGCTTCCTGGAAAAATTAAATGGGGTAAAATCAGTTTCACATGGTGTTTAATGTCTTTCCTTTCTCTCATCTTATTTGGCTCTGAGTAATATGGTCTTGCTGGTGTTCAATGTTGAACAACAAAGGCCCAAAGCTGGGGGTTTGTCTCAATGTTAGGTGCTGGGGGATGATTCCTGCCACAGACAGGAGACAGGCCTCACTGACCTCTTTGACCCTGCAGGAACCTCTAAAATGTCCATTAGGGCCCCCACCCACCGCGCCTGCCAGGTAGGCGGAACGGTGACCACCGGCAGAAAAGGCCCAGTGGCCCGCGGAGGGGCAGAGCTTCCAATCACTCCTGCAAGGTAGGCGGGACTGCGACCCACCGGCAGAAGAGGAGCAGCGGCCTGCTGAGAGGCAGATCCGCCCCCTCACCCCGCGCCTGCAAGGTAGATGGAACTGTGACCACCATCAGAACAGGCCAGACCTGCAACCGATAGACAGAACAGGCCCAGTGGCCTGAGGAAGGGTAGAGCCTGTCTCTTATACA
>NW_026000108.1:9881878-9888163 GCF_001458135.2 Marmota marmota marmota
GAGAAGAAGATTAACATTAAATAGGGATGAGAGATGGGAGGGAAAGGGAAAGAGAAGGGAAATTGCATGGAAATGGAAGGAGACCCTCAGAGTTATACAAAAGTAGATACAAGAGGAAGTGAGGGGAAAGGGAAAAATAATACAAGGGGGACAAATGAATGTCAGTAGAGGGGGCAGAGAGAGAAGACGGGAGGGGAGGGGAGGGGAGGGGTGATAGTAGAGGATAGGAAAGGCAGCAGAACACAACAGACACTGGTATGGCAATATGTAAATCAATGGATGTGTAACTGATGTGATTCTGCAATCTGTATTTGGGGTAAAAATGGGAGCTCATAACCCACTTGAATCAAAGTGTGAAATATGATATATCAAGAATTATGTAATGTTTTGAACAGCCAACAATAAAAAATTAAAAAAAAAAATAAGGTTTAAAATTCCTTAAAGATCATAGACTGAAACTCTGTTATTTACTAGGAAAATGACAAATGAGGAATCATCATTTTTCATATTATTTTCAGGTCATATTAAATTTTTGCTGATATATCATATTGAAAAAAAAAATAAATAAAATGTCCATTAGGTCCACACCAGCTGGAGTCAGAGAGGCTGGGCCTCTGTGCTGAAAGCAAAGGGTGGCACGTGGTCAGCAAGCACAGCTTTCCTCTTCTGGAACTAAGTCTTCTCTGCTGAATACCCAGTCCTCAGAGCTTTCAGACTTGACTTTTCATTTCTTCTCCTGCAGAAGCGTGTTTGTCTTGGCCTTTTCATCTCGGCATTTAACTGAGAAGAATTTCAATTGTTTGCAGTCAATCCCACAGTGCTTGTGCAATTTACCTTTGTTTTCTTTGGGATTTTCAGAAAACCTCATGTGCCCTGTGTAATTCAGTTGTGATTCCAGAAGAGCCCAGCACCTCAATGTCACTGATGATTTTTAAAGAGATTTCAACACCTGTGTGTGAGAAGCAGCACTGGAGTAGGAACTGAGAGGTCAGTGGACACTCCTTGGTCTTATAGTTAATGAGCTGTGTGACCTTCAAGAAGTACTTTATTTTTTATTTTTTATTTATGGCCTTTCTGAACCTGTTTTTCAACTAAATAAGGAGGGAGGGCTGGTCAAGTGTTTCTATACTATACACCTTAGGATCCTGGGGTTCCTTCTATATATATACACATATATATCCATCCAGTTATATCCAGGGATGTGAGTATTCTTAGAGGTGGCAAAGGAAGTGTTTTTCCTTTATAGCTTTGCTTTTCATTTATTTTATAAATTGGGAGATCTAGCAGCAATATCTTATTGTAAAAAAAAGTTTTATTAACAATATTTTTTTAAAAAATATTAAATTTTATGCCCATATCAGAGCAATCCAATCAAATATCAGAACTTTTCCACTAAAAACTTGCCTTGTGCCTGTTCTGGCCAATTCCCCGCTCATGGTCAAACATTGTTCTGATTCCTATTACCATAGATAACCCTTTGTGTAATAGAATCATATAGCTTCTGTTAGTCTCTGACATCTGGCTTCAATCTCTGGCATATCTTTGACATCCATTTATGATGTTGCGTACATTGATAGTCATTTCACTTTATTAAAGAATACCATTCCTTTGTATGACTTTATCACAATTTGGTTATTGATTAAAATGCTGAACATTCTAATTGTGGCTATCATAAGTGAAGAACAAAACACATTCTCAAAAATTCTGTGCGTGGAGATTTTATTTCTCTGGGGTAAATAACTACAACTAACTGGAAGTTTCTGGGTGTTTGAGTAGACATATATTCGACTGCCACATATCGTTCCAAGTTGATTATTCTAATGTACAACTCCTCTGACCCCAAGATTCTTAGGAGAATTCTCCTTGAAGTTCTTCCGATGTTGCCTGTCAGTATTTGTAATTAGAATTATTCTGAAGAATGGGCCTAATGTCTCCTGTGGCTCTAATTTGAATTTCTCTGGTAGCTAATCACTCTAAATGCCTTTTAGGTTATCCCTAAAGTTTTTCAGATCCTCATTCCCTTCTTACAACCAAAAATGTAACAAGGCAGTGTGTTGATGTTCATTCAAAATGTTCATTGGTCATTTATACATCTTCTTTTACAAATGTTTGTAAAAATCATTTGCCTAGTTTTTGGGATAATTATTCTTGTTACAGATTTCATAAAAGTTGTTTCATATTCTGAACAAAGTCCATTAGATAAAAATTCAAATTGTGTATCCACAATAAATAGTATTTATAATTTAACTTACAATAATGAACATTCAAGAGAAGAGGATTCGGGATATTACTCTTGTTGAGGTCTCCAGAATTCAAAAGCAATGGGCAGCCTTGGGACTTCCTGCAAATTCACAGGACTGCGAGAGACTTCCTGAGTGACCAATGTGTGGGTCTACAAGCCACACTACACAGATAAGGATCTCGCTCTGCCATTGCCAGCCATTCTCCTCCAACCATGGCAAAGTCGTTAATGTTCCTTGGAAGTGGTAGTTCCTTCCCATTTGGCACTTTGGCACTTTTTCTTTTTGCTTAAAATGCTCTTTTCCCAGCCCATTCCCACCCTGCAGCTCTCAGCTCAGATTTGTCCTATTCAGAGAGGGTATACTTGCCCAGCCCTCCACAGGGATGTCAATCCCACTGCGGTTCTCTATCTGGCCGTGAAGCCAGGCTCTTGGGTTTCCTGCTTCGAGCATCCTCTGCCTCCATGACATTGGCCATGTGTATAATCTCTCTGCACTGTCCTTTTCTCTCTGGACCTTACCATGATGCCTACCTCAACCAATTGTTTTGAGTACCCCAAATCAGGTGAGCTACTTACCACAGTGCTTGGCACATGGGGGCTATTAATTTAACAAAGGGTAATATTCATTTTTTCCTTTGGAGGTATGCCTAAAACATTCAATGTTTTTCAGAATAAAAAAAAAGTCTCAAATAATCGGAACAGGCTTGTCTTGCCCATTGGGAAAATGAAAAAATCTTTTTTTAAGATGGTCACACTAGAGGAAGGAATAGTAGTTAATAGGTCTCCAAAAGAACTGGGAATGAGCCTTCCCGGTGTCTTTTAATAGTATTGTTATTTAACTTTTATGGGAGTGCCACAGAGAAGAGATGGATTTCTGCTCGGTGAGCTTACAAACAAAATAAAATAAACAGACAAGGGAAGCAGTGGGCCATTTGATGGACCTCCCCGGAAGATTCACAGCAATCTGAGAATCAAAATTAACTGGCTGTGTTTATTCACTTTTAACTTCTATGGGGTGGAGCTTTCATCTCTGCCTGAGCACAGGCTGTCGTTCACTGTTTATGATGGACTTTCCCCTGAAGAAACACCAGGCTCAGGCTCCCCGCTGCCCCCCATCTTCCCTCTCTTGCTTATTCACCATGAACTCACGGTCCCAGCAAATGAAGGGTGCATGCAAGGCAGCACAGCCCTGTGGCTAAGAACAAATGCTGCTATTAGACAATTCCAGTTCTATCATTTCATGACTCTTTCAAACCAGAGAAATTTGTTTAAGATGTTAAGCCTCGTTTCTAAACTGAGGGAAGTAATGACACTCAGGTGGCAGCGTGGTGGAAAGGTTTAAGTAACATGATTCATGTAAAGCCCTTTCCACTTGCCTGGTATGGAATCAACAATGGCCAGCAGACTGCTTTCCTCTGTCCCCAGCATTGTTGTTATTACTATTCTCATTATTAGGAGCGGCACCCAGGTGGGTACTCCTCTTGGTGCAGTCTTTTACTGAGATTTCAGCCACCTTTCACAAAAGACATCCAGGGAGATATTGGACCACTCCTTTCAAGAGGGGTTAGAGAATACAGGAAGGACCATGGATGTGTGAAGGTCTCCTCCATCTCTGTATCATGAACTAAGCGTCTGCTATTTGTAAATCTGCTTCATGTCTTGACTTCTTCCTTTATGCACACATTGAACTGCCCCTAACTAAATGACCCTGAGATAGTGAGAAAAGACGAGTGTTTTCCTATCATAAAAGGAAGGAAGGCAAGGCAGACTAGGTTATCCCTAAAGTTTTTCAGATCCTCATTCCCCTCTTACAAACAAAAATGTAACAAGGCAGTGTGTTGATGTGGCCTCTTCATCATTTTTACTAACTCAGCTCACAAACTGCGATGAACCACATTCTGTCTCCTCGAATCCATCATTTTATGACTTCCACCAGGGCAGAGTCCCTGCACTGCTCCATCATCTCAGAGTGAATGGAACCAGGACTCCTTTGCTGGCCATCACTATGCTCATCCAGCGCCCTGTGAAGGCGCAGGGTCTTTGGGTGATGACTGTTCAAGCACACGGAGCCAGGACAAGACTCCAACTTCATATCAGAAATGAAGACTCTTGTCTTTGGATGGGTATTCAAAGAAGAGCTGGGTTAGGAAAAAAAAAATATCTCTCCAACTACATGAACTCTTTCCTGATTAGCACTGGATAAATACGGAGACCATTACTTAGATACCACATGCGGGGAAGCAAATGCGATAATTACATCTGTCAATCTGCAGAACCCCCGGACTCAGCTCCAGTATAATGCTACCATTTCAATCTAATCTGTGAGCAAGGCGAATGGAGAGGGGACAATGACGGTGGAGAAAGCTGAAAGCACCCCAGCTGTCAGCGCGCGTGGGAGGCAGCTGATGGATCGGGTGTCATCACATTCGCAATCTTTTCAATGAAAAGGAAGTCTGGCTGCTTTGTGCCTTGAAAAGGAGCAGCAGTTGAAAGCATTAAAATTAGATGCCATTTTACTGAAGATCATGATTATTTAAAATGTCAGTTGCTTTCCCTAAAACTATCATTTATGATGGAACATAGCAAAGAATATCTACACAGAGAGAGATTGAGCCTCCTCTGCAAGTCACTCAGAGAGGAAAGAGGCACCAGTTGGGATGGCACTGAAGGCTCACAAGGGTGGAGGGGTGTTCGGGTGTGAACAATGGGGCATTCTCCCTGCTGCTCTGAATTCCCCTCTCCTGTCCACAGGGATAGCCTTTGGACCGAACCCCTACAGGGTAACACAGTGGTGGCCTTTCCATGGGTGGGGAGCAAAGAGATTCAGAATGACACAGGGAAATACCAACTGCATCCCCCAAAATAGGATCCCATAGGAATACCATGAGTCTGCAATAATAGTGAAGATGACGACACCGATGATGATCATTACAATTGCAGACTCTAGTATCCTGGTGAGTGTAGTTCTGTTTATTTAAGCTAATCCTTTAAACATGTCTAATAGCCTTATAAATTAGAAAATAATGTTGATCTTCAGTATACAGATAAGTAATATGGATCACAGGGAGGTAAAATAACTAGTTCAAGATCAAGTGATGGTGGGAACCTTAGGAACTGGCTCCTGAGGGCTCTTGTCTTCTAAAATTGGATGCTTCTTAGAGTCATAGGTTGGATAAATAGGGATGAGCTTGGAGACGCAGTGGCTCATCAGGGAATGGTCAGGTCACACAATGGTGGAACGTGGGCGCACCGAGGGGCTTCAGCATGTTAAAAGCCTGGTAGACACTAAGAACATTAAACTCTGAAGAGACATGGCACAACTGTGCAGGAGGCCTTGGGGAGCCACTCCTGAGAAGGTCCAGAATGTGTGTGTGTGTGTGTGTGTGTGTGTGTGTGTGAGAGAGAGGGGGGGGGGGGGAAAGACAGAGCATGGGCACATAAGAGAAATAGGCAAGAACATATAGATGTGCTTGTGTAAGCATAGAGTATCTTTGGAAGAGTATGTAACAAGTGCTAATTGTTTCTGATAAGAATTTTAAAAAATATTGGTCGGGATAAGTTAGAGATGAGAGGGACTTTAAATTGTTTTGTGGTCTTTGAATTTCTATTTGCCATTTAACTCTTACTTCAAAATATTAAAAAAAAAAAAGATACTGTCAGCTGTTGTTCTAAATGAATGAATTTGCCCTCTGAAAATGTTACTAAAATGATGTAAGTATAAGTACTGAAAAACTGAAGTTTCCCTTCAACAGGCCTGATAGAGATAGGGTCAGAGGATGGAGCTGAGAACTCAGCAGATCTGTGTAGGAGAGGTAGCAGGAGTTGGGACAGGTAGCAGTACAGTTTTGCCTTGAGTATCTTTTATTTTTGTCCTTTTTGTGAAAATATAGACTGGGTGAATAAAAACACTTTTTAAATTATTTTTGAGATGACACTACTGCTTACTTTATATATTTTAGTTTTTAGATGACATGCCTTATGACAGGGCTTTACTATTTAGAAATTGAAAATTACTACCCTGTTTAAAAAAAAAAAAAAAAAAA
>NW_026000108.1:9889383-9896368 GCF_001458135.2 Marmota marmota marmota
GGGGGGGGGGGGTATAGAGCCCAAGAATGCATTTATTTGTCCAGAATATCTTGTACTTTTCTCATTTCTCCAGTATCCTAAGTTTCCTTCTGCCATAGGGCCTTTGACCATGCTGTTCTTTCCTTCTAGAATATTCTCTCCCATAGAGTCTTTGCCTAACTACTCAAATTAAATAGCATCACATTAGCCCAGCATCCCCTTCCCCCTTTATAGCACTCAATATCATACAAGAGTATTGAATTTCTTTTTTATTGTAGTAGATTTATTTTAATTATTTATATGTATTTTATTGTGTAGATGTTTATATGTATGAGGATTTAAAATTCTCATGGTAACTCTGTAGGATAGGTATTTTACTATTCCTACAGAAGAGGAAACTGAATCACAGAGAATTTCAGTCCTATTGATGTCAGTGGTACAGCTGAGGTCTGCTTGCAGGCAATGGGGCTCCTGAGTCTACTCTGTTTCTACACTCACTTGACTCTCTCTTCTCCAACTCTCCAGTAGGGTTTGTTAGATGGAGAGATGGGTGGATGAATGGCTTGATGATGTGGCAGGATAATGGGGATGGGGGGCACTGGCTAAGATCCAACCAAGCCTGGGAGAAAAGTCCAAAAAATACTAAAAGCAGTAACTGCTGATAGAGAGAGGAGGCAGGGTCTTCTTCTTAGGTAGATGGGAATGGACGTTAGAAGAGTTTGTGGGAAATATGAGCATAGGAGAAACAGAGCTTCAAGGACCACAGCTCAGACAGGTTCTGGAACAATTACATGCAGCTGCTGTTTGCCACATTATATTCTCCAGGTGTTTTCAGCCTCAACTCCTAAGGAGCCAAGGGAGATCCCATACCAGAGTGATACCTGCATGTAGCTATATCCATCAGGTTAAGCCAAACTGATTAATCCATCCATCGATCACTTAAAAGTTCCATGAATACCAAGTCCTCCATAAAACAGAGGTCAAGATAGGATTGGCTGGAAAAAAAATTTACTGGGGAAAGAAATCTTTTCACAGGAACTCCTGCAAAGGATAAAGGAATTAGGGGCAGGAGGAAGTGGGAAGAGCCTTCATATCATGGTGTAGGTCTTGCACTATGAAGAGAAAGAGGAAGAGAAAGGGTGTACATATAGAGATTCAAACTACAGTGGAACTCTGAGGGGCTGGACCAGGTCAGAAGAGTCCATGAGAAAGATTGGTCATTAGAGAAGAAGGGAACCCCTCTGTGCTCCAACATTGACAGGAACAGCCCAGGGCAATCATTGTCTCAGGTTAGAGCCCCACAGGGTTGAAGACAAGGAGGGGCAGCTGGAGGCTGTCAGCCACCATGCTTTTGGGGAAGGTTCTGTTGAAGGGACCTCTGAATGGTCTAACCTCACAGCCTGTCCATTGCCTGAATCTTACTTAATGCCATCTCCTCATGAAAGCTCTCCCAACTCACTTCACCTGATGGTGGCTTTTTCATCTAAAAATCCTTAGGACAAATGGATTTTTGTTTTGTATTTTCCATTTTCTTATGTCACTTTGATTTTTAGTTTTAGTGAATGCAACAAGGTCCATGCTGGGGAACTTCAACCTGCTCACTCATATTGGTAACATCAAAACTCTCAATAACATCTGGAGACCATGGCTTTTGCAGAGAAAATGTGTTGAGAACATTGATAAAGGAACATTGGGTGGCATCTTAGTGAACTGTGTTCTTGAGTAGGCAAATGGACTGCAGGTTTCTGAGTAAAGGTGGGACACGTTGTCTTTGCACAGTATTCAGTGCTCATAGGAAGGACATTTTTAGGTGATGGATGGGTGTTACCATTTGAAGTCCCTTGTAATTATTTGTTGTTAACTTGTTATTCCTTATGGTAGGGTATCACACTGGAAGGGCAGATTTACTTTGGGGGTCTTTATCTTCAGAGAACCAAGCTTTGCTCACCATCCACTAAAACATTCATCTTGCTATCCCCCAAAGAAAGTCCTTGCAGAGATGGACCATCTATTTCTCTAAACTTCTGAAATGCTGCAACCTGACTCCCTGTCACCCGGCTGTAGCTCTGGCTCTTATACCCAGGCTGTGACCTCTTTTATCTCGGATCGTGATTGAAATTGAGACACCGTTGCTGTCTTTTCACCACAAGCTGATGTGGGGAAGCCATCACCACTTCTAGTCTTGGTGGCTCTCCTGTTGTGCCTTCTCTTGTCACGATTTTAATTATTGTTGTAATTATCAGCTAATGCTTCCTCTACTTCAATTGCTTTATAGAGCCTTGCTGTCTTGTTCATTACGGTAGCCCAGCCACTGGCATAGGTCATGGCCCGTAATAAAGAAGCAATTAATATTTCTTCCATAAGCGAATGGATAAATTAGTGAACGAACACCAGAGTAGCTACCGAGTGAGAGAGAGGTCCCCCTTTAGAACAAGAGATCTCTGCTTCTACTTAGGTTGCGGAAACAAACTTCAAATCACAAACTCCACAGGATCTACAGTGTGTAGCCTCTGGGTGTTCCTTTGTTAAAAGGTTTTAGCTGAACATGTCTGTAATCTCAGCTGCTCATGAGGCTAAGGTAGGAGGATCCCAAGTTCGAGGCCAGCTTCAGCAATTTAGTGAGGTCCTAAGTAACTTAGCAAGACTCTATCTCAAAATAAATAAATAAATAAAAGGACTGGGGATGTGGCTCAGTGATCAAGCACTCTTGGTTTCAATCCCTGGTTGTTTTTTTTGTTTTGTTTTGTTTTGTTTTTTTAAAAAGGAATAGTTTTAAAAATCACCCAGATGTGGCATCTATCACCCCAATAAAGGTCATGGATTACTTAGTTTATTGAACTGAATTGTTTCATGTCACAGTCTCTGTGTGTGTGTGTGTGTGTGTGTGTGTGTGTGTGTGTTCCTTTCCTGTCCAACAAACAGCTCATGGGTTTGGAAGCGGTTTCTGGGATAGGATCTCTAAATCAGCTCAAAGTTCGCCTTGGTAGTAGAACACAGGTTCGCCACGTTTATGGCCTGGTTTCTTTCCTGAGCTGCAGGTTGAATTTGCCCCCGACTCTGTGTTGAAAGGACTGCTTCTTTGGGCTAGAGTTATGTGTTCACTCAAGAAACAGACTTCAAAGCCCGAAGCTCTTCTTCTTCCATCACACCCGCTGCTACCCTGTTCATGGGAACGATGCTACAGATCCCTGCTGGGCTGGTCGGAGGGTTGGATTTGTGACTTCTCTGCACTCTCTGCCTTTTAGTCTTTGTTGTGGAAACGGAATGATTTTAGCTACCTTCTTATATTCTAAAAACTTTTTAAATGTTGAAATGATTTTAGATTCACATCGAAGTGCCAAAAATAGTAGCAAATGTGCCTGTGTCCCTTCATTTGCTTTCCTCCAGGGATAACGTCTCCCACAACCATGGCAACCATTGTTACTGCACTAATAACTAAACTGCACGCCATCGGCAGAATCCATCACCAGTTTTCACATACGCTCATGTGTGTGTCTCTGGTTCTGACATTTCAGTGCCTGTGTAGATGTGTAGAACTGCCAACCCAATCAAGGTACCATCCATTTGTTACCACTGAGGGAAACCCAATAGCCCCTCTGAATGATTATGCCCCCCTCCAGCTCCTGATAGCCTCATCTGCTTTTCACCTCAAGAACAGTGTCATGTTGAGAATATTACAGTTCACAATGCACAACTTTTTGAGATTGGCTTTTTAAAAATTGAGTTTACTACCTGGAAGAATCATCTGAGCTATTTTATGTATCAATTTTTTTATTGATGAGCAGTGTTCCATTGTGTGAATGTATAAATTTGTTTAACCATGGATATTTGGAAGGACATTTATGCTAGTTCAAGGTCTGATATGCAAATTAAGCTGCTATTTCTACTTTTTTGCATGAAGATGAACATTTGTGTCAAGGTTTATGGGCAAAATTTTTCATTTGTTCATGGTTAATACCCAGGAGTAGAATTGCTAAGTCATATACAAATGCATTTTAATTTTATAAAACACTGACAAACTCTTGGATAACTATGCCCTTTTGCATTCTCATCATCAATGTCTAAGAATTTGAATAGCTTCATATTTCTAATAGCAATAAAAATATTGTCATTGCTTTTTTAAAAAATTAACATTTCTGATAGCTTGTACAACCCATTTTAATATACTCACTGTGTTAGTCAGATTTTCACTGCTTTTATCAAAATACTTAAAATATACAATTTAGAGGAGGAAACATTTATTTTGGCTCTTGGTTTCAGAGATTTAAGTTCATGGTCGGCTAGCTCCATTGCCTTGGCCTGAGATGAGACAGACCATCATGGCAGAAGGGCTTGGTGGAGGAAGGATAAAGAGAGAGAAAGGGAGGAAAGAGCTAGGGACAAGATCCACTTCCATCCTTCCACCTGGTTTCACCACCTATAACGTCTACCATTCACTCAGCTTTAAATAAATTGGTTCACTGAGGAAGTCAAAACCCTCACGATCCAATCACTTTCCCAAAGACAAGCTGTAAACATTCAACACATGAGCCTTTGGGAGACTTTCCTGATCCAACCATAGCAGTTACTATCTTCAGAAAATCTGAGATACAATGAATTGTTCTATTGACTAAAGACGGCACTTCCAATATAACACCAGTAAGAAATTCCTGCAGTGGCCAGGGCAGAACCAGTTGATATTTTCTTACCAACTATCATATGGATTTTTTAAACTACAGAATATATATATATATAGCATGATGCTATTTACATAAAAAATTATATAATGTATTATATAATGTATGATGAATTTTCATTTTAAAAAGCTTAAGAATACTTCCATTACATTTTTTTTTCTCAACTCCTTCCTCCAGTGTTAACCTCCAACAATCCAGAATCTGTCTCCACCTCTATCATTTGGTCATTCAAGAGCATTACAAACCACAATGTATTCATGTATAAACCATCACATTGTACCACATAAATACATATAATTATTATTTTTTCAATTAAAAATAATGAAAAAAATTTAAAAGAATGTTATATAAATAGAAACCATGCTATTTGGTGGGGGGTAGTTTTTCTTTACATTTAATTTTTTTAAATTACTTATACATGAGAGTAGAATGCATTTGTGCACTTTGATATATCATTCAAAAACGGGATATATTTTCTCATTTTTCTGAGTATACATGTTGTAGAATCATGTTGGCCATGCAGTCACATACATACATAAAATAATAATGTCTGTTTCATTCCATCTTTCCTATCCCCACTTACTCGCCTCTCCCCTCCCTTCACTTCCCCCTACCTAAAGTTAAGCTATTCTTCTCTAGTGCACCCTGCTTTGTGAATTAGCATCCACATATTAGAGAAAACATTTGGCCTTTGGTTTTGGGGGATTGGCTTATTTCACTTAGCATGACATTATCAGACTCCATCCATTTACTGGCAAATACCATAATTTCACTCTTTTTTAAAGCTGAGTAATACTCCATTGAATATATATACCACATTTTCTTTAACCATTCATCTATTGAAAGACACCTAGGTTGGTTTCATAGTTTAGCTATTGTGAACTGTGCTGCTGTAAACATTCATGTGGCTGCGTCACTGTAGTATGCTTATTTTAAGTCCTTTAGATATAAACTGAGAAGTGGGATAACTGGGTAAAATGATGGTTCCATTCTAAGTTTTCTGAGAAATCTCCATACTGCTTTCCACAGTGGTTGCACTAATTTGTAGTCCCACCAGCAATGTATAAAGGTATCTTTTTCCCTGCATCCTCACCAATATTTATTGTTGCCTATACTCTTTTTTAAATAAATACACTTTTTTAAACTTTATTTTATCTATTTATTTTTTATATGGTGCTGAGGATCGAACCCAGTACCTTGCACATGCAAGGCAAGCACACTACCACTGAGCCACAACCCCAGCCTGTTGCCTCTAATTCTTGATGATTGCCATTCTGACAGGAGTGAGATGAAATCTTAGAGTAGTTTTGATGTGCATTTCTCTAATTGCTAGAGATGTTGAATACTTTTTCATGTATTTGTTGATTGATTGTATTTCTTCTGTAAAGTGTCAGGTTCAGTTCCTTAGCCCATTTATTGATTGGGTTATTTGTGTTTTTTTTTTTTTTGGTGTTAAATTTTTTGAGTTTTTTATATATTCTAGAGATTAATGCTTTATCGGAGGTACATGTGGTAAAGATTTTCTCCCAATCTGTAGGCTCTCTCCTCGCATTATTGATTGTTTCCTTTGCTGAGAAGCTTTTTAATTTGAATTGATCCCATTTATTGATTGTTAATTTTACTTCTTGTGCTTTGGAAGTTTTGTTAAGGAAGTCAGATTGTAGGCCAACATGGTAAAGATTAGGGCCTATTTTTTCTTTTATTAGGAGCAGGGTCTCTGTTCTAGTGCCTGAGGCTTTCATCCACTTTAAGTTGATTTCTGTGCAAGGTGAGAGATAGGGGTTTAATTTCATTTTGCTACATATGGATTTCCAGTTTTGCCAGCACCATTTGTTGAACAGGCTCTCTTTTCTCCAGTGAATGTTTTTGTCATATGGATATTGAGCACACTCTGTAACTTATAAAACATTTCATCAGTCAACATTTTCTATGAATGCTCATTTTAGCATTCATAGAAAAGCATTTAGCATACAAAAGAGATATCTGCATATCCATGTTTCTAACAACACTATGGACAGTGGCCAAGCTGTGGAATCATCCTAGGTACTCATCAACAGAAGAATGTAAAATATATATTACATAATATACATATATTATATAATAGTTATTATTATATTATGTTTATATATATATATAATGGAGATCTACTCAGGTATAAAGAAGAATGCAATTATGCCATTTGAAAGAAAATGGATAAAACTCTAGGTTAACAAGTTCAGCAAAATTAGCCAGATACAGAAAGACAATATTGCATATTTTCTGTAATATGTGGAGAGAGGGAGAGAGAGAGAGAGAGAGAGAGAGAGAGAGAGAGAGAGAGAGAGAGAGAT
>NW_026000108.1:9896510-9914010 GCF_001458135.2 Marmota marmota marmota
GAGAGAGAGAGAGAGAGAGAGAGAGAGAGAGAGAGAGAGAGAGAGAGAGAGACAGGGATATGATCTGAAAATAGAAGATGGACTATCAGGGACTGGGTTCAGGGGAGAGGAGAGGATCAGAGAGGGCAGGGAGGGTAGGTATAATCAAAGCAGAACATATGCCTGTATAAAAATGCCACATTGAAACCCATTAATTTGCATAATTAATATGATTAAATGATTATAATAAAAACATTCATGAAGAAATTAGAAGATGCTGGAGAAATTAAAAGTCTATGAGTGGCAGAGATGAGATACTTAGTTAATTTTGTAGAACTGAGAAGTCATCACCAAAGTAAAAATAGCAAAGCTAATCTTTTGGAAGATCCATACAGCTTCATTTCCGCGTATGGGGTGAATATAGGATGATGGATTGGAGACTGTAAGCAGCATTAAAGAAACCACATAAAAATGCAAACAAGGCCCATGCGAGAAGAAATGGAAAAGAGGGAAAACGGAGTACATGGTAGAAGACGAACTTGTACAATAAGGAAGGGACACGATACAGGGTGACTCCAGGGTCATCAAGACAGAAATAAGGTTGTCAGCATTAAAAGCTGGTGCCAATTGAACGCAGCAGAGAAGAACTACTGACACCTGGCTGTGCTAACTGCTCCATTTAGATCCTGGATCCTCACAACAGCTCTTCAACACAGGGACAGTCAGCCCCAGGAGAGGAAGCGAGCTCACAGGGTCCAGGAACTTGCCTGAGAGCAAACAATGAGTGTGAGCTGCTCCCACCTGTGAAATGGAGCAGGTCAGTATCAATGTCACTATTGAAATATGTAAACAAGATCACAGGCTCTTAGGAGCCACATAAGTATTATCTAGAATTGTTTTGGCAATGAGCCTTCTGAAAGATTGAATTCACCAAAAGGTCCCAGGGTGAGTGTACTGTTCCTTTAAAATAGACACAGTTGCCCTTTAAACAATGTTCTTTTGGCTTAATTCCATGCTCTTGCATCAGAACCCTCAATTTAAAAAAAAATGACTATGACAGAGAACTCAGAATTCTTTTAATTTTCCATCAGTTATGCATACATATAAATATGTATACAAGCAAGTATTTCAGGACCAAAATAATATTTTATCCCCATTTTTCTAAAGAACATCAAGAATGATAAATTTGTATATTTGTGGTAAACACTCAGCAAAATGTCAGAAACATTACTTCCTCAAGACACGATCTCATTGTCAGCTCTTTGTAATCAGTCTAATTTTTATTGAGGAAAGGCAACAATCACAAATCAGCCTTCTTGTGTCTTTTGAATTCTTATGGCTGCAAATTAGGCTTCCAGCCGCTTCAATTTTATTTTGCAAAGGCACTATGTTGAATCATTAATTACCTAAGAAGGTACAGAATCCTCATCTTCTTCTGGTAGAAAAAAATATAAATCAGATGGCAACCTGGGGCTGTGAAGTCATTTTTTTTCTGAAAACGCCATCTGCTGGGTTCCACTTCAAGACATCGGAAATCATTAAAGGTGAGGGAGAGAAGCGTGTGGGGTGGAGGAAGAATCCAAGTGTCAGCTCATCTTGTCCTGGTGGCCTCTGCTGTCACACCCTCCCCAGCCCTTGCCAGCCCCCAGCTCCCCAGGCTCAGGTTACTGTGCAACCTCCTAACTCATTCCCTATCATCAGCCCTATCTACCCATCAATCTCGATGGCAAACAGTCACTCTGTAATGCCCATCCGATACATTTCTTCCTTTCTTGAAATCCCTCAGAGGCTCCCCATGCCCATAACAGTGTCAGAAGTTTCTGCAAGGCCAGCAAGAGGCTTCCCACCCAAGTCTCTTCAGCATCATCTCTGTCTGATAAGCTGTGCTCCCGTTTAATTATGAAGTCCCCTCCACCTGGTCTTATTGCTTGACGACCTCTACTGAGCAGAGTGCAGGCTCAGTCCACGTTTTACCTTCATCTTTCTGACCATCAATCACCATCACTCATTCTCCTCAGCCAGCAGACTGGATAAGGCTCCTGTTGGAGGGTTTTCAACCTTACCACGCTGTCATACTTCTCTGCTATGGTCTGAGGGTTTGTGTCCCCTTCCCCAAATTCATATATGGAAATCCAGTCCTCGATGTGATAGCATTCAGAGGTGGGGAGTTTAGTGGGTGATCAGGTCATGAGGGCAAGGCTTTTATGAATGGAACCTGTGCCCTTGTAGAAGAGGCCCAAGGGAGCTCATTTTCCTATTCTGCAATGTAAGAACACGGTGGGAAGTCAGCTAACCTTCAACTTGCAAAATAACCTCAGCAGAACCCAACTGTACCCATACCTGACCTCAAACTTCCAGCCTCCAGAACAATGAGAAATAAACTCCTGTTGTTTCTAAGCTACCAAGTTTATGGTATTTTGTTTTAGTTAACCCAAATGGACTAAGACTTTGTCTTTTGCCTTCTTTTCCATCTTCTAGTAGACTGTGAGATGCTCACATGTAATGAAAGCCAGGATCATGTTATCTTTTCCAGGGTAAGTGTAACCCCGACACTACAGATATGGCAGTGGAAGGAATGCCATGTATGAGGGCATCTGAAATGAAAGAAAGAGAAGGAAAAGGAAGAGAAGGAGACAGGCAGGAGGGACGAAAGAAGGAAGCAAGTGGGGCAAGGAAGCCTCCTGGTGAGAAATGCACTGGACTGCGTGGCCCCCTGGTCCTGATTCTTCTTTCAAAGCAAGTTGAGAGTCCTGAGAACTTTTCATACTATCTGAGCCAAAGAAGTTTCTGCATCTTTCAATCATTTCCAAGGACTTCCTAAAATCCATTTTGATATTTAAACTCAGATTCTGTCTTAGAGGGATTTTTGCAGTGATTTTTGGCAACTGCCCTCTGGTGAAGTTGGACACTCCTATTCTAACCTGGGAGCCAGGGGCTCCTCCATAGACAGCTTTCATTTAGAGATACACAGGCACTCAAATGTTTACTAAAATCAAGCAACAGTGAAACAACAAAAAGCCAAAGCCAAAGCCAAAAAAAAGAAAGAAATCCTGCAAGCTAATGCTGGCATTGTCCATGCCCCACATTTATCATGATTTCTCAGTGCAACCAAACCATTTCCAGAACTTTCCAAACCATCTGAGTAACTGAGACCACAGGGCTCCCGAGAGCTCAGCACTCTTCCATATTTATCCATTCAAACAAACACTGATTAAGAACGTCTAGGTCTAATACTGTCCTAGGAACTCGTGGTATAACTAAAGCTTGCAAAGCTTTCAGTCTCTTAGGAAAGACCAACGTTAAACAAGTCTATCTACCTTAACTTTTGTAGCCTGACAGAAAACCCAGCTCCAACCGGAGAAGCCGAAGAAGGATATTGACACGAGCTGTGGAGTCGGTCAGTAGATCTGATTTAACTATAGGTCCACCCAGATACTCTAATGATGATCATAGAGAAGGGAAACATCAAACACACACGCGCACCCACTCACCTCCCCCCAGAACACAAACACAGGCCCTCTGTCTTCATAAGACAGCTGCTTCAGCTTCAGCACCTACATCTTTCCGGATTTACGGCCACTGGAAAAAGGAAGAACCTTCCTCAATAACTTGTTTATGGGCTCAAATTGGGATTCATTAGGCTGTAGGGTCCTGATTTGAGTCAGGGGTCCTTCTTGAGGACCCCTTCTTGAGCCAGTCACTGGGAGCAGAGCAGAGCATTCAATGATCCTTACAGTCCTAATCATATGGACTTGTCCTGGAACCAGGGGATGAAGTCAGTTCCCTGTGGCTCAGGGGCTCCCAAAGACTAAATCACAGTTCTCTTGCTCCAAGAAGTGGGAGCGGTTGTGGGCAGCAAGGGAAACTAATACAAACGGAAACTGATTGAGAGAGCAGAGTTGGAGTAGATGCTTAGAAAACCTGGCCTGGGGATGTCTCCCAGAAGAAGGGATCATTCGAACAGAGGGTGTCATTATAAGGAAATGAAGTCTATGAGAAAAGTGTTCCAGAAAAAGGAGAGAGCACAATGCTGGAGTCTGCCAGCAGACTGTCCTCTTCAGGAGAGTCTCCCTAATCTGTGGGATTAGGGAGACCGTGCCTTAGATGGTCAGGCAGGAGGTGAAGGAAGTAAGCAAGGCCCAGAGCACTTTAACTATACTCTAAAGAACACAGCAAGCAACCAATGGATTCTCTCTTCTTCTTACTCCTTGATATTGCCAAGCTGGTCATGCACATTTTATACTTTATGTAATAAGTAAATGCATTGTATTTAACAAATACATGTATTGAAGATGCCAAGAAGTAGGCTTGTCTTCCAGGAGCTCCCAAACTAAGCAGTAGACAGAGACAAGGCCACCACACCACTGAGAAATGAGAAAAGAAGCACACCTGTGTAAGCATCTGCTAAAACTGCCCCCAACTGGGCAAGGCGTGCTGTTGACGTACTCACCAGTCCTCACACACCATATTTATGAGAACTATCATCTCTCAGCAGGAGTACCCAGGCATCCAGTGAAGGTGTTTGCCTGGAGACGAAGTGGTAGAGACAAGTTTGAATTCAGGTCTGACTGACTTCTAATGACACTTTGGAGGCCCTCTTACATGTAGTACTAAAGCCGTCATTTACATGTAGTTTCTGGTGGTCCTCTCAACACTCCATGGAGGACAGTATCTTCTCCTTAATGATAAAAGCAATGGGATCTCCTTTAAGGAAGGTCACAGAGGAAGTCCATGGCCCAGCAGGATAACAAACCCAGGAACATCTGGGTCCCAAACCAGTGTTCTCTCTCCTGCCAGGCTATTTTTAAGATCCTTAAATGTGAAAAGCATTCCTGATCCAAAAAGAGAAAAGAAGAGAATGCAAGTCCAAGAAGGACTCAGGAAGGCTTCTTGCCTGACCATCGACTCACTGCTGAGTCCTTGAATGAACCTGTGTCCTCGGATCAGGGGAAGCAACGGTGAGGAGCCCAAGCAGGTTCCAGCAGCATCTCCATCCTCCCAATCAAAGGTTCCTCAGTGGGTCCTGAAGGAGAGAGACTAAACACACATCTCCTACAGACCAGCCTCCCAGGATAGTCCCAGCTTGACTGGGACCCCAGCCCTGTGGCAAGCCTCTCCACCCTCCCTGCTGGCACTGGGGGAAAATGAGATCCTAATAGAAAGAAGTTTCAGCTTTTGCACAACCCGAAGGCTAACCCAGTTCTCTCAGTCCTTTTATACTATCCCATTGGCTGACATTCCCCAAGCCACAGACATGGTGTCAAAGGGGAAAGAAGCTGGTACAATGACTCAGAGGGACCTATGTGACCTCTCCAGGTTCATCCTCCACAGGTGCTCCTTCTAGTCGTGCTTCTCCGTAGCATGTTAACTCACTGCTTTCAGCATCCAGGATGGTCCAAACACTGGTCTGGGCCCTCTCAGTAAATAAAAGGCCCATTCTTGACTAACTTCACAGAACTTATAACCAACAAGGGTAAGAAAGGAACAGAGTTTCAGCTCATGTCACCTTTTTATGTTTCTGTGTGGAGTGGGGTGTTTGAGCCTAAGTGGCCCCTGCAATTTTCTGCTGGGTTTGAGGGCCTCTCACTCAGGACTAAGGGCTACACACCAGGCTGAGCACCTGAGCTTCCATCTCTATTTAAAACTCATGAGGTACATGCCTGCCTTTAGTTTTGCTAAGAGTGCAAATTAAATACAGATCTTTTCAGTAAGGATGCTCTACCTTGGATTCAGAAAGTATCTGATGAAAGGAGGAATATTAATGAATTGTGAATTATGGGGACCAGGCAGGGTTGGTGCCTGTCACTGTCAGGCCCCTCCCTTGGCAGCCCCCCTCATGCTCACAGGAAAACGTTCCAGCTCCTCCATTTGGCACCAAACCCTTCCGGCCGCAGTGCTGGTCTGCATTTCCAGCATGACTGGCCACCTCTTTGTGCACTCAGCTGTGTCACCAGGGTTTCCAGAGCTCCCACACCCACTGGTGTGATGCCACCTGCCACTGCTTTATCCTATGCTCTCAAAATGGATTTTGAAATGATCCAGCTAAAATAGCACCTGCTGGGCACACTGTGCCCTGGATTCTCCAGGTCAAACTGAAAGTCTTGCTCTTGTGCTCCTGCCTCAGCTCTTTAGGCTGCTAATGTGACAGTCATCACATGGTAAGTCACATTGGTGTGCTTATGTCTTCCATTGTCTGTGAGCCTACACTCCTGGACAGAGCACAGTACCTGCCTCATCTGGGGTGGGAGCACAGCTCAGTGACTCCATTTGTAATCATAAGGTCGGCCTGTGGGTGTCACAGGTTAAGATGCAGAACAGGGGCCTCAGGAGCAATATGAAAGTACAAAGGGGAAAAGAATAAAAGGGAATTGGCCGGGTATCCTTGTTAACTAAACATTGTTTTGTTGAGAATCTCTATAGGAAGCCTTCCAGGTCTTGATTTTCCATCTATACCACGGCTGGAAGTCAATTTCCTGTTTTTTAAGCAAACAACAACATTAAAAAAATAATAATACGGACGGGCATAAAAATTGAACCATGTGATACATGCTCTTTATAAAAATTTTAGAAAATGTGGAAAACAAAGAGGAGAAACCAGCACCATCCTCATCACAGAGAAGCAATGTGAATGATTTAGTATAGACTTTCATGTGTTTGTTTATATTCTGTGACACATAAAAATACATGCATTTTGGCATTTGAAATCTATCTGCCCTTCTCCTCGCTGCCTCTCTTCTTTCTGTGCCTCCCTCCTTTCTCCTTTTCCTCCCTCCCATCACTTCTTTGCTCTTTGTACATGTTAATAAGGGCCATTCCTCAAGGTATCAGATGCCAAATATGTTCATGAGGTCTCTGTTTTAGTGTAAGGACCAGGGAGAATGAGAATATGCATTTGATTTTGCTGTATCTGCATCAAGAAACTAGAAGAACACAAAATAAAGAGGATTTGTGGGTTGCAGAAAGCTGGGGCAAACTGGCAGGGTGACAGGGAAAATGGAGGAAAGAATTCTTACTCGTCACGGAGGATCATTCTGCAGTGCTTTGATTTAGGTGAGTGCAGAACCACTCCCTAAAATCGACAGTTCTTCTGTGATGTGCCCTTGCCTCTCGTCATCCAGGAGCCAGCCAGTGCATGTGTGCTCTTGAGTGCAGGTGGCCCTTCCAACTGCTTGTTCAATAGAATGTGGTAAAAGCCCTGGATGCTGTGAATTGCATGGCTTAGGTGTGTCCACTCCTGGCTCTGCAAAGTTCCCTGTTGTGTGATGAGTGGCATTAACTGTGGCCCACCCTCCTCTGAGAGTGCAGGCTTTCAGAGTTACAGGACACCTTGGCAAAGGCCAGGAAGCACTGAGACACCAGCCACACTGGTAGAAATGGCACCAGACATCCCGCTCAGAGGTCACCAGCCTTGGCCATATGTGACTGTGACCGAGACCTGCCCAGTCACCCTACAGAAACCCAGAGGCACAGAAATGCATTTTATTTTAAGGAATTACATTTCTGAATGGCTTGGCAAGCCATAACAGAAAACATGAACTGAAATAGTAAAATGTAAGTCAGTAAATATTTTCTATGTGCCTGCTCTGCAGAATAGGATTTAAAACCTGTTTTTAGGGCTAGGCTCTATGCAAACTCTAGCTCCAATCCTATTGTCTGTGTGACTCTAGACAAGCTTCTTAAAGTATCTGTGTCTTTGTCTTTATTTTCTATAAATCATATATGGACAATAGCACCCACTTCAACAAGGTGTGTACCTTGTACATTATATAAGTGCTCATTTAATTATTAGCTAATAATATTATTATGCACTGTTTTAATCAGTATGATTTTAGCTACTATGATCAAGACCTGACAAGAACAATTAGAGGAGAAAAATTTATTTGGGGGTTCATGGTTTCACAGGTCTCTGTCCACAGAAGGACAGCTCTATTCCTCAGGCTCAAGGTGAGGCAGAGCATTGTAGGGGAAGAGTGTGGTGGAGAAAAGTACCTCAAGGCATCACACCAGGCAGCAGAGAAAGAGAGAGAAACAGAGAGGGACTCCACTCAACATGGACAAAATATACACCCCCACGGCACACCCCAAATGACCCTCAATTAATCCCATCAAGGGATTAAAACACTGAATAGATTGATTATAACCCCATCATTTCACCTCTGACCTCTTTACATTGTCTCATACAAGAGCTTTTGGGTGACACCTCCTATCTAAATCATAACAGATATCAACATTATGAAAAATTGTCAATTTATTTCTTATATTCTCAAGTAAATAGTGGACATTATTCCTGAAAATACTACAATAGATTTTCTTTGTGATTTTAAAAAAAGAAATTGAGCCTCTATGTTTAAATCGAGTATAGAATGGAGTATTATATTCTATACTACCTTTCACAAGTTTGGAAGGTTATATTTGCCTCATAAAATGCTCTGATTTGGTAATGGTTTAATAAACTATGACTTATCTATTCTTTAAATGTTGAAAATCAACTATGAAAATACCTGGGAATTTTGACTCCACGTTTATCATTTTGAAATCATGAAGCAATTGTGTAATTTATTGTGTCATGTTGATAAAAGCAATCAAAGGTGCTTCAAAAGGGGGCATCATGCCTAGATCATCATGAAATCCTAATGGTCTTTTGCCTTACAGGATCCCCGAGAAAAAAAAAATCAAATGGCAGTGTGATGCTTTTTGCCATCGTGGGAATGGCCCCTTGTATTTCCCACGTGAATGTCCTCAGACTCCATCTAAGCATTTGGTAGTAGAGACTTTCTGAGTTACGCATCAATTACTGAGCTTTGTTGTATCATTTCTTTCATTCGTCATCTTATTCTCCATATTGCTTATTTTCTTCCCTGTCAGTTTTCTATTGTTTTCCTTGAGTAACAGTTTATCTATGAATCAGATTCTCAAATGCCCATGTATTTACTTTTCCTACAGAAACCAATCTGTCCACTGTCTCCTAGGACTGTTATATTTTTTTCTTTAATTCTGAATTCCCATCCTTGAGTTTTCTAAGAATTGGTGTCTTTAATCATTCCATTTAGTATAAATCACCTTTGTTTTTTTTTGTTTGATATCCCCCTAAATCTTATTGAGAATACAAATGAATATATCCCAAATATTTCCCTGGGTTATTTATATTCTATTTTCTTTCTTGCTCCTAGTTTGTTTCTTTCTTTCTGTCTGTCTTTCTTTCTGCATTCTTTTATCCTCTCTTTTCATTATCATATATATCAGAAAGTCAATCCATTTAATACTGGGAAGGGACGGCACTCCTATCAAAGATGCTAAATACACATCTACACATAACGTTCTGGTCCTGACGCTTGAGGTAAGAGGTGGCCAGGGGAATGTTCTGGCTGGGAGGTCAGAGGCTGGAGCTGATGACTTAGAGTCACCTGTAGGAATCATGTCCCTTCTTTGAGCTCCAGGTTTCTCTTCTAGCTCAAAGGATTTGGCTAGCTTCCCCCCTGTCCTTTCTTCCTTCCTTCTAGACCCATCTGTGAGATGGATCAATTTGGTTTGCTTTCAATTTTTTATTTGTAAACCTGAAATATTGCAGGGAATAGATCCAGGAGACTATGAGTAGGTGTTACTGTAGGAAGAAATGTTCTTCATGTACTTTGAATGAACCTCTCTTGTCCACGACACTGCCCACCTTCTCTAACTGGCATGAAATTCAACCCAGGGCCAGTATCAGCAGGAGTTCCTTCCCTGAGCACAGTGTTCTTGGCCCATGCATGTCCCACAGAGGCAAGCACAGTGTTGACCCACAGAGGATCCACTTGCCATACGTGGCTATCAAAATGTAAATCAAGGAAAATTAAAAACAGTTGAAAGCACAGCTCCTTGGTCACCACAGCCACATTTGGGACAGGTGGCTGCCTTGTCGGGGAGTAGATTAGAACCCTTCTTGCCATCTCAGACAGCTCTGTCGGGTGGTGTGGAGCTATAGATTGTTCTGATCTTCTGCCACCCCTTTGGCCCCAGCTGGCCAGTGCTCCAGATCATGCTGTCACATCCCGAGGGTATTAGCAGGTAACAGTGGGCACATTTTTCCACCTCTCTCAAGGTGGGCTGCCGCCTACTCCCCAGGTAAGCTTTTCAAAACTCCTGGAAACGGTGTCAAGTGCATGTTCCTGGAGTGTCGCTCCCTTATCTCATAAAATAGGCTCCTTCTTTGTGATTTCTAAAGTATGTCGTCACCCACTAAGTAAGAAGTGGAGTCGAGTGGTTTGAAAAGCACCCTCAAAGAAATTCTGCATGTTCCCTCCTGGAAACCGCTCACTCTCTTCAGTGTGCTACATGCCCAAGGGCCTTTGGAAAGAGAAGGAAGAGGGAGGTGGTCTGGGAGGGGCTGTTCCTCAGAATTCTGCCCTGTACATCCTCATGAGATGTTCCTGAGGTTCTGGAGGTCACTCTCAGCCTCACAAATCAGAGGCAGAGACATCAGGACATCCAAACAAGTCTTGTGGTTCAGCGAGGCCAGAAACCTAGAGCTCAGCAAAGGGAGATAGCAGACCAGCACAGACCATGGAGTCAGATGTCCCCATGTCGGGATGATGACAGGCACTGGGGCCATGTGACCAAAAGCTCATGTGTCCCACAGATGACTTAAGTGACACGAGCAATCAATCTTCATAATTATGATATTAATAAAGTGTGACTCTTCATTCTCTGTAAAGCACTTTCAGATCCATGGTGCCCTGGAACCCTCCATACGACCTAGTAAGGCAGGAAAGGCAGGTAGGAATGCTCCCGTTTACAGATGAGAAACTCAGTCTCAAAGAAGCAAGCAAACTGTTCAAGATGAAGCAAGAATTTAAACGTCGAAACAAAGGGGTACAAACCCAGCATGGGCCACTCAACTCTTCCACACTGTGGCCAAAGGCAGCACTCAGCCTTCACAGAGAAGAACGAGCAGGAAATGAAGGTGGGAAGGAAGGGACTCAGGGTGGGGGCAAGAAAAGTGAAAACAGGAATCTAGAAAGCAAGGAATTGAATTCAAGAGCCTTTCTACTTATAAAATCTAAGAAATTCAGAAATTGAAGGATAGATAAGTGGACAGGACAAAGAAAAACAGCCTCCAAAGTGCAAGAGGGGGTATTCTCTCACTGAGTTGGGTGGACCTGTGCCTTCGTGCATCTCCACGAGCACACGGAGCACATTCAGATCTGAGAAGCAACTAGAAGTGGGTCTGAATAAAATCTACCCCCAGGATCCTCCTCCTTGGGATTTCACAGGGTTTTCCCAGAGTTTGGGAAAGAGAAGGAGTGAAGACATTTCTCTACGCCTGTGGTTTTCAACTGAGGGAAAGTTGCCCTCAAGACAAACATCCAGAGACATTTTTGATGTATTTTGTAATTGGGGAACCAGTGGTCCCACCAAGCACTGTACAATGCACAGGGCATCCCCTAGCAAGAGTTAGATACCCCTTCCCTCAGATGTCAACACTGCCAAGTGTGAGAAAGGCTCTTAAGCTGACCAGACCACGTCACACCAGGAGGACTGCATGGGAGCTCCGACTAGCTGTCCGTGCCTGCCAACCTCAGCCTCTCCAGGGGGGGCATGGGAAGGACAGACCCCTCCCCAGCAGCCTGGCTGTCCCATTCCCTGGGAATTTGAGCCCCTGAGGAATCAGCTGTGTCAGGAAGAATGTGATCTTCTAACCCAGTGCTGTGACTGAGAGTACCCAGAGTCTGGGAGTGGGTGTATTTTTAACAAATAGGGAATGTCTGAGAGAAAGAAGAGCCCAATACACAGGACTAAAAGGAGAGGACTCCACTTTCAGAGAAGCCCTGGTTTAGAGACCAAATTGCCACCTCCTTGCTTTGCTCCTGATGACCTGGCTGGTAGAGGTAGACCACACAGTTCTTGGGGCAGAAAGGCTAGGTATCAAATCCTGCTTTTGTCCTTCAATAGCCTGTGACCTCAAACAACTCTCCTACCTACTCTCAGTTTTCTTTCTTGTATACGTGGAAAATAATAATAGTATGAGCTTTTTTGGAGGAGCATCAAGTATGGTTCCAAGACCCCCAGTGGAAACCTAAAATTGGGGATAGCACTACTTCTGTATATAGTATATTTTCTCCTGTGCATGCACACCTTTGATAAAATCTAATTTATAAATCAAGCACAGTAAGAGATTGATAAAACAACTAATAATAAAATAAGACAGTTACAACAATATACTAAAAGTATGTGAATGCAATTCCCCCTGCATGTGTCCTGTTGTGCTTACTAATACCTTCTCTTTGTTGACTGTAACTAAAATCACCCATAATCAATAGGAAGTTCACAGTGCTGATATAATGATCATAATTGCCAGTCCCACCTCCTTTCCCAAGTATCAGGTCCTGCGATGATGGTAAAGGTGTTGAAATTATTTTTTTTTCATGGTTGTTTCCCTTCTGAAAAATACTGAGCACATCAGTTTTCTGTCATTCAAGAACCAGAAGTCACTCTTAACTTGGGGAACATATTTTTCTATTTGCATTGAGATTTTAGTCTACTATAATTTGAATCCTTTGACACCAGCCAGCACCCTAATGCAATCATCTTCTGCCCCATACCAGAGTATCCCAGGTCTGAGGGGAGCAGACTGTTCCTTCCTGTTGTAACCACAACCATCATAGATTTCTAGCTGAGTACTTGGAATATTTCTGAAAAGTTTTTTCTATAAGAAAAAAAAATGATAATTTATTATATGGCAATAATTTTGGTGGCATTACATTTTCACTTCAACATTTAATACATGTAATTATTTTTATTATAGAAAATACACATAAGTAAAAAGAAGAAAATGAAACTGTCCATAATTACACCATCTATAGCTCCCTACTATAATATTTAGGTATAATTTATTTCAAATGGTAGGTAGGTCATGCTCTAGAGTTTTGTAACCTGTACTTTCTCTTAGAAAAGTATCATGAACTTTTCTATTTCAATTCATATAGCCTTATTATCATCTTTTAAATGACTGCCTGGTATGCTTTCTGGAATATGCACTTATTAATTTATCTAACCCATATTGGTGGTGTTTCAATTCTAGTGTTTTTAATCTATCAACAAGTACATGAAGTAGATACATTTGCCTATTTAATTTACCCAGTGATTTACTTAGGATAAATTCCCATGAAAATGGAAACTCCACAATAAAAGGAGTGAGCCCTCCAGGGTTTTTTATATATTTTTATAAAGTTTTATGTTATTTTTAACTAACATACAATATTTGTACATATTCACAGGGTATGGTGTGTGTGTGTGTGTGTATACATATATATATATATGTGTGTGTGTGTGTGTGTGTGTGTGTATGTATGATGTATGTGTGTGTATGTATGATGTATGTGTGTGTGTGTGTGTGTGTATCCTGAACATCAAATCAGAATGCTTTGCATGTACATCACCTCAAAAATTTATGATTTCTTTGTGGTGACAAACTGCAAAATCCTCTATTGTGACTATTCTGAATAAAAAATATAACACTGTTGACCACAGATACTATACTAGGTAACAGAACTCCAGAATGTGTTTCTCCTGTTCAACTTTAAATTTCTACCCATTGATTAATCTCTCCCTGTCTCCCACAATTACCTGCTCCCAGCCTCTGCCAAACACTATTTTATTCTCTGAGATCAACTTTTCTTAGATTTCACATATAAATAAGATCATACATCCTTTTGTGTCTTATTTCTCTTAGCAAAATTTCTTCCTGGTTCATTCATGTTGCTGAAAATGACAGCATGTCATTCATTCTTGTATGGATCAATTATATTATATTTATCAATCAATCATATTCCATTATATACATGATTTTATATATGTGCATATATACATGTGATATGTGTGTATGTATATATATATATATATATATATATATATATATATATATATATACACACACACACACACATAAATGACAAACAGAATAGTGGTTGTCAAGGGTTACAGATCATGGAAAAGAGAAGAGACTGGATGGAACCAAAATGAGGCAGCATGATAGAGACCTTTGTAATGATTGATGGTCCTGTATCTACTACACAAATACACACATGTGATAACATGCATACAACTCACAATACGTATGTGTAGTATCAATGTCAAGTTCTTGGTCTTGAAATTGTTCTGTAATTTTGCATAATATAAACATTGGAAAAACTGAGTGAGTGAGGGCTGCTACATTTGCAACTTCCTATACATCTATAATTACTCCAAATCAAAAAGGTTTTAAAAACTGAATCGTGGAATCTTGACTTGTTGACTCCTACATGACTTGGAATCCTGGGATGTATGACCTGCTGTCCTCTCCTCCCTCCAGAGAACTGCTGTGCCTGTATCAGCACTGCTCTTCTTCCGCAGCCACTCTCTTCCCATGAAAGTCACTCTGGAGAGTAGACTCTCTTCCTGTTTGGACTCTAAGCCAGCAACAAGTGCTCCATTTTTCTCGTTGTACACATTTTTCTATGTCACACTTTCTTATGGAAGTATTTGCACCGTGTACTGCTGCATAATTTCTGTAACTCTAATTAGGTATATCTTGTAGTATGCTTTCCTGCCAAAACTCACGTTTCTTTCTTCTTGAAGTCTGACATGCTGCAGTTGCCTTACAAAATTATGAAAATAAATAAAAGAGACACCACAGTTTGTAGGAAAAAGCATTGGACTAAGAATAAGAACTCTCTTACACGACTTAAATATATGATTGAAAGCAGGAAATCAACTTGTCCAGCAGTTTTAAAAGATTACTCTAGACATCATTTGGAGAAGAAATTGGAGAGGAAGAAACTGAAGACGGTAAGTAATTGAAATGGTCCAGAAAAATAAAATGGGAGCTTGTTTTGCCTATACTAGTGCTAAACCTTGTGCTTCAAACTTCACTATTCCATCTCAGTTTCATTTAATATAGACATTGGCCAGTGGGTCAGGTGCTGTTGGTTTCCCACTCTAGAAGGATACCTGATTTTGTTTCACCATTTTTCCACATGTCCCTAAGGCAAAAATTCACTTACTTCACTTACATGTGGCAATCTTTTTCCTATTAACACAGATTGGTTTGAGGGAGGCCTATGGACTAGTCTTCACCAATGAATCATGAAGGAATTTGATTTAAGTTTCATAATCTACAACAACAGTAGGAAGAAAAAGTATCTCTTTTTGCACTGAAGGTGACCATAAGGAGATCTTACCAAGGACAAAGTCAAATTAATGATAATGGTAACATTGAAAGATGAAATGCATTGAGTATTTGGGAAAATTGCCGAAACCCTGAATGTCCACTCCTAGGAACACCCTGTCCATCAACAGAAGCTATGTCAACTATCCCTTATTACTTGAGTCAGTAAATTGTCTTCTCTAATTGCAGCCAAAATTATGGTAACTGATGTTAAAAACTACTGTGGACCAGAAACAGTGTTACAGGTTAGAACTCACAGTGAAATCTCACAGACTCTGCCTTCTGCAAATTTATCTTCTCTTAGAAGAGTTTCCAGTATGGATGCTAAGTGTCAGAAACAAGCTCATTCTTTTAGGCTGCACCCTTTTCCTCTGCATCTCTGATGGCCTTCCCAGATCCATTTCATTTTTTCATGGATTTTTAATGCCTCTTTTATAGTACTTATTCTATTTTTTTGTCTTGCCATTAAATAGCAGTACATGAACACACACACACACACACACACACACACACACACACGTGAGTGTAGAATAAGAATGAAGCCGCCTGGGAGTTGCAGATTGCTTATATTTTATATTTGATCATGAGGCTAAGAATTCAAGCAGCGTGATCACATGTAGCCTACACATAATTGCAACCCAAATTGTAACTCTGATCAGAAGATTTAATCTCCTGGCCCTGACCACAGGTCTACAAATATCACAGGTAAATATTTAATAGAGTAAAGGCTAACTACTCAGTAAACAATTGACATTTCAGCTCTTGTTTTATTTCCTCTGAAGTCAATGCCTCAAGGTCATCTTCAAACCACTCACTTTATCCCTCTGCATGTTCATATGGCCACTGCTCTTTGGTGAATAGAAATGAGTATTGTGTAGCCCAATGTCAGAAACATACATCTTATTCTCTTAAGTTCCTAAAGAAAGGGCACACAATCTCTGCTTCCTTTCATGTTCACAAGTTGAAATATCTGAGTTTATGGAAGGTCTATAGGTGTATAAATACTGAGTGTAATCACGCCATCTGTCTGCATACAAATTCCTTGAGTCTGGATCTCATGATGAACTTTGGAGTCCCTAACAATCAAATTTAAAGGAAGAGCCTCTTGGCTTTTCAGATACAAGAACAATTGCTAACCCTTAAGTTGGGAACACATTACAAAAATAAAATGCTAGTAGAGGGGAATTATGCAAATACTTTCTATAATTAATGGCAGTCTGAACTCTCTTAGGCAAATATTAAATTGTAAATTTTTTACATTGTACAATTAACCTACTCACTGTGAAGGGAAATGCTTAGATGTGGAGGATCTGGTTTACTTTTCTAGAGTGATCAACATGACCAGACAATCACTATGTCCCCTGCTTCATTTCTATATACTGGTAACCATACAAACCTTACTCCTGCAAGTCATGTAATCATTTTTCTCTCACAATGGCTCTAGATTTTGAGCTCAAGAATATATATTTTTACAAAACATTTTACATCTTTTCAAAGTTATATCTTCTAATCATTAACTGTAGTTTTAGCCTCGTACAAAGTGTGTTGAATATGTCCACAGAACACATTCTGACAGTTTCTATGACATCTCCTGCAGCTGAGCCAGAACTCAGAGGTCAGAGGGGATCAAAGATCAAAGCCCCTGCATCTGGAGGTTCCCGGATTTCCTCTGCATGTGGTGCAAGGCTAGATACTCCAAGCCAATTGGATTTCCCATCTTCCTCCCCTGTCTATATTAGGAAGGAAAATTGATAGAGAGACAGTGAGAAGCAAAGAATGATATACCTCCTTTATTCCAGCTAGGCTCTTCCATCTTTGAGCTTAGTATATGATTTTCCTCATTCTTATCTGCCTCAAAAATGGCAGACTATCTTTACCAAATATGGCCAGGTCTCCCCAGGTGGAATATTTAAAAAGAAGGAGAATTTGTAAGAAACAAATGAGAAAGATGATGGAAAACTACCAAGAATAGAATTAAGGAGTCCTCATGCTGACCACATACTAGGTGAGCTCCATGGGAATAGATTGATCAGGCTAGTTATATGAACAGGCATTAGTAGACATCTGGATATTCAGGATCAGATGAAGCAGCAACTCGTCTTGCTACATTCTTCTTAATCTCATTTTTCCCCTGATACTACATTTCTGTTTTGGTACTTTTAATCACAAGCTATATTGTAACTTTAAGTGACATGTAGAATATTTTTATTGTTCTGTGGCTAGGTGACCAAATTGTTGGAGTGAATGAGCATGAGGAGCAGGCCAGGAAAGTTAGTGTATCTGTATGTTATACAGAGTTTGTGTTTCATTCCTGAGAGCCAGAAGTGGATCATAAATTAT
>NW_026000108.1:9919010-9982434 GCF_001458135.2 Marmota marmota marmota
TGATATAATCTGTGCAGCTATGGGGACATAGCACAGCTCAATAGAGTTAGCATAATAGGAGATCAATATACATTATATCAAATTTGCACAGTTTTAGAAAGCTGTATTGCCAAGATAATTGCCTTAAATTCTTTCTGTAAATCAGAGATTGTAAGTAAAAGGACTGGAGTTGGAATTGAGCAAGTAAAGAAAGTTAAATAGCAATCATCACTAGTATTTGAAAGGTGCTTACAAAACTCTTTCTTGCTAATTTCATCAGATTATCTCATCAGTTTTCGAAGTGAGAAGAGCAGGGGTTGTAATTCTCTCCTTATAGTGAGTGGATACCTGGGTTCTTCATAGTCTCGTGTTCACAGACATGGGTAGAGTGTCATATCCAAGAATTCTAAGCCCCTATCCATTTCAAAGCAACAGCCTCAAAGTTTGCATCAGTAGACTTTATAGTAGAAAACCTCAATGGGAAGTCAATAAGGGTTACACAAAAGACCTCAGAGATAAGAAATGATGAATTATAAGAAAGTGTTAAGTATGGGACAGTTGCTACAAAGAGTGGATCTAGATGAAAGGTTAGAAGAGAATGGCAAAGAAAGAAGACTTGCGGAAGCTCATTCCCTGGAAAGAACCTTGTGGTCATGGTTTCACTGTGTGTGCTAAGACACTTAACTCTTGTTCCACAGTGGGCCTCCACAGATGTGAGCACCTGCTTAGTCATGCTCAGAAAAGTGATTTTGATCTTGACTAAGGAAGGAGGAAGGGCAGCCTCATTCCCTGGCTTCATCTCAAAGCACATCCCACCATACATGTAGAACATGAGTTCAGGAGCTACAGGCACAGAAATGAAATGTTGACCTAATAAGAGATGTCAGGACCTAGTAGAGAAGCCCAATAAGTTATTCTAACAGCAAAGCAAAAAATAATAATCTAACAAAGCACAAAGTCTCCTGAGATTAGAGTGGAAGGGTCTGGACTGGGCAGATGTCAGGGAAACAATCTTTCACCAAGATGAGAAGACCAAGTCTCAAAACTCTACCACAAACAATATCTGCAGGGGAGGAAACTTAAAGGAGTTTTAGAGAGAAAGAACGGTCCGGGTTCCAGGAATACAGCACAGCAGGAATGTGGGTATCAGGGTGGATTTATCAATGTTCCTGAGTTGCATCAAGAATGCCACTTAGCTAGAGTTATCACAATCCCTGCTGCACCCCTTTTTCCTTCTTAAGATACTTTCTCCATTCACAATGCAGAATATCCTCTGCATTATTTTTTAGTTCATGTTGATTATACAAAACAGTGGCTTTCTTAGTGAACCTCTGAACTTTGTATCACATGGTTTGACCTAGCCTAGAAACATCTGTGTAGACCAGGGTGATAACCTGACCCATGAAGAGTAACAGTGACATCTGAAGTGGGACCTATAGCCTAGAGTGAAAACATGGATTCTCCACATGAATAGACCAAGAGGAGATACAGAGATGGAAGGATAGATAGATGGATACATCAACACCTAGATACCTAGTACACAGATAATAGGAAGATGGACTCACATGATTATGGAAATTAGGGAATGCCACCATCTGCTTTCTACAAGCTGGGCTTCTGTATAAACTGTGACTCTGGTCCAACTCCAAGACCCAAGAGCAAGAAAAGTCAATGTGTAAGTCCTAGATGAAGTTTAAAGTCCAAGAACCAGAGAAGGGCAGATCAAGAAAGATGTCCCCATTCCTGCTTAAAAAGAGAGCACATTTGCCATTCCTCCACCTTGTTGTTCCCTCTGAGCCCTCTCTGAGTTGGGTGATGCCCATTAGGTTGGTGAGGGAGTTCTTGACTCATTCTACTGATTCAAAGGTTAACCTCTTCCAGAAACACCCTGAAGAAATATTCTACCAGTTATTCAAGCATTTCTTTGCCAAGTCAAGCTGGCACGTGTAACTGATCATCACAGATGCCTCATTTATTAATTTAAAATGGGAGAGCAGAGAGACCCCAATAGAGAGACCACATAGATCACAATCTGAACAAAAGCCGAAAATATACCTAAATTACCAGTTGAATGAGTCAGAAGTGGTGAGGGAGGACTGGAAGACAAAGCCACAGGTGAGACTAAGTTAACAGGGAGAGGGAGCACAAACAATCCAAATCCAGCTGGCAAAGAGATAAAAGTCCAGGTATGCCCGAGGAGAGACTGTCATTCCAGAGAGAAGAAGGATCTAGTCTTTCTCAGTCCCTGGTGGTGTTCTTTTTTTTTTTTTTTCCTTGCACTACATGCTATTGACGAGACCATAAAACAAACTGAAAATAACTTCAGAAAACTCTGGGAAATTATTCTTAGTAGTATTCTCACCTTAACTCGTACTTTGTATGTAAATAAGCACAAAAAATTGATACATAATTTTCTCCTGAGCTTCCTGACAGTGAGAGCACACGAGAAACATGATATGCCGTGTAGTTTCATTTTCAGAGTAAGAAATGTTCCAGTGGCTCAGAGGTGTCTTAAGGGAACAGGAAAAGCTTGGTTCCTACTTCAAAATAAATTTCCACCTGGGTTGTTCTACTGGACTACTCTGCAGTACAGCAGACACCATCCACCGTGATGGTTTCAAAGCAAAGCAGAAACGGTTTTGAAATGGTCCATCCTCTTAAAGTGCAGCTAATTGGATGAGGTCTTGTGAGGGTCTCATATCACCTGGTCTATAACCATCTGAGACTGGAACTGGATTTCACTGCACTGTGAACTGTGGGCAAATTGACCTCACCTCTCCTCTCCCACTCTTTGTCTTGGTGTCCACAGTCCAGAGGAAGGTGACCTTCAAGTGCACCAGGAATTCCATCTGCTTTATCTGCTGAATGGCCATTTCCTAGAATAGAGCCTGGTATTGGACGTGAGTAAATACTTGTTTAATTCATGTCAAATGACTCATTTAGATATCAATCTATAAGCTATGATGGAATTCCTTTGCTGAATATCCTATTGATTATTTTCTAGTCACTGTTGAAATCACACCCTTAAACTTGATCTTCCTGAAAGACTAAACTTTGAGGGCAATGCTACTCTTCCCTGTATGCCAGGCTTGGTGCAGGACCATGCATTCAGAAGGTGTTTGACACATAAAGAATGATTGATGGTATGAATGAACTAACAGGATGTAAGAGTTTCTTTTCAGTCATAATGTAATCTTGTGATGTAGGCTCTCTATGCAAGGTTACTAGGGAATTTAGGATGGAAGGATTGCATATGACTGACAATAAATGGTAGAAACACAGTAAATGAAGAAAAAGAAAGAGGGTAGCAAATTCAGGCAAAAAGAGATCCAGGAAAGAAGAGCCAAGACAGAGATGTTGATGATAAGAAGGGGTATAAACATATACTGATCGTCTTATTTGATTTATAACCCTTGAACTGTGGTTGTAACTCATCCTACAGTCAAAGAGACAAAGAGTCAAAGGGTGCAAATAAGACATGCTCAGGGCATAAAGTTTAAGATCTGAGGCTGAGGTAGTTAGCCTTTATAACAAAGAGCAACTGAGTCTTCCCATTGGTGTGGCTAGATCAGGACCACCTGTTCCCCCACCCATTGTACAGACAGAGATTTCATGAGTTATCTGTTTGCTCAAATTACTGTTCTTTTTAATTATCACATATCATACTTATGAATGGGATTCACTGTGATATAACCAAAATGCTTGCAGAGGGCATGGACCATATCCATCTCCCCTTCTTCTACCCTCCACACCCCAGAACTTTTCCCAGTCCCTAGTAAACACTGTTCTATTTTCAGGTTGACTTTTTTTGTTGTTATCTTCACATACGAAAGAGAACATGTGATGGTCATTTTTCGGTGTCTGGCTTATTTGTCTTAAAATAACATGCTCCATTTTCACCCATTTTGTTGCAAATGACAGTATTTATATTTTCTTTATGGCTAAATACTATTCCACTGGGTATATAACTAATTTTCTTTATCCACTCTTCTGTTGATGGACACCTGGACTGATTCCATATCATTGCTATTGCTGATAGTGCTGTGAGAGACCTAGGTGTGCAGATACCTCTTTTCCATGCCACCTTCATTTCTTTCACCCAGGAGTGGCATAGCTGGATCATATGGTAGTTCTTTTTTTAGCTATTTGAGGACTCTTCATATTGCTTTCCTTACATTCCCACTAACAGGATTTAAGAGTTCCTTTTCCTCCACATCCTCACCAGTATCTGTTATATTTTGCTTCTTCATTATAGTCATTCTAACTGGGGTGAGATGACATCTCATTGCAGTTTTGATCTGCATTTCCCTGAAGGCCAATGATATTGAGTATTTTTTCAGGTTTGTCCAAATAGATATTCAGTGTTGCAAGTGTCTTCTCAAACCATGGACATCAAAGAGGGGTCTTCGACTTCTCAGATGATGTCCTTTGGAAGGCTGAGGGGTGGATGGCGAGGGCTGATCAGACTGAGTGGGTAGTGCAAAGAGAATTGCTGCTTTCACCTCCTGTACTTTCTCTTCAGAGTGGTCAAACCATCCCTGGAAAGCACGCTGAAGTCAAGGGCCTAGTGAGTGTGATCAGCCCCTCCTTCTGCTAATTAACCCCTGAAACTGAACCCAGAGAAAAGACCCAAGGAAGGTCAAAGGTCAGATCAGTCAATGACCAGAAAATGAGGCTGCCCTTTAAAAGGACAGTTAGACTGCATGGTGATTTGTAAGAGTGGGAGCCTGTCTTGCAAAGGTCAGTTCCCTGTTCTGAGTGGAAATGGTACTCCCAGCATCTGAGACTGCATGAAGTTTGCAGAAATCCTCAAAAGTAGGGTCCCTTGACATTGGTGAGCCAGGCGGCCATCCCTCACTGACACCTGCTGAAGCCACACACAGGAGTCAGAAGAGATCTTCACTCCCTGAAGGAACTCAGAAACGTTCTCAGTCAATGCATAAATTCACGAAGATCAACCCAAAAGTGTTGGACCTGGGAACAGCAGCAACACCATTTTAAAAGCAATTATTCCCTCTTACAGCACATTGCTCCTTCCCCAGATGTGGAGATCAGCAATCTCTAGTATTCTGGGTGCAATGAAACTTGTTTTTCAAGAAAAACCTATTGCAAACACCAATGCATCAAACAAAATCTGAGAACTGTTGGCTGGATCAGGGTGGGGCCAGAGCACTTCCTTTATGTTCCCTTATTCCCACAGCTGTGTCAGAGGCACCCCTAGGGGATTTTGTCTTAAAAATTACTTGTGTAAAGAACATAATTCAACAGTACATTTGCTGTGCTTATTTGCTGAAGGTCTGTTTGCTCCCCAGTAGAATAACCTTTCCAAGGGCACAAGTCGTATCTGATTTTCTTAACATGGCCTGACCATTGCCCAGAACAGTGCTCACAACCATACCTGAGACAGTGTGTGGGGAAGGTGCTTGGTAAATTCTGAAAAATCAAAAGGCTCTGGCCCAGAGGGAGTAGTCTTCATTCACTCATCAGCATCTATTTTCAGGAAGCAATTATGTTCAGTGGAGTTGAAAGCGCTCACTCGGTCAGTTCACTCGCTCTCAACAAACAAACAGAGAATCGTTGTTTGATGGATGCCTGACAGACACTTGAAATGACTCCCAAGACTATTGCTGCTTGTCATCATTTTGCAACTCCCCATCCCTCGCCAGCTCCTCCTTGCACTCCACAAGGCATTATCTGCGAGGCACCATTGGCTCCCAGCCGTCCATCTCTCACACCTGCATTAACTCCTTTCAAACTGCCCCACAGCAGCAGAATATAATTGCACTTTCATCTTCCTTAGGTATCATGTCTAAAGAAAAATCTGCTGCGGGCCTATTCTTCTGATTAGATGGGCACACCAGCAGAAAAATAAATTGAACCTCTGTCTTTCTGTGAAATCCAATATTTCACAATATACCATTTGACAGAGCTCAGATTGCATTGATCTGAAAGGCAGCATTGTAGCACTTGCACAGAACCTTCCCCTTGGACTATGTTACATGGATAAAAAGAGGTTTAAAACCCCAAGGCATGAACAATGTGTGGAGCCTTCATGGCTGGCCCCTGGACATACTAGGCCTTAATGAAATCTTCAGAAGCTGTTTTGTTTGGTCCGTGAACTGAAGTTACATACTGATGACAACTCATGATGATTGTGGCAGAAGGCGTGAATTGCAGAAGCCACCAGACAGAGCTCCCTGCCTAGTAGAGAGACACCCTAACAAATTTAGCCTGTGATTCCTCTTTTCAAAGCAGCATTTTCTGCCTAGAGATGGCAAGGAAGGATCCACAGGGGAGAAAACCTGTGCTGGAGCATTGAAGGCCATTGACTTCATCTGATGGTACCCAGGAAAAGACACTCCAAGCAGAGGGAGAAGAATGTGCAGCCAAGTCCTCTCACCGTCTCTCAAGTCTCTGATTTTTGCATTTCTCCAAAAGAAGCCCACAGTTGGAGCTCTTTACCAGGATCTGCTCGCCCCCATGCAAAAACCTGACACTGTGATGGTTCAACTCGGTAGTTCTGCTCACTCAATCCAATACTCCTTCTGGTGCAGACACAGCATGGAATTAACCAAGCCCGTAGAATAGCTGCCTGGTCAGGCTTCTTCCATTTTGAATTTATAAAATAAATTTGTAAACTTTTCTCATAAACATTGTCCCCTTGGCTGTTGTACTATGTGGGGCCAGCATCTGTGCCTGTGGAGATTATTTTCATCTTGTCTCTTCTGTTAACCATATGAGCTACCGAGCCCTCCCCTCTCATGTCTTGTCAGCCAACTCCATGAGCATCTTTCTGCATCTCTCTGCACACCCTGTACAAAACTACCAGCCAAGATGGGATCAAGATGTGGGATCACACAGGCTGGCTTATTAGCAGTCTCTGCACCGGATTGAGCCCCATGGCGGATTGCAACTTCCATTAGTCCTCCGTCATCCCTTGGTTTTTGCCAGCACAATGCAGCACAGTGAAAACCAACAGAGGAGATGAGACAGAGCTGTGCAAATTCTCACTTTGTCAGCCTCTGGGTAGGAAATGCAAAGCATCCTGAGTTCCAAAGCCTCCTAATCTCTAAAATGGGAATAAAAATGTCTTTTTCTGATGCATAGTTTAAAGATGTAACGTTCTGACCCTCGGTACCTGGTGTCTGATGGACCCACAAACAGACGAACGTCTGTCGTTGCTCATGCTGAGGCTGGTAACAGCCATGCTGGGAAGGAAACTGCTGCTTCTTATTTCCAAGAGTTGAATAACTGAGACGATTTGCTTGTATTATTTGTTTAATCCCACTGGAACATTTTCTCAGTGACTCCTTTCAAAACATCTTCCATCTTCCAATAATGACTTTCTTCCTTGCGGAATAATGAGAGCTAATAGGATGGTGTGCACCAATTCTTTCATCAGAAGCAGCTTGCTTCTCCTAAGAAACTTTTTGTTGTTGTTGTTCCAGAACTGAGGGAAGCATCACTTGCAGATTGTCCATGGCTCTCTTGCTCCTTCAAATGCCCAGGAATTAAAGGTATGGTTGGGGCAGTGGCACCCTCTTATAATGGAATTATATTTTAAGGCATGTCAAAAAGACTTTTACAAACAGACTTTACTTCTGAACTGCTGTGCAACCTCAAACAAGTAAGTCTACCACTCTGAACTTTCTTTTCTTTATCTGAGAAGTGGGCACAATATTATCACTTTTGTTTCATGGTTAAAACTAAATCATGAGATAATACAAATAGTACACTTAAGAGGGGGTAGGTTGCTGTTAATAGAATGGTTTCTGAACAAATGCCCCCCCAGAGTTCTGTCTAGCTAGAGAAGTTCTTTTTTAATATGTGAATTTATAAATTATACTATTATTTATTGAGCATTTGCCCTGTGCAAGTATCACACAAGACATTGTGAAGAAAATGAATCTGCAATCAGTCCCTTAAGGAGTGCCTATTCTCTTTGTCAGCTGAAACCCATCAGATGTAAATGCCCTCCAGCCAGTGTTACTACCCCCAAGACTTCCAGGAAGGATGGGTGGGTAAGGACAAGGGGTCAGAAGATGGAGGAGGGGGCTTCTAGCTAGATGAGACCAGGAAGTTTCCCTGTAGATAAAGGTTTTCAACATGGCCTTGGTTGGCATGCAAGTTTGAACTGGAGGAAAAGGAATTTAAGGTAGTTTTGCTAAAGCTCGTTAGTTGCAGGCACTAGGAAGTGAAGCAAAATAAACGAATAAATAAGTAAAAGGACTGCACTTTTAAGATGAAAGACGGGCTTGCTGGAGAGATGCATAAAGAAGAGATTGAAATCTAGAACCTGTGGAAGGCCAAGAATCAGGGCTGCTGGACATGCAGCAACAGAAGCACAGAGCTGTCCTCTGGAGGAAGCAGCCAGGAAATGACTTGCTCTCAGCTGTGCTGCACAAGGTGTTTGGCTGCTCCTGTGTTCCAACTGTCAGAGGAGAGAGAACCAATTGATGAAGCATTTATCAGTCAAATATGGCCAGTGTGGGAAGGGCAGAGCCATTAGGAATACCTTTGCATGCAGGATGACACTTTTTGTGTTGGCTACAGGACAGAAGGTGGGCAAGGGATGCATTCCACGGGAGCCAGGTGGCCTCTAGGTGGAGGCAAAAGTGCTCAGAGTGCAGAGGATGGAATGAATTGTGGCCAAGTGAGGAGCAGGAAGGGGAGGGCAGAAGGTTAAGTCAGAATCTGTGTCCAGTCCAACCGGCCTTCGAGATCCTACAGAGAGGGAGTGAGCAGGAGGTAAGGTCAGGGAGGAGCAACGGCGAGTGGTTCTGGGTGGGATCTGCTAGGGTTGTTTCTGAGCCCTGGTACAAAACTTAACCTGAGAGCTCTAAAAGGCCATGTCAGAGTGGGTTCGGTTTAATCCCGCAGCATGGATTGAGCACCCGATCAAGGTCAAGAACCAAGTGCTTCAGACAGATTCAAAACATTTCTTGAATTGAATTAAATTTATCATAACCTGAAAAGTCTTGGTTTTACATTGTTATTTAAATCGATTGTGCTCTCTATTGGGAAACCTAGTTGGTTTCCAAATTCTGTCTAATTCTCAACTCATTCATTGAACAAATTCTTCCGACAGCCGGAGAGTTCTTTCGTTTACTCAATAGACAAATCCTGTGTGGGTTGGAATGAGGAACTCAGTTCCTACATTTGCCTTCTCTCTCCTGAGACTCTACTGAAACAAAAGTCAAGAAGCTAAAAGGTCTACCTTCATATAAAAAAAAAAATGAACTGGATTAGAAGGAGTCACTACTGATAATAATGGAGAGATTTCAGCAAAGAGAAGACAGAGTAAGTTAATGGATGAACGTCCTGGAACACCAACAGCCGAGCACGTTGCAAAGGGGAGAGCTGTTGTTGGACCCAGCATCTCCATGGGCTAAGGACTAACAAGTGCAATGGAAAACAGGAAGGGACAGCAGCAATAAGTGGAATAAATGTCGCTTGCGTGGCACAGAGGTAAAGTCATGTCATGAAGCAGAGTCTGTTTTCTGAAGAAGCTAAGGCTTCTTATGTAGGTGTTGCCAAAAATAATCACTTCTTCAGCCTTCATTTGCAGCCCAAGTAGCCCAAGAGCCCTTTTCTATCTAATGATCCCCAAACAAAGAGTGGCATTGATGTCCCTTCCCACCCAAAGCTTCAACTCAGAGGTGAGATCAATCAGGAGACAGTGAGGAGAAGGCCCAACAAGCTGCCCTGGTCTTCATGGACTCGGATCCTAGGTTCACAGGAGCAGCACATCCCGAAGGCAAAGGCCCGATGAAGACAGTACTGCAGTGACAGAAAGCCCAGGGGACTCAGGGGCCAGTAAAGAAGTCCAGCAGCCTCAGTTCTTACCTGTGGGGATTGTGAGAGATACATCTGCAGATCAGAGACCAAACAAAAGAAAATAAATAAGCAAAGAACCAAGATGACCTCTTAGAGAAAAAACTAGGAAAAGGAAGGAAGGAAGGGAGGGAGGGAGGAAGAGAGGGAGGGAAGGAGGGAGGGAGGGAGAAGTAAGTTGATTATTGCATGGTTTTATCTCAAGAATGTTGTGTTGTGCTAGATTTAAAGGAAAAAACAGTTTCAAGAGGTTGCTTACTTTGATTCTACTTATATAACATCTTCAAAATGACAGCCGGGTGCAGTGGCGCATGTCTGTATTCCCAGTGGCTCAGGAGGCTGAGACAGGAGGATCATGAGTTCACAGCCAGCCTCAGCAAAAGTAAGGTGCTAAGCAACTCAGTGAGAACCTGCCTCTAAATAAAATACAAAATAGGACTGGGAATGTGGCTCAGTGGTTGAGTGCCCCTGAGTTCGATTCCTGGTACCAAAAAATAAATAAAAAATGAAAAATGTATATAGATAGAGAATAGATTGGTGATTTGGAGGAAGGAAATATAAAAGGCTATTATATGAGGGTAAGTTTCATGCTGAGAAAAAATAGCCCTTATCTCGATTGTGGTGGTGGAGACAATCCATACGAGGGATGAAATATCTTAAGACTTATACATTCAAATCAGTGCCAAATTATGACTGCATTATCAACTGGTGGAATCTGAATAACTGCATTATGCCAATGTCAATTTTCTCCTTTTAATAATGTAAAGTATTTTAATTATGTAAGATATTGCTATCAAGAGCAGCCAAGTAATGGGAACATTGGCCTTCACTGGATTCTTCTGAAACTTTTTGTGAGTCTATAATTATTTCAAAATTAAAAACTGGTAATGGGCAGAAAGGGAATTGCCCTATATGGATTCCTCAAATTTTTTCCTCTTAACATTGTTTATAAATTTCATTCAGGAGATTATTCACAGATCTTATTTAGCCATCTCCAATGCTATATGGTATTTTAGACACAACTCGTTATTTATTCTCCCAATGAAGACATTTAGGTTATTTCAGTATACCTTGTCATTGTTGTTTTGCTATGAACCTCAGAAATAGCATTGAAAATCTTGTGTGTGTGTGTGTGTGTGTGTGTGTGCATATATATATAATATTTTTCTGAAAAACCAACCTAAGAAGAAAAGTATTAGATGATGGAGAATGGGCATTTCATAACTTACTGGGAAGTCCATTGCTCGACAAAGTAGTTATACCAGTTTGTACCACAATAGGTAGTTATAAGCAATCCCTTCTTCAACCTGTGATACTTGCCAGACTCTTAGATTTTGGCCAGACTGATCATGGGAACTGGAATCATACTGCTGATTTTGTTTGCATTGTTCTCACAGTAAAAATTCTTTCAAATATGAGGTGGTTGCCTCTTCCAGCCTGTTTAATATTATTCCCTATCACTCATGACCATTACTAAATACACCCTAGTAACCCTGGCCTTCTTTCATTTTCTTATTGAGTCCGGGAGGGTTTCTGCCTCAATGATTTTGTACTTACATACCTTCTACTCAACCCCTCTCTTTGGAATAATATGGGTGTTGGTCAGCTCTCTAGTACTGTGATACATTACCTGAGATAATCAACTTAAAGAAGGAAAGTTTTGTTTTGGCTCATGGTTTCACTACATGGTCACTTGGCCCCCTCACTTTGAGCTTGTGGTGAGGCAGAACATTATGACAGGGAATAGGAAGCAAAAAGAGAGAGGAAGGGGATACCAACATCCCCTTCAAAGACAAACCCCCAGTGACCTAATTTCCTTTCACAAGGCCCTGTCACCTAAAAGTTCTGCCACCACCTCTCAATGACACCACAGGTGAGGGCCCTGAGCATTCAGCCTGTGGGTCTTTGGGAGACTGTGACAGTCTATTCTGAGAAAATCTTAAGAATTAGCCCTTCTTTTCCTTCAACTCCCCGGGTGTTTTCTGGCTAATTTTGTATTGCCTTTTCAATTTAAAAAAATATTTTTTATTAATTTCTGAAACAATTTTGATACTTGTATATCAAATACCTCTGTATCTCACTTCCTTCTAGAATGTAAACATCTCCATGGCAGGAGTGACTGACCTTTATCACAGTGTCCCCTAACACTACAGCAGTGAAAAGGTAATGGGATGATGCGGGAAGATTCTCAGGCCTGGAATATCGTAGCTTGCTGGAAGGATGGAGCACATAAGGTCTTATGGGCCATGCTAAAGAGGATGACTTTACTTTTTAACACAATGATAACACTAGAGGGCATAGAAAAGGCATATATTTATGTTAATAATGTCTAAGTTAATATGCTGACAAGCCATAGTACTAGATTTCTCCTCATGGACCTGTGGTCTGATTCTGTTGGCTTCTCAAAATGTTGTTAATTGGCCACTCTGAGATTTTCCATTACTCCAATGTCAATTGGAGATCTTTGTCTCTGAGATTTCACCTAATCTTCTTTGTCTCATTTTTCATATTCCTGGTAACTTCTGAGAAAATATAAACAAAATAACAGACTTCAAACCTCTTCCACATATATTCTGGTCTAATTTGATAGTTTAGCAAGGTATCATATAAGATGAACTTGTTTTTAATAGGAAATTAAGTAAGATTTATAGAATGTTGAATCAAGTAAAAAGATAACTAAGTATTAAATTGTTCATGAGTCTTAATGCATTTATTAGAAAACAGGGAAGAGTATGGTACAACTATTCAATTCAATATACCAGAGAATAAGTGAGTGAATAACAAGAGTGGAAGCAAAATAAATAAATAAACAAACAATACTACTAAAAAGTAAGTATTTGGCTAGGGAAAGTTTTCTAACTACAACAAAAAATATTTTTAAGCTTCTTAAATGACACCATTATGCAGGTCAAGTTTAAAAGTTGAATAAGTCTTAACATCTACATCTGCATATATATTTTCTAAAAGACTGTATCATCATCATAAAACTAATTTATTAAGTTTCAATGAAAATATAAACAAATTAACATGGGAAAGATTAGATTACATTTTTAATGACTGTTATTAACTATATGTGTGTATATGTGTGTATATATATACATATAGTTAATAACTATATGTGGATATATATAAAATCATATAAAACTTTTTATTATTTAATTTAAAATCCAGACACCTAACTAATTTTATGAAAAAAATTCTAGAAATCCTTAGAAGGATCTAAATTCAAAACTCCTTAGAAGAAGCTGAGCTCAGACCAATCAATAGTGTCAAAGCCTTAAACATCTTGTTGTCACAGACTCATATCTGCAGAGTTTGGATCTTTATGTGCAGATAAAAAGGAAGTGCTATAGTGCACTTGACGTGTCTTCTTCAGGGAGTTAGCTTATACAAATCTAATCCTTTCCATCTTTCCTAGCCAAACATAAATGTGTCCCAGCTTCTAGACTTCTTTGTGATAGGAAGGGAATTGTTCTTCACTTCTTATATTTCCCTTTTTGTCTATTGAGAAGGGAATTCTGTATCATTTGAGGCTCAGTGTAATGAACCCCATTTTCCCATAGACATGAGTCACTATCTCCAATATCACCTTTATCAGTAATTGATGTGTTATGATGTTTTTGTTCCTCTCTCCCTTACTTGTTTACTTTTTTATTTTATTTTACAGTGGTTCATAACTTGAGTAGGAAAGAGAGATGTTGTTTAATGAGTCTTTTGAATCCTCAACACCTACTGCAACCACAAAAGCACTAAAGGAAGAGGGGCCAGGAGTGAAGAAGGCAGAAGAAAAATTATGTCAGGAGTGACTGGTCTTCATCACAGTATCCCCACATTACTGCAATTAGCATTGGAGTAATGGAAAATCTCAGAGTGGCCAATAAGTTGTTACATAAAAGGAAAGAGTTTTCTATATGCTTACACCACTGAACTTTTGGAGCTGTATATATCAGAAGTGACATCTCCATCATAGCAAATATGCTCCATGAATAAATTATTTTTCAGTGAGAATTGCAACCTGATGAAAATATAAAAAAAATTATCAGAACACCTTGTAGAAAGAAAGGAATTGGTCATGAAGATTATTTTATGTCAGGTTTGTGAAGAAGTATTTTATTGGTTTTTAAATGAATGTGAAAAGTAAAAACAAAATGTGCAGAAAAAAAGTGAAATTTTCCAGAAAGATGTCCAGCATATAGGGCACTAGACCCTCACTTGAGACAATTAAAAAGTACTTTAGCAATTGAAAGTTTCCATTTCTGAAATTAATTAGCATTTCTCAATGTTAGATTTGCCATATTATGAATAGTTTTATTATTAATATACAGGGAGAGAATATGAAAAGCACATTCTTATGTTAATGACCTAATTAACTAATACAGGCACAATTAAATCACTAAATTCTCACAGTATTAGTTTTTCTTCAGTTAGTTTCATAGATATTAAATTTCTCTAACGTTTACATTTTGGTGGAATTTCCACCATTTTGATGTTTGTTATGAATCTGTGGACTTCTTAAAGTACATGAACCCCAAAATAATAAAGAGTATTTTCCAATTTTGCCTGAGAAGCTTAATAGTGATATCATGCGGCAAGTAATATTTTAAGTAAAACTACATAGCCTTTTCCTTTCCTTTCCTTTTTTTTAGCTCTTAATTGTGTGACAATGAGAGAAAGAGAAGGGGGAAGAATGTGGTGAGGGGATGGAAATATGAGGAAACTGCCACACAATTTGCAAGTTTGACAGAAAGTGACACAGATGCCTCCTTTTCCTTCCTAGAGCCATTGAAGTGGTAGCACCACCCAGGATTCCACTCCAACCCGTCAAGATGGCGGACATAGGATCATCCCCGGACTGGACATAAGAATTACTTGACATGGCCCCCACTGTCCTGTCCTGGGTGTACCCAGAAGTACAGAGGAGATCTGAATAGTTTTCATGGGCTATGTTTCAGGTATGAAGGTGGTTAAGCATAAAAGTCGATGTGCATGCTTAAGAATTGCCATAGGAAGGAAACCAAGGTAGAGATCCAGAGGAGACATCAGATGGTAGAGACACCTGAATCTCAGAGTAGCAACAGCTCCAGGTGTGTGAAAGGTGAGTGTGGAGTCAACAAAAGAGCATGGTCATTCCAAGTTTTCAAAAACTCAGAATGGAACCACCATTTGACCCAGCTATCCAGCTCCTCAGATTATTCCCAAAGGACTTAAAATCCGCATACTACAGTGATGCAGCCACGCCAATGTTTATAGCAGCTCAATTCACAACAAAGCTAAACTATGGAACCAACCTAGGTGTTCTTTAACAGATGAATGGATAAAGAAAATGTGGTATGTAAGGGCTGTGGCTGGGGCTCAGAGGTAGCACACTTGCATGGCTTGTGTGAGGCACTGGGTTTGTTTCTCAGCACTACAGATAAATAAATAAAATAAAGGCCTATCAACAACTAATTTTTTAAAAAAAAAAGAAAATGTGGTATGTATATTTAATGGAATATTACTCAGCTTTAAAGACTAATGAAATTATGGCATTTGCCTGTAAGTGGATGGAATTGGAGAATATCATGCTAAGCAAAATAAGCCAATTCAAAAAAATCAAAGGTCGAATGTTGTCTCTAATATGCAGATGCTAATTCACAGTAAGATGAGGGGCACTAAGGAAGAATAGAGTTAGGTTAAGTAGAGGGGAGTGAAGGGAAGGGAGGGAAGGGATATGATAATAGGAAGGACAGTAGAATGAAATAGATATCTTTAGATATACATATATATGACCAATGTGATTTTACAACATGTACAATCAGAAAAATAAGAAAATCATCCATGTATGATATATCAAAGTGCATAAATGCATTCTACTGTTATGTATAACTAATTAGAACAAATTAATTTAAAAATAAAAGCATGGTTGAGGGCTGGGGATGTGGCTCAAGCGGTAGCACGCTCGTCTGGCATGCGTGTGGCCCGGGTTCAATCCTCAGCACCACATACCAACAAAGATGTTGTGTCTGCCAATAACTAACTAAATAAATAAATATGTTTAAAAAAAAGCATGGTTGAGTTCTCCAGAAGGCATCAGGGAATACTATATAACATCATGATGTCCTGGGGAGGGACTGCATTCTAATGGACCTTTCTCATTGGTCAGCTCTCCTGTGGAAGTTTATGATCCATTAATCTCACAGTGGGCAACATACTGTGAAGCCTCTTGTGCAATTTGACTCAGAAGTAAGTTTTAAATTGGCAAGTGATTGACTTAGAGGCCCACGCTTACTCAGTGAATAAATGTATTGGTCTAACAATCTTCTAGAATTGGTGAGGTTCAATTGGCTGCTAATCGAGCAAGAGACTTGGTGAATATTATTTTTGCTGTTCCCTATATCCCTTGAGCTGAGATGAAATCTATCCCACTACTCCATAGAAGAAGTGTCAGTGAAAGATTACACCTTTTGCAGGTAGGGACACTTGGGTGTAGTCTGCAAGCTTTGCCCTTGTCTAAGACTTGCTGGCTTTCATCTTTGTCAGGCTGGAAGTAATCAAATACTAGAAGCATTGGTATGAGGATGGGCACATGACCATGTCTTAGATGCTGAAGTTATTTGAATAACCTAATCTCTCATTCCACCTCCTGTGGGAAATCCTTCACAATACTTACAGCAATTACTGAGATTTCATGAATCTCCCAATCACTGTTGGCTTCAATCTCTATCTTCTGCTAAAATTTAAATATTTACTGTGTTTTCTGGCTTCATGCTGGGTCAAAACATAATGGAAGGAGGAAGGAGAAAGAAGCACATGCGAAAGGAATAAAAAGGAATAAAACAAACACTTTATAGCAACTTGCAGTCTTGGAAATTAACTCACTCTGAGAATAATCCTGTGAGAGCGGTCTTCCTCCCTCATGACCAAAATACTTTTTAAAGGTCCTACCACCCTTCCATACCATTATTAAATTTTAATTGTCATGGGGCAAATCATATTTAAAACTAAGCATTACCCTTAAAGGATTCCAGTGATGTTAGGCCAGGACCCTAATACTTTAAATTTTTAAAAACTGTATTTGTTCTAATCAGTTATACATGACAGCAGAATGCTCTTTGATTCATTGTACACAAATAGAGCACCATTGTTCACTTCTCTGGTTCTTCACGAAGTAGGGTCCCACCATTTGTGCAATCATACATGTACCTAGGGTAACCATGTTCATCTCATTCCACTGTCTTTCCTATCCCCATGGCCCCTTCTCACCCCTTCCCTCTCCTTTGCCCAACCCAAAGTTCCTCCACTCATCCCATCCCCCCATTATAGATTAGCATTCACTTATGAGAGAAAACATTTGGCTTTGTTTTTTAGGGATTGGCTTACTTCATTTAGCAAGATATTGTCCAACTCCATCCATTTTCCTGCAAATGCCATGATTTTATTCTCTTTTAATGCTGAATAAATCCCACTATGTGTATACACAACAGTTTCTGTATCCATTAATCTATTGAAGGACACCTCGGTTGGTTCCACAGTTTGGCTACTGTGAATTATGCTGCTATAAATATTGATGTGGCTGCATCACTGTAGTATGCTGTTTATAAGTCCTTTAGGTATAGACCAAGAATTGGGATAGCTGGTTCAAAAAGTGGTTGTATTCCAAGTTTTTAAAAAACCTCCATACTGCTTTCCATAGTGGTTGCACCAATTTGCAATCCCACCAGCAATGTATGAGTGTGCCTTTTCTCCCACATCCTCACCAACAACATTTATTGTTGTCTCTATTCTTGATAATGGCAGTTATCAAATCTGGAAGTTTTCTGGTGGAATATTTTTTGGATCCTCTAAGTATAGAATCACATCATCAGCAAATAGTGATAGTCTGAGTTCTTCTTTTCTGCCATTCTGACTGGCATGATATGAACTCTTAAAGTAGTTTTGATTTGTATTTACCTAATTACTAGAGATATTGAACATTTTTTCATATATTTGTTGATTGATTGTATATCTTCTTTTGAGAAGTGTCTGTTTAGTTCCTTAGCCCATTTATTGATTGAGTTGTTTGTTTTTTAGGTGTTAAGTTTTTTGAATTCTTTATATATCCTGGAGATTAGTGCTCTATCTGATGTATGCGTGGTAAAAATTTGCTCCCAAACTATAGGTTCTCTCTTCACTTCATTGATTGTTTCTTTTGCTAAGAAGAAGCTTTTTAGTTTGACTTCATACCCTTTATAGATTCATAATTTTATTTCTTGCGCTTTAGGAGTCTTGTTAAGAAAGTTAGGGCCTAATTTGGGTCTTTTTCTTCTATTAGGCATAGGGTCTCTGGTCTAATTCCTGGGTCCTTGATCCACTGTGAGTTGAGTTTTGTGCATGGTGAGAGATTGGGGTTTGATTTCATTTTGCTACATATGGATGTCCAGTTTTCCTAGCACCATTTGTTGAGGAAGCTATCTTTTCTCCAATGTGTTTTTCTGGCACCTTTGTCTAGTATTAGATAATTGTATCTGTGTGGGTTTGTCTCTGTGCCTTCTATTCTGTATCATTGGTCTACATGTCTATTTTGGTGCCAATACCATGCTGTTTTGTTACTATGGCTTTGTAATACAGTTTAAGGCCTGGAATTGTGATGCATTCTGCTTCACTATTCTTGCTAAGGATTGCTTTGGCTATACTGGTCCTCTTATTTTTCCAAATGAATCTCATGATTGCTTTTTCTGTTTCTAGGAGGAATGACATTGGGATTTTAATTGGTATCATATTGAATCTGTTAACTACTTTGAGTACTATGGCCATTTGGACAATATTAATTCTGACTATCCAAGAGTATGGGAGATCTTTCCATTTTCTAAGGTTTTCTTCAATTTTTTTCTAATGTCCTGTAATTTTCCTTGTAGACATCTCTTACCTCTTTTGTTAAATTGATCCCCAAATATATATATATATATATANCAGCAAAGTAGCAGGATATAAAATCAATACCCATAAATCAATGTATTTTTTACATCAATGATGAATCCTCTGAGAGACTATTGTGAATGTGGTGGTTTTCCTAATTTGTCTCTCAGAGGATTCATCATTGATGTAAAAAATACATTGATTTATGGGTATTGATTTTATATCCTGCTACTTTGCTGAATTCATTTATCAATTCTGGAAGTTTTCTGATGGAATTTTTTGGATCCTCTGAATATAGAATCATGTTGTCATCAAATAGTGATAGTTTGAGTTCTTCTTTTCCTATTCATATCCCTTTAGTTTCTTTTATCTGTCTAATTGCTCTGGCTAGAGTTTCAAGGACTATTTTAAATAAAAATTGTAACAGAGGGCATCCCAATCTTGTTCCCATTTTTAAAGGGAATGCTTCCATTTTGTCTCCATTTAGAATGATATTGGCTTTGGGCTTAGCATAGATAGCTTTTACAATGTTGAGGTATGTTCCTATCCCTGGTTTTTCTAGTGTTTTGAACATAAACGTGTCCTTTATTGTCAAATGTTTTCTCGATCTATTGATATAATCATATGATTCTTATCTTTGAGTCTACTGATGTGGTGAATTATGTTTATCGGTTTCCTTATGTTGAACCAACTTTGAATCCCTGGGATAAACCCCACTTGATCATGGTGCACTACCTTTTCAATATGTTTTTGTATGCGATTTGCCAGAATTTTCTTAAATTTTTTTGCATCTATGTTCCTCAGGGATATTGGTCTGAAATTTTATTTTTCTTGATATATCTCTGCCTGGTTTTGGTATTAGGGTGATACTAGCTTCACAAAATAAGTTTGGAAGGGATCCTTCCTTTTCAGTTTCATGGAATAATTTGAGGGATACTGGTGTTAATTATTCTCTAAAAGCAAGACTCTAACTCTTTAATCTGACTTATAAGAATCTCTACAGCCTGGTCCTTACCTCTCCCTCTAGACCCATGTACTGCTTTGTTTCCCATTTTTTCATTGTGGGAAAAAATAAATTCTATTCTGTTTTCAAATACTCTGAGTTCTTGCACTTCATGCATATTTTTAATTTTGTAATATTTTACATAAGACTTTCCCTAACACTATGTAGGTGACATTCCAAATAGTCCCAAAACTTAGATATTTGACAACCATATTTTATTGAAATTACTTATTTAATACACAGTTTTGTTTACTTTGATTTTTGTCTGCACTTAACCCTGAATCTGGAAACCATTAGGCTTGAAGCAAATGTTGATATGTTGATGAACACATATCACTGGAATGTTTAAACTTAAAACGCACCCTAAACTGAGGAGCTCTCTATGGAAGAATTTTTGCATATGTGCCTTGTGATAATGAGTATTATTTATTTGGGGGGCATTTTCTCACCTAACTTATGGGTTCTTTGAGGAGTAGGGCTCCATATCACTCAAATCATACACCAGTGAATGGAAAAATGCTTGACTCTGAAACTGATTACAAATTTGTGTTTTCTTAATTACCCCAGTGTGTACGCACCACCCACTGAGTATCATCCACATAATCACAGTACACTGCACTCTATCACTCTTTTCTCCAGGAAGACCCACATTGATTTTCTTGTGACACATCCACTGTACCCAGTGAAGCTTGCCTCCATATCTCTCTTTTAGGTCAATTGGATCATTTTCTGTTTCCAAAGTAGTTGAGTTTCAACCACCTTCAAATGCAGCATTCTTATTTTGGTTTTAATAAAGTTTTCTGAATAAAGCCCTTTGAAAGGTGTTCTTTGAATAAAGTTCTACCCAATGAAGGCTGTGATTAGGTTTCATTCCATTTTAAAAGAACATGGTTTATAAACCCATGGTCCCATTAACAATGGGAAGATGTCTCTGGGAAGAATCTCTATATTCCAGCTTCATAACAAAGGCACTGGAAAGGCAACCAGCTCATGTTCTTCAGTATGCAGGAGCCTCTCGGAGAGAGAGGACAACAGACCTAGGTGCTGAAGTCTCGAAACTCAGCCACAAAGACAGCCCACAGAGATGATGAATGAGCTGTCAAGGAGATGAATAAACAGCAACTCTGCCATCACATTCAATACTCTATTTTGATCAAATAAATGTCATTATAGAGATACATCATTTGAGAATCATTGAGTTGGAAAGGACCTAAGATATGTTATTAATAAGAGTCGCTAAAATTCATTCAACATTGTCCAGGGGCTTGATAATTTATATGGACTATCACATGCAGTCCTAATCACAACTTTTTAAGGTAATTAAGTTGGTCTCACTGTTTCAAATGAGATTACTGATGCATAGAGAAAAGAGGTAACTTGTCCAGAGTCTCATTACTATAAAATAGCAGAACAAGGATCAGTAGCTATATTGTCTAGTTCTAGAACCTTTGCCCTACACTATAGTTAACCTCTTTCTCTCAGAGATGAAGACAACAGCATAATCATTACCACAATTTGTTGAAATTTTAGTATGAATATTTTTCTATAGAAACATCATACATTCATTATTATTACTTCTCAAAATAATACTATAACGCTGAACTTACTGTTCCTATTATTCTAGTGAAGGAAGGGAATTTAAAAAAAAAAAGTCAATAACATCCAAAGTTATACAAAAAGGAAATGGAAAAACCATGATCCAAACTGAGGTCTGCAGATATCACAACCTCATCATGATGATCCATTAATCTGGAAGATCACACAAGTAGTCAGGGCAAATTCCAGGTGAAACATCAGGTATTATGCCACAGTGATGGGAAGGTGATGGGGTGCAAGACACTCAGATTGCAATCCTAGAACCACCTCTTAATTGATTTTCTTACAAAAGCTACTGAACTCCTCTGAGTTTCATTTTTCTCAAATATAAAATTGAACAGACATTATCTTAATGCAACATCACTGTCAAAATTAAATAAAGTGATGTATGTAAAGGGAATGGCACATGGTTAAATATTTTTCAAGTCTTGGTATCCACCAATTAAACATGGTAGCAGATGTGTACATTTAAATATGCCCTTTTCTGTGAACTAATGAATATAAGTAAATAAATATAAACTCTCATACATACACACACACACAAAGGAAAGTGAATGACAGATGATGATAGATTTCAGCAAATTTTTGGAGGATGGAAAGCCAGCAGAGGGAGTTGAAACCTAAGTACTTGGGAAGGAAATAATGAGAAGCAAGTCAGATAAATTTTATCAAATATCAGATGTTCAAAAATGGCAGTACTATGGACTATGGAAAATTTGAATGAGGCCTGAAAAATAGTAGATTTGACCCCCCATCTTCCCTTTCTCATGCCTTGAAGGATCAGTTACTTTTCTCCTGCTCTACTAGGAGACTAGAAACTATTTCTTGGAGAAATGAAAACAAAAAAATGTCCTGGATTTAGGCTCATCATGTATGGTAGAGGTTGTGGTGACACAGTGAACATGTGTATTAATGATTAATTACAAGGAAGCCATCAGAGTGAATGGTGCAAACCCAAGTGTCACCTTTAATTTAAAATATGAGCAAGAACAAGAATCACAATCTGTCTTTAGTCTCATGCCTGCTACCTTTCCCAGGTTGGTTTGAAACTGTACTTACCTGGACTCTTCTCTTTCTCCATGTATTCTCAGAGTCTCTCTACAACATCTGCCTACTAGTGGATTCAGAGTTCCAAAACTCTAAGGCAGAAGATTGCAGGCTTCTTAAATGCGAATCCCAGGCTGGCAGACTAACGTGTTCATTGCTCCATTGGTCAGAAAAGTCGTGAGCCAATTCTGCTTCAGGAGGAAGGAAATAGATCCCTTGTCTCAAAGGGGAGAGTGTCATGGAATATGTGTTCTGTTTATTTATCCACATTCTACCTTCTGACCACAAATCATTTGTACTTCCTCAAATCCAAAATACACTTGCTGTCTCACAAGGCTTCCTAAGTAGCATCCCATCTCCTTACATCCTTAGCTAAGAAGGCTGAGATTGTGTCATATAAATCTTTAATGAGGAGTGGCAAAGGCTCTTCTTGACTATAGTTCCTTTCAGTCTGAAGACTTGTGAATGAAGATGCTGTGGTTATGTGGCCCCTGCACACCCAATATGACATGCTTGGGTAGAGACAAAGGGACAATCCTAAATCCTCCTGTTGAAGATAGATTAAGAGGCGTGTTGTAGTTACTAGTCTGGAGAAATTTTGAATCCTAGCCCCATGTGCCCTGCCAGTCTTTTCATCCTAGTCCTTCTTAGGAAAATTCTCTGTGGCTCTCATCTCTTCCCTCTGGGTTTTGGGTTCTAACATGCACCTTTCCTTTCTCATAAGAAATGGACTAGAAATTGTCTAGTTCAGCCAGATTTATGCTGAGAATTTGGAGGTCCTGAGGGTTCTCTATAGTCTGACCTTTCCTATTTCTTCTCTCTTAATTTTGGTGTTCTGTATACCAATCAACTTATTTTTAAAACTTCATGGGTTTTATGTAGATCACTTTGAAGTTCACTACATAGGCAATATTTCCACTCACATAGTTTTCTGACAAAGGCTTTCTTTATATGAGGTTGCTACAAGTCAACACCTGCAAAGTTCTTCCCACTTTTATTGCCTATCAGATAATTCCCAAGACAAGCCTTTAAATCTTTCAGAGAAGGTTAAGGGTCCTGTGCTTTCTCTCATAATCAGAAGCTAGAGAGGAAAAAAGAAAAACAGGTGGGGGTGGGTCTCCTGAAAATCAAAGGGAGATAGATGATTAGAGAAAAGGGACCAAGGGGTTGGAAGCAGGGAGGTGGAGGGGGATACTGGGGAGTAATATTGTCTAAATTATATTGTTATATTGAGTGCATGTACAAATATGCAACAAAAATCCTATCAATATGAACAACTATAATGAACCAATAAAAAATATGGAAAAAGTCTTTCTGAGATGTTAACAAAGGGTCTTCTAGCCACACCCTACTTTGTTGCCCAGAAACTGTATTACTGCCATGAAATTGATCTTCACCCTATGGCATTTCTTACTTTGAGTATCTTTTGTTTGATGGACAGACCTACCTGAAATAGGCTTTTGTTAAAATAAGTACCAAATTCTATTTCAGTTTTCTATTGTCAGGAACTTTGCAAAATATAGTGCATTAAAACAACAATCATTTTATAATAGCTCATGACTTAGTGGTTTAGAAATCCAGGCAGGAATGGGGTACATTGTTCTTCAGACATGATATTTATGGGCATCATTTCTCTCATGTGACTAGTGTCTTGGTGGGGGTGGCTAGAAGGCTAGAAGTAGCTGCCAACATGAAATCTCAAGGTCTCCTCACATGGTTTTGTCAGCAGAGGAGCTGGACTTCATAAAGGGTGGCTTTAGACTCCAAGATTATTCAGGCCCAAGCTACCAGTCCTTTCAAAGATGAGACCCAGAGCTAGCATTGCATCATTCCTGCCCCACTCCTGTCATTCCAAGCAGTCCCTGGCTGGCCTTTATCCAAGGGCAGGCAGATTACAGAGTCTCAGGTTTCATTAATCCATCAAGCTATATAAAATGGAGAGAATAAGGTTGGCTGTAGTGAACTAAGCCCTCAACCCCCATGATATGGTGTCAGTACATAATACTTGCTTTATTACTAAATAAAGAATAAGAAGTATGAATATGTGATTTTTAGTTTTGGAGATGAAGAACAGAAAAAAAAATGGTTTTAAAAGCTGAAAGGAGGAGGACGTTTGAATAGAAGGACATAGACAAACTTCCTCCTACAATTCACTTGTATATTTTTACCAGGTACTTGAATTAGTTGACAAAATTTAAAATTATTTTCTATTATTTTTCTAAAATAATTATATCCCAGTAATCTAATAGGCAACTTCATGAATTTGGCAGTGTTATTATTCTGAAATAAATAACAAAAGACTTCACCAGGAATCTTCTTATTCTCTGTCTCAGGATAATCTCAGTAAATCTCCTGTCCCTGAAAATTGGGAAAAGTCAATACCATAGTTTCTAGAAGAAAATTGACTAAGACAAAAAGTCCATATACCTTTTGTTTTTTAATTTAGTATTTTCCATGCTTCAAAAGTGTTGTTAAGCTGGGTCTTGGGGTGCATAACTGTGATCCCAGATATTCTGGACACTGAGTTAAGAGGGTCACAGTTCAAGGCCAACCTTGGAAAATTAGTGAAGTCCTGCTTCAAAATAAAATACAAAAGGGCTGAGAATGTGGGGCTATAATTCAGTGGTAGAGCACTTGCTTAGCATGCATGAGGCTCTGGGTTAGATCTCCAGTACACACACATGCGCGCGCACCACATACACACACACACACACACACACGTGTTAAGTTGCATGCCAGTTTTATAAATGAACACCAGCATGACACCACTGATAAGATTTGTGTGGTATTATGCCTTTGATAGATGATTTTCCATATGTAGTTTTATTTTATCTTCATAACATCTGTGTGGTTTCATTGTACAAGGATTACTATTATCTACATTTTCCAAAGAAAGAACATGATGTTCCGATGAAATAAGTACTTAGCTCAAGGTTATGTGGTTACTAAGGCTCAGAGCTGGTTTTCCTGTTCTAAACTCTGAGCTCTTTCTCTGCCCTTGGTACTCATCTTCAAAACCTTTAAAAGACCACATCCAGAGTACAGAACAGAAATAGAACAGCCAAGGTCAATCTGAATCTGAAAAATAGTGTTACATTTGATATTCCGCAAGAATGAGCATAATTCTGGTATGTCTGGTAGCAGCAGTGTTTATCAACTACTTCTACATCAGGAAACAGTGTCTTTCTTGCAGCAAACAATCAACATAAAAGAACTCCTGTTCAGTAATATCTCAATGAGTGTGCTGCAAATCTCCCTCTGTGGGAACAGAAACATTATCCAGGCAGTGCCAATGTGTAGGTAATCTGAACTTTTCCAAGTCATAAACTGTCAGCTATTCAAGGCCTATCATGAGTTTTAATAGGAAGGAAACTGAGACCAGCAGAGAGATTACATAGCCACATTCCACCACACTGGAGACTCAGCTGCTTCTCTGTACAGACCGATAAGACAATGCACTTACTCTGAATAGACTCCATGCATGGACCTGCTCCTTTGGCTTCCAGCGATATGGCTTATATAATTAGGTGAGTCATTGGGATGAGTCAAGGGAGTTGTGATCTTAGTCCAAAGTTGTCTGTGGGGCCAATAACTCATACCACCTCTGAGGATCAGCAAACTGTTTTGAGTGTTGAATAAATGCCATTTTCCAAAGTGTGATGCCCATTTCACTTTTTGCACTTAAGCCAATACTAATGGAGACAATTCTAAAAGTTTTAAGCTTGGAGAGCCAATTCCTTTATTTTAATATAGATTAGAATAAAAATAATGCATCTTATCTATGCCAAGATTTCACTGATAAAATTGCTTGGGATAAAACTAAAGTAGGTAATGAAATTGTTTCAAGTTACTCAATTGAAAGGAAAGCAAAAATTAAATGATAATATAAGGAGTATATATACATGTGAAATTCTTAGAGATGGGGAAGCAACGACTGAGCCAGAAGATTCCTTTCTGTTTGAAAAATGTTATAATTACTTTTTCTTTAGAAGACAAGAAAACCAATAAAGAAACATGTAAACAATTTTACTAATAGTAATAGCTACTATTAATAAAAATGGTGAAACTAAGTAAATATTTTCTCTAATAAACAACTATTCAGAGAAGTAAACTAATTTGCCAAGAACACACAATAATATGTACCGTAATATGTAGCTCAGGATTCAAAGCCAAGTTCTCCACAGCAGTAAAGTCCATGCTATTCCACAGGATGTCATAGAATGTGATGGGTGAAGGCCGGCAGCTCCAATTAGCTGCTTGGCCCCATCATTTTATAGTTGTAAGACTGTGAGCATTTTGCTGGTCTTTCCTCTGCCTTGGTTTCCCCATCTGTAAGTAATAATGATTATAGTAGTACCAGGTTCATAGGAGTCACCTAAGGAGGAAACAAGACATCCTCACAAGCATGTCTCACTACACCTGAGGCACAAGGACGTCTCATTAATACCCACACTGCTGCTCTTACTTCTGCCCTCCACATTGCTGGCTTTCTCCCCTTACAGGTGAACTTCCAGATTACACCTTTGCTAGCATTTGCGCAATGCTGACTCTTGTATAAATCATTTTCCAACCTATGTCTTTCTTTTGGGGGAAGCTTTCTCCTGCCTTTTAACCATCTAGGTTTATGTACCTCATTTCCTACGGGATCGAATTGCATCTCACTGGTCTCTGCATCTTCAAAATGCTTTTGAAGCATCAAATGTCATCTTTTTTAGGCTTTCTGTTCCCATCTTGTCCTCCCTTTTCCTCACATCATGAAGGGTATCATCTGCCATGTATTGTGGGCTTCTGGCACCATCTCAAATGACCCTTGTAGTTACAACTGGCATGGTCATCTGCATCACCACCTGGAGATGCTAATGGGAGGAAGGGGGTGACAGAGCCAAGTGGCTCCACAATGCACAACTTCAACTAGCCCAGTACATTGTCCACTTATAATTCACTATGGTTTGAAATTCTGGTGATCTTCGGCTTTCCAAGGATTCATTCAGGATCTGTCTACTTTATTAGGGATTATCTTCATACTACCTCTGTTCTTCCATTGAGGATACTTCTGGTTTGGATTTCCAGAAACATCATTTTCCATCTTTAAATATAATCTGGCAGAGAATTCTCCCAGGACACCTTCTGGGCAGAAGAAAATATTTGTTTTGTTTAAAAGTGGTGTCCTTGTTCCAGATGAACACAGATTCCCTTTAACAGGATTAATCTGTTTTCTAGTTCATTCTTGATGTTTGAAATGTGTTGGGTGGTTATCAGATCACAAACTGTCAGGAAGGGTCTCCAAAACTCGCTGAGCCATGATCCTCAAGCACATTTCAAACAAACCCTCAAGCTTTGGAAGAAAATTCACTACATAGAAGCCAAGCTTCCCAAAACTCCCTGTAGTTTTAAGGCTTTCAAAGAAACCTGGTATGTTGAGGTAGCATCAATCCCTCCAGCAAAATATCTGATCTGATATAACTTTTTATGATTTTATGATTCAGTTCAGTGGAGAACATTTCCATGAGGAGAGTTCTGAGTTATATGTCTGCTCCTATTATGGTTTTGCTGGCAATTAAGTTTTCTCAGTTTGCCGATGACAGGGAGGGCCATTTTAAGCAAGTCTTTCTTCCTCAGGAGTCTTGGCCTTAAAACATCAATTGTTATTACAAATAACACATGTGAGCTATTCACGTTGCATCTTATCATCATATGGGAGAACAGCCACCCCTAAATCAGCATCAACCGGGGAGCCTAGTGCCCTTTCTTCTCTCTTTCTCTTCAGGTTTTCTGCTTTGATGAATTTCTCTCAGGAGCCTCAATTATCTGTAAATGCCCTGTGATATTTGCAGTGGAGGGGCAGGGATAACAAAACTAAAGTTTAAAGGTAGGCATGGGAGAAGAGAGGAGACAGGGAGGGATATCGGGGACTTATTGCAATGTGTCTGACATTACTTTGAACCCTGGTGTGATTCAGTGTGGGGCATTGTTGACCACACACACTGACTTCTCTACTCACTCCATCTCTAGCTCACTCTCCAGGAAAACTGACCCTCCTGGCTGTACAGAGTGAAATCTGAGATAAGGTTTGCTTCCTGGGTGTGAACATTTGGATGATTTTGTTTTTTTCTCTTTGTACATTTTGTGCTGCACAAATGTCTTTAATTGAAAAATGCATTGTTGTGTGAATAGGCCACAATGGACCCCATTATTCTGTGTAATTAATATGCACTAATAAAAAATGCATTGTTTTTCAAGTTCTTATAGTTCAAAATAGCAGTAATGATCTGAAGAGCTGTGTTACACTTGGGGTCTCCAGAAGCATTTTCTGAGACGGAGTTTTGTTCGCAGAGTGCCCTAGGGAAGAGCTGTGAGCCTCAGTGTACCCACGAGGAAGCCTGGAGCTGAAATGGTCATCAAAGTTGTCACACATGAAGGTTCAATGATCAACCTTTTTTTATCCTTGCTGATCAGGTGTATGTGGCCCAGCCCCGAACGCTGTGAGGCTTCGAGCAAGAGGACTCTACTTGGCTAAGGCTATTTTGTTAGGGCCAGAAGTTGAAGGCTGCATACTGAGCACTCCTTGAAGCTGAGGCAAAAGCAGCTCCTTCAATCGGATCTGAGTGGCATGAGGGCCTGCTTTGTGTTCTCAGCCATCAGACAGGACCCTGAGCTTAGAGGAGCTCATGTTGGCTTCAGTAGCCTACTACTGCTGTCCTGAAATTCACAATAATCACAAAGTAGGAGTCTGTGTTTTTGTTTTGCACAGGACCCTATAAAATAGATGATTGGTCCTTGGGGGTACATCTCTGTGTCCATCCTAGTTCCTATTCCCTGAAATTCTGATGTCTCCTTCTAGGGTCGTCCAGTCATCAAAGATGCACTTCTAGAATGAAACAGGGTTAGTGCATGCTGCCCCACAGCTGTGCTGATGCAGATTAAAAACCTTGAGATCCTCTGAAACAGAATTTAAACACCCATATAATTTAGCTAGTTAGGTCTAAGTACATGTAATTAGAAGTTTCTAAGTGAAATGAGACAACTGAGTCAAAATAAAGTGGAATGGATTTTTTTTCCTTTTTGTTGCAACTTTCTTTTTTGTACATTTATTATAGTGGTTAATGTGGAATAGATTCTGGACTGATTCGTTTGTCTCATTATTTTTTTATGTCCATTTTTCTTAGATTGTTGGGAACAGAAGCAGAATTGGAGTAGATTACTAGGATTGGAGCTCTCCGAGTCCTATATTTTGAAAAGGAAGACTTTGAGGCCTTGCAAGGACATTACCCAAGGTCACACAGGTGCTTGGGGCTAACCCATGAACTAGAAATAAGTTATCTTAATTTACACTAAGTTATTTTTTCACTATGTTTGAGGGTGTTTCTCAATATGTCATTTCACTGATGATCCTGTCATTGATCATCTGATGGGAGGTATTTGGGTTCATGCTTACTTTCACAGTAGTTTAGAGATTTTCTAATGAATCAAGTCTAAATTAAAACATGTGTACCCAACTAAGACAGTAGATTTAAAGAGGGGATTCCCCAAGCTGCAGACAATATCATTACTCCACTGAGCTGGAGTTTTCAATTGCTGCACCTAGGAGCTTCTATTCTGATGGACACAATGAATTTACTTCAAGATATTACCACTTTCTCTTTGTAGAATACTCTTTAAAGAACTGTACAACAGAAAGTCTGATTATAAGGCCACAGAATCAGCCTGTGGCTGTATTTTTCACATCTAGTAACTTTGAATATAATATCCCTCCACAATGAAAATCTTCATGAAAATTTAGAGGGCAAAAATTGTGATTTTGCTTTCATAGACAAAATGTGTGGATGGAAGGCTAACAGTTTGAAATAAAGCCAAGAAGCAAAGTGATGTCAAATATCGCTATTGGGGTTCGTTGAAAAATGATATATCCAGACCAATGATTCTTTCCTAGAAGCTAAAATAAATCTGGAACAATGGAATATGATCTTGGATTCAGGCCACAAATGGCCACAGAGTTTTGAGTAGCCAATAAAAAGTCAAAGTAAACTCTGTCTCTAGCATTTCAAAATTACCGGCAGCCTCGGGTGCCATTGGTATGTTATTCTTATAATGTTTAAAAATTTAGTCTCTCCTAAGTATCTTGACTGTAGCTATTCTTATCTGCCTACATCTTAAACTGGAGGAGAAAAAAAGGAATACTAATTTCTGCCTATGCTCAAGATTCTAGTAATACAACAAAGAAGGTTAATTAGATCCATGAAACAGAATGGATGTTTCTTAGTTACCTTCCCTGAGTCCTTTTCTTGCTTTTACTTTTGTAAACTTTTACCAACCAAATTTCAGCTAGTGCAGGGTGCATTTCTCCTACATCCACGGGTGATACTCTATTAGCCAGAAGTAATCAACACATCCATGCTTCTTGACAAAGCAATTGAGTCAGACGTGGGTTCATAACCCAGGTTAGAGTCTGTGTCATGCTGTGCTTCTGCAAGAAGGCAGCTGCCTACTCTCTAGTCCCAAGGTGGGAGGATACCAGGCTCAGAGTCATCTCGCCACCAGGAGATGACCCAGGCTTTGAGGAAGGTAATGGAAGAGAGGCAGACCTGGTAAAGTAAGTATAGATGACAGAGTCTGAGCCCTCTGGACCAAAGTGAACTTTTCCTTATTTAGTTATACAGGCAGGACTTCAGGGACTCAGGACAGAGACTCAGGACTTCATTCCATTTCTGGATATTTCCCCCCACTTTCCCCACACAGTTCTTCCACACTGTTGAGTCTTGTTCTTCCTCCCCACACATCCCCTTCTCGACAAGTATGGACTGCAGGGTTCCCTACTTATACAGAAACTCCAGTTGTGGCAATCCATTTGGGCTTGCTTCTTCAGGATAACACCAAGCAATCCCTCTTGGGTGGAAGGTCAGTGCAGGGTCCTTGAAGCCACATTGTGTGTCTGGAAGCATAGGGTACCTACCATTTCTACAGCTGCTCAAGAAATATAGAAGTTTGGCTACCCTTGTTTTCAGCCTCTCTAAAGAGAGAATAATTGGATCAAATAGGCACATGGGTCCCAGCGGTCAAGCATCAGTCCTTCTAAGCGAATGGTAAAAGTGACATGGAATAAAGAAAGTGATGAGCAGGGGGAGACATGGGACCTTCCTGGAAGCTTAACTTAGAGATATTTCCATGGTTTTACAATGGTATCACCTTTCCCAAAAGAGAGAGGTCCTCAGTTTAGGAATCTTGACTACCATAATATTAATACATTGAAAACTTGTGATACTCTTGAGTTGTTTGGGGTAAAAGACAGAGGCCTCAGTTGTCTTTAACCCCTCTCTGAAATTAACAACTGAGCAAGCCAGCCAAACAAACAGGAAATAGGCTTTCATCTGCTCATTCTGGTAACTGATGGAGAACCCCTTCTCTAGACTGTTTTAGAAGGACCTCCACAGCAGAACCCCACCTTAGCAAATGAATATTCTGAGGCTCAGGCACCTCCTTACACTTAACTGAGCGTCAGCTGAGCCCAGTGTCAGGAGAAACAATAACCTGGCCTTCACCTAGTGTTCCTGCCCTGTAAACATGTGGTCATGCTCTATACAGGAATCACCCACTTGCAAAATCTGATTGAATACCTTCTGTATGTTGCAACCTGTGCCAGTCAGGAAGTCAATTACACATTTTGTGAATATTGACTTGTTTTACTTTCACTGGAAATATGAAGAGAGCTCAATGTATTCTAGGCTTTACATTTTACAATTCTATACTTTTTCTAAGCAGAGGTCCAGTATCAGGGCTTTCAGAGAATCCTGATTCATAGCTGAGAGAGGTCCAGGACTATCTTTTAATTCCTTCATGCTGAACAAATTATAATGACTTACCTATTATCATATTTATCTTCATGAATGGATACATTATTACAAAAATCTTTTTGTTCTCTTCAGGTGATTTAGAAGCAAACAGGGGCATACAGTTTATGGTCCAAACTCCTCAAGACCTCTCTTCACTAGATTCCATCCTGGAACTCTGGTTCATCAAGATGGACTTTCACTGTGGTTCATGATTTTGGCTCTCTTTACATACTAGTGACTCCCAAATCCAAGAGCCGTTCCCAAGCTCTAGATCCCTATGTCCAAACATATCCCAGATTCTTCCAGCTACATATCACACTGAGACAACTCAATAATTTAGAACCCTTATTTTTCTTGCAAATTTTGCTTCTCTATTCCCTAGGCGTTTAGTGTTTCTAATTGCCTAAGCTAGAAAAACAAACTTTCCCCATTCTCCCAACACCCTGCCCCTATATCAATTGGTTATTAAGGGCTATTAAGAGTTATCAAAGGTTTCTTAATTGTAACACTAATTTATTTTCTTGTTTCAGTCCCCAGGATCTACTTGTGACCTTACTACTGCCTCATTGTACTTCCATTGGACCATTCTCTTGTTAATCCACAATTTCCTCATAATTCTCCTTCCAAATTAATTATGTTACTTCTATTCTTAAAAATATTTTAATACTTAACCATTGCTTACTAGATAGAGTTCAGATTCCCAAGTCTTATATTCTGGATTCTCTAAATCAGATTCTAACATACACCTCTAACTTGATGACTGGAACTTCTCTTAAAATACAATATTATCTGACCAAAACAAACAACTATCTAATTCTGTAAATGGCATAGGCCTTCATGGGTTTTACTGGATTCTCCTTCCCCAATTTCTTATTCATCACAATTTTATCTATCAATGTCCACAAATGTCCACAATTAAATATCTAATCTTTCGCCATCATCATTCCAAACGGAGCTAACCCCAGTTTCTTTGAGTCGATAGCCCTTTCTTCATGCCTACCCTATAGCATTTCTTACATGAGACAGTCATTAAACTTTTTCTTCCAATGTACACTTTAATTAAGAATACCACTAGGCATGCAACAATCAACTCTTAAATAATAATGTGTCCTCTAAGAAGGTTGGAGTCATGATTTATCCTCTTTGACATCACAAATGCTCTGCATAGAGAAGGCAACTCAATAGTGATTAAATAAAAGAATGTGAAAATAAAGTCATGAATATTGAAAGAAGTTTTAAAATTAGAAACCTAAATGTTGGGTCTACATATTACCAGTGCAAATATCTCATTTAAAGTGAAAGAAATAGAAGTTCAAAATGGTGATGCCTAAAGAAAAAAGAGAAGAGGTTCCCACAGTTAGCTGGGAGCAGAGGAGACATGACTCGAGTGTGTGGGTGCTCTGGATCCTGATGTAACACTTATTATTCAACTAGCTTTCCTCGATAGCTCTGAGTCCCTCAGACTTACTTAGGAGACATGCAAAAACAATACTGATGTTTATTTTTCAATATAAAATAGGTAAATTCAGTCATTCTAAACCTTGCCTGGGATTCAGTACAATTAAGTCCTAATGCTGGGATCCACACCTAGGAGGTACTAATGGCCATGTGTTGTTCAAAAAAGTTGCAACTAAAAGTTGATAAGTATCATTTGCTGGTGCATGTCTCATGATCAGGGGAGCCTCCTAAGGGCAGAGGTTTCTGTATTATTCCTCTCTGCATTTCTAATGCCTAAAGTCAAGTACAGTTGAACAGTAAGGCCTCAGAAAATGTTTAGTGAATATAAGAGAAAGAAATAAATTGATTTTTATATGCCAAGAATTGATTTTGAAATTTTTTATGCACTACTTAATTTGTATTTTATAATCATTGTATAGAATAGGCCTCAACTGTGTATTTTGTAGTTGAAGATACCAAGGTCCAGAGGGTGAAGATGCTGCTGGGAAACTCAGAATTAATCAGTATGAGAACAGGGGATATTCTTTTCCCATTTGTGAAATGAGAAGGTGAGAAAAGTTTAAAAACAAAATAAAATTAATATGTACACACACATACACATGCACACGCACCTATACATTTATACATACATGCATACCTAAAGTAAGAAATATATGCATGCTTTGCTGATCAAAAGGTATATTTTTTTTCTAGAAATTTAAAGTAGCATTATGCATTATTTAGTTTGCTTATAAAATTGTCATGATTGACATTTTTATGGCTGAGAAAAGTAATAGAAAATTTCTGAAAAGAATGTTAGATGACTTTTAAAAGATTTTTTGTTCCTTTCCCTTCCTCCAGAAATAACCAAAGCCCTTAAGAAATATTTCCAAAATAATCCCAAATTTATTATTTTTCCTTCTGGGCTTTTACGTCTCTAGGACTAGATAGCCACCAAGGTCTAATCAAGCAATAAAAATTTTATGGTTGTAATAAAGTGCAGAATAGAATATCAAGAGCCAAAAATATATGCTCCAGAAACCATGTATGAAGAAGAGTCAGGAAGGAAAAAAGATAATTATTTCCTAAAGTGACAAAGGCAGGCTTCCTGGAGGACATGGGACATGAGCTGTAGCATTGTGGTAGATATATGGGAGGGGCCCTTTTGTTTTCTTTTGTTTTGCCTGTTTAGTACCTATTTCCCAATTTTTTTTTTGACATCTATACCCTGCCCCATCCCACTTTCTCCACCTCATACCCTCAATCCATGGGATTTGGCCAATCAGAATTGCATAGTTTTATTCAAGGTAAATTAACAAATTCTCGTCAATAAAAGAAAACATGAGACTTTTGCCGAATCACTCCTCTACAGGAGGAGCTAAGCAGGTAGGATGCAATCTAGAACTGTGTATGTCATTTTGACAATTCATGGAGAGAAACTAAGGGATGGAGACCAAAACACAAATTTCTAATATGATTTAATGAGCCTCTGGATCCATCCATGGCTGAGGGAACTAAACATTGTCATGAACCTTCTCTTCACTATTATCAATCACAAATTGCTTTTACAGTCCAAGGCAGTTTGGGAGGTTTCTGTTTCTTACAACCCAAAGAATCTGAACTAATACAAATATAAATGAAACTTGGATTAGGATGGGTGGGGAAATACAATGAAGACATTCCAAATGAAACGCCATCTATCATGAATGAGCAAGGGCCAGATGTAGGAACAGGTGGTATAATAGGAAAAGAGTGTTGATAATACATTGGGCAAGAGTGTGATATAAATATTTGTGATGGTCAGATGGAGCCAGCAGATGGAAAGCTTTAAAACACACTGATGGAAGCCAATGATGTCCAAGAGTCACTAAAGATTTTCCAGCAGTAGCCATAGAAAAAAAGATAAACTTATATCTGTACAGCATTTCACAACTTTCACAGTGATTACTCAGGCATTATCTGATTTGATCATCTACAAAGACATCAATATTTTTATATCTATTCTACAGATTGGGGTGCTAGGTTTGGAGTGGTGATATAAAACACATTGGTTCATATTTCTCTTGGTTAGAATCTTCCATGATCTCCTCATTATTCTTAGAATAAATTCAAACTCCTTACCAGAGAATGCAATTCCCTGCATGATTTAACACCTCATTTTTTTCTAGTTTTATCTCACTACACCCCCTACCTTCTTCACAGCGCTCCAAGATATTGTGTGGTCTTCCATTGCTTCAAAAAGCACCAAGCCTGTCAGGACTTAGGGTCTTAATTCATGCAGTTGCCCTGCCTGGAATCATTTCCCCAATCTTCTTTATCCAACTAATACTGTATGTCATGGTCTGAATGTGTATCCAAAAAGTTCATGTGTTAGAACCTTAATTCCCAAAGTAGCAGTGTTGGGAGGCAAGTCCTAATGGGAGAATTCCACCCTCATGAATGCATTAAGACCATCCTTGCAAATGAGGGTTAGTTCTCATGCTAGCGGCTTTGTAATAAAAAACATCCTTTCCATACACACTCACTTACCCTTCCTCTTTTCTGTCACAAGATAACACAGCATGAAAGCCCTTTAGAGACATTGTCACTCAATACCTTTGAACTGCTCAGTCTTCATAATCATAAGCCAAACAACCTTATAATCTTTATAAATTTTCCCAGTCTGTATACTTTGCTATAGACACAGAAAGTGAACTAAAGCAATACACATACCTAGGCTCTCATTTTTCCTTGATCAGTCCTCATTACCATGTAAAGTAGGAACCACTACTGTAATTTCTAATAACACTAAGAATATTTCCCTCGAAGTATGGTAATTTGCAATTGTATGTTAACTATTATAATTATTGTTCAATGTGGTCTATTCCATTAGTCTGTAGTTCCTGTGAGATACGATAGCTAGCACATTTCTTTTTGGTTCTTAACTATGTACCCAGAACTGCAGACATTGATCCACAGTGACCCTGAATCAAAGTTATCAGGTGCATTAAAGAATATACAAATGAATAGACCTTTTACCTTCTGAATCATAAAAGGTAAATACATCAAGTTAAAATATTTAGTCGTATCTGCTAGAATCGTTTTAAAGATCAAATAAGATAATATTTGACAAAAGTGAGTGATATTTTTCCAAAGACAAAACTCAAATATCTGTCATTCCTCCTTTAAATTATGTTTATTACTGCCACCTGCAGAAAGAAAGTTTGTTAAATTCCTTTCTCTTTTCCTACTTTCAGGAAAACCACGGGGTCTCCCACATTACAGGGAAGATACTGTTCCTACTTAAAGTAGACAGGCCAGAAGAGTTACCTTCCAACGGTAGGAAAGCAATGTCAAGATTATCAATATCATTGTCATTGTCATCCTTGGCAGTTTCTTAGCATTTACGACATGTCAGACAGTGTTCCACATGCTTTACGCGCACCTATTAATCTTCACAATACCCCTATAGAAAGAGTTGCTCTTCTTGTCCAGATTTTCATATAGAGAGGTTAACACATGTGCCTTAGATCACAGAGTCAGAAAAGAGTTAAAACCAATCCAAAAATCTAGTCTCTGGAGCTGTGCCCTGATCCACCTCGGCACAGCACCTGCTCCATCACCACTTACCTACACTAGCAGAGGAAGCCAGAAAGACGTGCCATGTGTCCATGCCAGATGGGTACATACCCCTCAAGTTACCAGGCAGAGAAGAGGGGTCACACAGGAATTCTGCTGCATAGTTTCCCTGAGCTTCTCTTATCCCTTAAGGAACCCATGTATCGAGGAAAATTCCAATGGTTTTCAGGGCACCTGCCAAGGCAGGGACAGTGACCTGTCAATAGAGCTGGAGAATGGACTACCAGGACAAGGAGCTGGATGGGGATGTTGCAGGGATTGGAGTTTGCAGCCAGTAGGTGCCAAAGTGAGGCTGAGGAAGCTAGAAACACCCCCAGGATTCTGAGCAAACAGAAGACCAGATCAAGACTTACAGGACTAACACGCTTCAGCCATTCTGGGGATCTCTATGGGGACTATTAAATTGCATTTGTCTTCCTTGAGTGTTGAGTCAATCTGTAAATAAGATAAAAGCAATGAAAAACTAGATTTTAGCTTCTGTAACACACACACACATATACAGTGAAATTAATTTAAATAATATATATTAACCCAGATATTCAAAATATTATCACTTCAGCATGCAATCAATATAAACATTATTAAATAGATTTATATTCCTTTTCTCACACAAAGCCATTGAAATCTGATACATATTTTATATTTATAGCTTGTGTCAATTTGGATTAGTCAAATTACCTTTGAATAATGACATAATTTTGTTAACTAGAAAAGTTTATCTCATAGTAATCTCTAGAAGAAACTCCATGGCTCATTTGAAGGTTTACATAAAATGTGAACTAAAAACAGGATTTGACAATTCCAGGTGAGAAAGGTGAGAATAAAAATATTCAAATTTTTCACTTAGTTGGAACTAAGTTCTAATAGTCTAATAGATTTGTGAGTAGGACAATGTACGACATTTGTAAAGAGAATGCTAGCTATGAATCTTAGGGCTGGATGAATTCCACAGTTATTTATCAGCATCCACAGAGTACAAAGCATTATCCAAAGACCAGAATGGAGAAGGCAAATACACCTGAAAAATGCATGACAGTGTCCTCAAAATCTCAGGACTCTCCTCTAGAAATTGAAACAACAGATTATCAGATCTGGATAGTGGCCCCAGACACTGTAGGTAGCTGGAGACTATAAAACAAGTCGTTGTGCAAATATTAACGTGGCTATAAATATTACCCAATTTGCAAATTCTTCTAGTTTTGCTCTGATAAATATAATCGGAATTTCAGATAACTTTTCTGAAGGGCAACCATCAGTTTATGCCAGAAGCACCATTTTCTACTTTCCTAACTTCTCACATAATAAATGTTTCATTATTATTTCAATATTTATTTTAAATTTCAGCCTGTTTTGTTAATAATCCACAGCTTGACTAGATAATATCATCAGCCCTCTCACTTTCTGGTGAGACCATTTTTCACCGAATTTTAGGTTCTCACATAGGAATCTGTGGCTAGTGGCTACTGTATAGACAGGTTAAAAGTACTGTGAACTAAATTTAGATTGGACTTAATATTACTTCTCTAGATACTGATGCATAAAATTTAGGAGGGAGATTAGAGCAGGCATACAGCAAATAAAGAAACTATATTTTGTCATCATATCTGAGTTACCTTGTGGGTTAGTTTCAGATCCATTAACTTGTCCATATTTATAAAGCACTTAAAATAGTGAGTGCCTGGTACAAAATAGGAACCCAAGAAGAGTGAACTATTTTTGTTATCATTATAATTAATAGCAGGGACGGAATGGAGAACCAGGTCTCCTTACTTCTAACCAAATGTCCTTTCCACAATCCCAGGGGGCCTCTCATGTTAGCAATACATTTATACTAAGAATACAATGTCATGGGTGGCTGCCAGCATTATTAAAACTTGCACACTGGATTCCTGGTGCTGTAAGATCTGAGTTGTTTCAAATCACCTGCTTGCAAAACGAAGTACTGGAAAACAAAGCAATTTCGTTTCCCTGGACTGACCTTTAAAACATAAATGCTGCTTCTACTATGCAGACCTGGCTGCTAAGCACCCTGTTGTTCTTATTAAAGATGCAAGATCCTCCTTGCTAGCAGGAAGCACTGGATGCCTGTCATGGATGAAAGTCGGTGTTGGGAGCCTGCATTTTTATGGGAATGTACTTCCATCAATGAAAAGATTTAATGAAGCCATGCTTGAGCTACATTCCCACTAATGAATCAACTGAGAAAATAGAAGCTAAAAATATTTCATAACTATCTTTTAGTAACATCCTCAGAACTGACAACTGGAAAATGCATTTTCTTGAAATGACATCATCTTGGGAACAACTATAGTATTCAAATCAAAGCCATATGATTACATAGAGGGAGGGGAAATAGTGAATGGTTCAGGGACCTTATTAAGCCTCTTTCCCACCCAGGACACACTTGCTGTCCCTCCTCACTAAACATTTTTAAAGGTCTCTCAGGAAATCTTTCCTCATGTTAATAATCCCCTAAATGTCAGGGACAGGTTAAAATGCTTAATACAGATGTGACAGAATCACAGATAGTCAGAATAGGACTCTTGCCCATACTCCTCCATAAACAATGTTCAAATTCATAATTACTTACTCTGAGAAGCACACATGCAGGGGATGGGTGTGGACTACATCAAAGAGCTGTTTGCAATAGCACCACACACACACACACACACCAAAAAACAAACAAACAGTGATTTCATTTATTCACTTATCACTTTGCAGTTAGCTTTCTACTATGGGTCAGGTACTGTGCCAGATACTAAGGATAGAAGACAAATGAGTCCTGCCTTCATGGAGCTTATGATCTTGTAAAGGAGAAGGAAAACATCCACCAAATACTTGCATAGAAACTCACTTAACAATTTAAATAGACTGACATTTTATGCCAGAACCTGTAATCAGTACTGAACATACGTTATATTAAAATTTTTTGCTATGGGAAGTAAACATCAAATTTCTGCTACAGTAACTAGTACAAAGGAGCAAAGAACATGGAGTTAAGATATCACATGAGGAAGCTTTAACCAACTTGAAAAGTCAGGAGGTGACGAATGAGCAGGGACATTCCGGTGAAGGTTTAACAGCCAGTTCTACGGGGGGAAAGTGTGATGCATATTGTTCATGTTCACATCACTACAATGAACTATTTGATGCAATTCACGTATAAAGAAAAAAGGTTTATTCTGTTCAAACTTTGGAACTTTCCTTCAAGATCAGGGAAGCCCATTGCTTTGGTTTTCTGGTGAGGAAAACTAATGGCAATGATGGAGACCATGTGTCAGAGAAAACTGTTCACATCACAAGCCAGGAAGCAGAGAAAGACTAGAAAACTGGGGACCCCAAATCCCTTTCAAGGGTTTTCTTAAGGATCTGTCCTTGGGTCCCACTTTCAAGGTTTCCACCATCTCCCAATATTATCTCCTTATAACACAAAGAATCATGGGGGACACTCACCCAAATCATAGCAGTGGGGTTTGCTCATTTTCATGATGTAAATAAATACTCCTACCATGCCTGATTTGGGGCTACTTACATGTCATTGAAAGTGCAGATGAAAAGAGATGTGCATAGTCAGACCTCCTCATGGATGGAATCTAGCTTCCAGTCAGCACAGTAATAAGTCAATATCTGACCAATGAACACAGGCAGCAAGTTGAGTGGACTTGACTATTAAGGCAATCACAGCAAAATATCACTGACTCAGTGGTAGCACTAGACACTGATTTTCTCATAGTTCTGGAGGCTGGAATACCAAGATCAAGGGGCCAGCAGGGTAGGTTTCTGGCAAGGACACTCCTCTTGGTTTGTAGACAGCCATTTTCTCCCTGAGACCTAACATGACCACACCCCTGCCCATGCTTTTGTGGAGGGAGAGAGATTTCTGGTGTCCTTTCCTCTTTTTATAAAGACATTAGTTGTTAGGTTGCTGATTTTTTTTAATATTAATTACCTCCCTAAATGGCCTGTTTCCAAATGCTATCATGTTGGGGTTTAGGTCTTCAACTTATTTCATAAAAAAACAATTCAGTCCAACACAGATATCAACACAGTTCCCTTTTGCCCAGTGAGGGTATGAACAAGTCTTCTGACCCAGGGGTTTCAACCTTCAGATTATAGGTGGGGATAGAAATGTCCTTAGAGTCATTATTACCAGGAATGCATCCAGGCATGAATGCACACCCGGAATCTACCTGAAGAAGAATGTGTTGCCTGGACAAATAGAAAACAATCCAATAAAGTTACTAATAAGTTCATTGTACTTTTGTTCACAAATTATTTTACCAATAAGAAAATGTAAGTAATTTATCTTAGAAATAAAACATGGAGCCTTTCTGCCCTTAGATGCCTGCGAGAAAGCATCCTAAAGCCTCTCTTCCTATTGTCCCCATGTCTTAATCAGAGTCCCCTAAAGAGCAGAACAGTTGAGGAAGCTCTTCCTGGGAGAGCTGAGCTTTGAAACAGCCGATGAGGGTCTGAGAAGCCATTTTGAGCTCTGGGGAACACTCACGCACTGTGTGGAAATGAGACACCCAAACACCAAGTGCTCCAGGGGCTTTGGGCCTGTCACTTATGTCACTGGGGAGAAGTGGATGAGCCATGAATGCAAGACCACACAAGGTGGATGGAAAAGATGTGGAACCAAAGAGCTGTCTCCAGAGAGGATTCCCAAAGACCAGGGGCCCACTTAACTGAGAAAAAGATCTTTGCTGGTGGCATTAAAGAAGTCACTGAAGAACATCACCTACAAGACTATTTTGAACAGCAGGGGAAAATTGAAGTCATTGAAATCATGACTGACTGAGGCAACGGAAAGAAGAGGGGCTTTGCTTCTATAACTTTTGACGCCCAGGACTCCCTGGATAAGATTGTCATTCAGAAATACCACAGTGTGAACGGCCACAGCTGTGGAGTGAGGAAAGCCCTGTCAAAGCAGGAGATGGCTAGTGTGGCGAGCCAGCCCTGGGCCGTGTGTGTGAGCTGTGAGCATTTTGAGCACACACAGCGGACTGGACTGACGATGCTGCTCCGTCTGGGCTGTGCACATGTGTCCCTTTCGCTTGCTCTGCCCTTGATCATCACACAGCACATGAGATGGGCGTGGCCTTCTAAGATGTCAGTCAATCTGCTGACAGCAAGACATCAGGAAGCCAGACTCAACCCTCTGAAACCTTACCCCTTGCCTCATTTGAATATCTTCTCCTCATTAAAACCCAGGTTTGAGGCGCGCTCTCTCTCTTTCTTGCCTGTCTTGCCCCCCGCCCTCCGTTGTGGGAGCTGTGGCTGAGGAGCAAACACTGAACCCAAAGAAAAGATACTTTCTGTGTCTGTGTCTTTATTTATTCCCCAAATTCACTTGGAGTGACCCTGACTGGTCTAGTCGTGTGCTGTGACAGGCTAGGGCTCCATCTAGCCAAAGAGATCAAATCAGCACTGGAAACTCGGGTAGTGGTCATGAAGGTGGTTTTGGTGAAAGTGACAATTTTGGTCATGGAGGAAGCTTCAGTGGTCATGGTGGCTTTGGTGGCAGCCATGGTGGGGATGCATATGGTAGCAACAGGAATGGCTACAGTGGATTTGGTAATGACAGTGGTTATAGAGAAGGTGGCCCTGGTTACTCAGGAGGAAGCAGAGGCTATAGAAGTGGTGCACATGATAATGGAAGCCAGGGCAGTGGCTCTGGTGGGAGTGGCAGCTGTAACAACAGAGGAGCCAGGGGAGTCTTTGGCAGCGGTAGTGGAAGCAAATTTGGAGGGGAGGGAAGCTACAATGATTTTGGCAACTACAACAATCAGACATCAGATTTTGGACCCATGAAGGGCGGAAACTTTGGAGTCAGAAGCTCTGGACCTGAAGGCAGTGGAGATCAATACTTAGCCAAACCATGAAACCAAGGTGGCTACGGCGGTTCCGGCAGCAGCAGTAGCTACGGCATGGCCGAAGGTTTTAACTAAACTGCCAGGAAACAAAGCTTAGCAGCAGAGGAGAGCCAGGGAAGCTGCAGGTTTCAACACATTTGTGAACTCAGCCACCCACAGTGGTGGCAGGGTTGAGCTGCTACAAAGAGTCATGGTTTAGACAATATTCAGAGTATGGGCAAAAAAACTCGAGGACTATATTTGTGACTAATTGTATAACAGGTTATTTTAGATTCTGTTCTGTGGAAAGTATGACACATTCCAACCAAGGGTTTTAGGGTAGACCTTTTCTTTTGCACCCAATCTAAATGTAATAGTCTGATCATGGTGCTGAATAAATGTGTCTTTTTTAAAAAAAGAAATAAAACATGGAAGCTGTGTACCTTGGAAATAAATGAGTTTTTCTGATTCTGAAGGGGAGAGAAGATGTCCCAGAGGAAGATCCAATATACAGCATACTCAGATGGACAGGGGCTGTGTAGGCAGATCACAATCTTCTTGGAATCGACATTGGGTTGAGGGTATTGGCCTAGGACCATGTATGGAGGGGTCTCTAGTATGTGTTCCTCTAGTTAAATCAGGGTTTTTACCACAGTCTGCAAACTGGAATGTGATTTGAGAGAAGCTGCTTTTTGGAGGGATCTATTATAATATTGAAGATGAAATTTAGCAGCCAAGATACAGGAGTGTTGTTGGTTTTCAGGCTGTTCCAGTAGTTCTGAAATATAGTTAGACCTTACCAGGAGAGATGCAAAATGTGGGTCAGAATTGGAGTGATTCCTCCCACATATTTGTCTGCATACATGTGGACACGTGGTCTTTTCTCTCCAGACTACTTAACATAAAGATAATGAATATTGAAAAGATGCACTAATTTTTACACCAACAAAAATGGGTTACATAAATAATAAGTCAATGTCTCTTTTTTGCTTTGGGGTCCCTGTACATGAACACACATGTATAATTAAGATTCTACGTTATAATTTTTACTGAATAGCCTTTGGAAGAATCTGCATTTTATTTTGTTTATTTATTCTAGACTGGTCAAACTCAGGGCCAATGGTTTAGAGTTCAGGGGTGGGAGGAATCACATTTGCAAATGAAGGATTTGGAACAGATAAATGCGACTTCAAGTTAAACAATGACTGGTTTCCCCTCATTTTTAGAAGTTTAGAATTAGTTTGTCTTAACATTTGGAATTTAAATCTGTGTGTGACAGACAAAAGTAAATAATGTCAAGAGTGGAGCAAATTCTAATAGTTAAGATGTCAATTTCTGTATTGGTTTTTGCATAATGTTCAGTACATCTACACAAAGTCAAACCTTGAGAAGAGCATTCTTAAAGCACCCTGTTGCATGATCTTGTCCTCACCGGACGCTGTGGCCCACTTGCCTTCTTAAGCTCCCATCTTTAAAAGAAAGCATGGTGGACATGGGGGAGGCTTGTTGAACATGACCAAGTCCACAAACTAGAAAGAAGCTTGTGTTCAGCTTCCACGGCACAACGTAAGAACACCTTGGTAGCATTTACGTGCATTCCACTATGACTTTCTCATATCAGTTCAATGAAGTAACGCTAAGTTTCCTGCTTTTAGAGATGAAAGATCTGAAATGTTACTTTCCTGAAAGAAAGCCAGAGGTGGTGCCGGAGGGATGTAGACTTTTCTCAGTCTGACTCCTGAGCCTGGACTTGAACCAGACTGCCCCATTTGTTTTCTTCTTCATTGTTCCCACGTACACTCACACCCGGGGTCCTCTCCTCTGTCTCCTGGGCTTTCATGGAGTGAGGGCTCATGTTCCACCTCTCACTCAAGATGGCCATCCAGCTATCAGGGGACCATAGCAACCACTTCTACCTCGCCCTCCACCAAACCAGACTTTACAAATACTAACGCCATTAGGCCTTTGGTCAGTACTTCACTGCCTGATACAACTCAAAGATTTCCATATTTGCTTTAGGAGACTTTCACACCTACTATTCTACAGTCCCTTCAGTTCACAATGTATGTTCTAGAAACACACGCCTTGAGCACTTGGCAAATGATATTTTCCCACGGACCCCAGAAAGATGGAAGGAACATTAAGAGCTGCCCAAATCTTCAAAAGAACAATATGTTTACAAAATATTCATCTTGAGATGCATTTGCATAATAGAAGGAAAGATAGGACACCCATCCTTCTGTGAGGCAGACTAGCTTTCTTGATTTCCATCATTTGACATGTCAGCTCGGAACTTTGAAGTTACATAGAAGGAATCAAATTGTTTCTACACAACTTTATATCACCAAATATTCAAAGTAAAATTTCATATGCTTTATTTTAATGTTTATATTTAGACATAACTTAGTGTATCTGTGAGCTCTTTGAATAAGAAGAGACAGCATGGCACACAAAAAACAGAGAGAGCTCAGAAAAAGTAATAAATTCCATATTGTTCAGTAGTGTCTTCTAAAACAATGGTTCTCAAGCTTCTTATATTGTTACCCCACTAAAAAGTACATTTCACATGGTGGCCCAGTATTCACACACCATATATACCCACACACATATGCATATCTATGTTCTATGCACACATGTGTATTTACACGTGTATACAGAAATGCTGTACACCTGCATATTTACATCATTTACCATCTGCAATGAACTAGCATGTTTTCTTTTCTATTTTTTTTTAATTTATTGTAGATGCTGGCCTTGACTCTCAAGTTTCTTTCAGAACCTGCTAATGGTCACAACCATCTACTTCAAAAACACTGTTTCACATGAACTCATTTCAATCATGTTCCCTTTAGCACAAGACTCAGGAACTAAACCAGATTCCCATCACACTGTATCTGTAATAAAAAATAAATAAATAAGTAGCTGGTCCCACGTGATCAAGCATCACATGGCAAAATTGTGAAGCACAATGAGGTGCCAAAGCACCCTAATTATCAGGATAGGGACCAGGTGAGGGCTGAAGGGAACACAATAAACAGCTTTACCAGCAAAGGCTTCAGCTCAGAGTGGACCAACCAGGTCAACCTCTGCTTGTGGTCTGAATTCTAGCAAAAGGTTTCAGTTTCTCAGAAATGTGGCCTCTTAAACCACAAGAAAGCTTAAGACCTCTTGATCTGATCATGTCTATACTGTACCCGGATGCACCCATGAAGCGGTTCTGTTCATTGAACAGGCTTGTAATGAGCACCTACTACACTCCAGACACTGGCGTAGTGCTCAGTGAGCAAAACAGATGCGGTATCTATTTTGTCCAAGAATAGAAGGCATGTTTCTGGTGCTCTGATTGTTATGTTTCTGCCATAATATTTGCTTCAAGAGCCATTTGTCTGTTGTAATATTTATTTTAGAGAAAGTTTTGATAAAAACGAACCAACACTCTCTGACTATAACTGGTCAGATTAAATCTTACAGTCCACAGAGGGAAACCAAACTGCCACCTCAGCCCAGCAATGCAGGCTTCCAAGATGTGGCTCTCCCATCAACCATGCTGCTTTCTGCTCTGTCCCCCTTGGAAATCTGGGCTAAAGTGGAAGCTCACAGATTAGGAGTAAGAAGGTTAGAATATGAATCCCAGATAAATCAATTACTTTCTCCAGGACCCTAGTTTCCTTCAGCATACATGTGCATAGGGAATCCAATCAGCACATGAATTTGGTGCACCATCTGAACTGTAAAATACTATACAGATGTCAACCATTATGGTCAGGGTCCCTTATGAGGGTACTCCTCAAAGCAAAATGATTGAAAGATGGAGTAAAAATCATGAAAGGAAAGTGAGATGTATCAATGGACCAACTTGTCAGAGTAAAATCAATAACAACATAACATGGCCTGATTTGGCATTATGTGATACAAGGCCCAGCTTGGACCCCCTGACCTTGCTGCTTCCTGTGGGGTGTTGATTTAGAGGCATCCTAAGCTGGATCTCCAGAAAACCAGACTCAGCAACAATCCACCCTCTCTGAGACATCATCTCTTCAACTGTGAAATGGAGACAACAGCAGTGGAACCTATTTTGTGGCACTATTCTTTGATATGAGGCTCTTAAAGCATTTAAAACAATGTCTAGGATATTTTTGGTGCTCAGTGATGATCATCTATTACTATTAATTCCAAGATATTGACAATACCTTGCACGTCATAGGATATACATGACAATTAGATGAAATAAGGTAAATTGAACATCCAATAACTGCCTGATGTCTAAAAGACATTAGAATTGTAATCTTTCCCTTTCTCTTCTTACCCCTCACGTAGAGAATTGTAGTCTAAGGGACATGCTATAAGATAATTTCTCTAAGTTGGTGGTTCTAAAAGTTTAGCACAAACAGCCATCTGCTGGAGAATTGTTTAAAAAAAAGAAACAGACAGCAGTAGTGGGTACCCTCTCTTATGGAAAGGGAACCCAGAAATCTGAGTTTTAACAAGTAATCCCTGTACAAAGAACACAAACCATAGATTAAAAAAAAAACTTCCTGAGTGGTCTAAGCTCTTGTTACTCAAAGTATGGTCCCTAAGGTGGTAGCAATAGCATCCTCCTGGAATTTGCTAGAAAGGCAAAATGTCAGCCCCACCTGACTTGCTGAATCAGAAGCATCATCTTAACAAGGGCCCTAGGCAATCCCTTCAGGTGTTAGCTACAGTGGACAGTGTTAGGCTAGACTCTGCTACGAGAGTGAGGTAACTGGGTCTGCCCATAGACCTCGTTGGCTGCTTCTCCTCTAAGAAAGCATCTTCATTGCTTCATTATCAGGATAGGGACCAGGTGAGGACTAAAGAGAATACAATAAACAGCTGTACCACCAAGGGCTTCAGCTCAGAGTGGACCAACCAGGTCAACCTCTGCTTGTGGTCTGAACTCTAGCAAAAGGTTTCAGTTTCTCAGAAATGTGGCCTCTTAAACCACAAGAAAGCTTAAGACCTCTTGATCCAATCAGAATGTTTGCCATAATTTCAGCTTTCTGATAGATCAGAAGAAAAATATGATTAATATAAATTATTTGATATGTGTGTGCATATAAATATACATATATATCAACATTTATTGAATTATTAATTAATCATTAATTAATAATTGAATTATTATTAATCATTAAGCTACATGAAAATTAATATCTAGAGGAAAAAAAACTATCCTAAATATGTCTCTCTCCTGATGATTTAATTGTTATTTTATATATTGAGATAACAAATTATTAGGAAGATTTTCATTGGCTATACCTCAAAATTAAGTTGATATTCAATTATATCACACTATTGGCCTAGAGTTTTCATATATTTATCTTTGTGCCTGTTGGTATAGTTTTAGTTGTTCCACTGTTCCTTTAAATATTTTTAAAATACAGATATAATTAATATGCTGTGAAGTACACAGCCCAACAGATGTTTTCATACACATACACCCATGTAACCACCATCCAGAACACCCGTATAACCACAACCCAGAACAAGATAAAGAGTATTTTACATATTCCCATCAGTTTAACTGATGCCTCATTTGCAGTCAATAGCTCCCAAGCCCAATCCCATTATGCTCACTTCTAACACCAGACATTAGTTTGGGCCATTCTTGAATGCCATGCAAATTGAAACATAATAGATTATAGTAACCCTCTGTGTCTATTGTATTTCATGACTTTGAAATGCATCCATTTTTAATGTACCACTTGTTATTGTCATTGTTGTTTGTTTAAAACAGTAGTTTATCATTTTTGTTGTTGTGTAGTTTTCCGTTATTGAATATATCACCATCTTCCATATCCATGCCTGTGTTGACAGGCACACAAATTGTGTCTGTTTGGGAGTATTATGAGTGCAACTGATGTCAACACCTGTGCACCATCATCTTGATGGACACGAACACTTCCATTGGGTGAATGCCTAGGAATGTGTTGCCCTTTTAATAGTTTTCAGTTTTGAGTAAATCCTTTCTGGAAATATTTTGGTTATACATTAGGGTTGGTTGAAAGGAAGAAAGTATAACAGGAACAGGAGGGAAGAAGCGGAAGAGAGAAAGGGAATAGAGGGAAAACTTACAAGAGTGTTTCAAGATCAGGTACTGCGTGGGGCCAGGGGCTGCTCAGGAACCAGATTCCTGAAATGCATGCACTGAAGTGAGTCATCTCCCCTTCCTGGCAGCTTACTTTATTCACCTAAAAGAAGTGTTGGAAGCCTGGATGTCCTCACTGATTCTTTCCAGCTTGATGGCCTGGGAATTTTAAAGGGCTTTTTTGATAAGGGACATAGTTAGCTGTTTGTAAAGGGAATGAACAGATTCCCGCAAGGAGACTTCTCCAGCTCTTCCATGATTTCTCACCTCTGGCCTTGCCTCTCTCCAGTTCTCCCTGAATTCCCCTTTCAGGGGCAGATCTTGTTAAACTGACCCATCAGAGGTCACGCTTCCACCAGACCATCTCCCATGACAAGCTATTCCCTTTCTCTCTTCCGCTTCTTCCCTCCTGTTCCTGTTATACTTTCTTCCTTTCAACCAACCCTAATGTATAACCAAAATATTTCCAGAAAGGATTTACTCAAAACTGAAAACTATTAAAAGGGCAACACATTCCTAGGCAGGACCCAAGCTTGTCATGGGAGATGGTCTCGGGAACCTGCCAAATGCCCCACCTGAGACTTCCTCCTACATAACCCAAGCCCCGCCTGCAACAATTTCAGTTATCATAAGGTAACCACAAATTCTCATCATGATTAATTCGGTCCTATTTTTCACTCATCCCCAGGAAAGGTGGCTCCACTGGAGGACCAAGGACTTCATGACACTCACAGGTCTTCATGTGCATACTTCCCTGGGGACTTGTCTTAGATCAGAGCAAAAAGGTCAAAGTCCACATCTCACTTCATAATTTCCTGTCTGGTTGCCTCCTTATAACTGCCAGAGCCTGAGCTGGACTTCAAGACTCCAAACTGGGAAAGGACATATTTGGAGTTCAGCCAAGAAAAGGACTCCATCCTTGTGGACAGCACAGAGGAATACATCTCCTTGCACTGACAAAGAGGTGACAACTGATCCACTTGCTGACTTTGGGTCCTACAGATATTCAGAGGGGCTACAGAAAGCCTCCTACCATGAGAGCTAGAGGGATCCTCTAGGAGGAACAGGAGAGAATATTCTTGGATTGAAAATCAAGCCTGGAGCACTGGGAACAGGCTGAGGAGCAGAGAACAGATGGCCTTGACTTTGAACCTCAGATTCCTCGCCTGTAAAATGAGTAGATTTAACTGTCAATGCTACCAAAAACATTAAATCAGAAGTATTTGTGGCATGTAGCAAGCATGTTAAATAGCAATATTATAATGATGATGATGATGATGGCAGCATACTTTGAGGCACAAAGAAAAGTGATTCATTAAAATATTAAAATGTCCTATGAATTAAATCTGGGATGATTTGTCTTAATATCTTGAAAGATTTTAAAGTTTATTAAAAAAACTAAAAGTGCAGTGGTCTTGCATGGAGAAACTAAATAGACAGTTCTAATCTTAGTTCTAATCTTAGTAAAAGTAATTTTGTTTTTTTCCAGAGACGCAAGGCTGTAATAGAGTGTCAGGCTCCAGTACCTGAGTGACATCTAAGACCACAGGACGAAGAAAGGAAATATGACTTGGAATCACCAGAACACTTTGTGAACCACCCAGGAGAGTGTGTTAGCCCTAAGGGGAGGGAGAGGAGCTGAGGAATTGCAGGTCAGGTAATGTGAGTGTCAGCTGAGATTCAAAAGTAATGTTCCCTTGCTAGTATAATATCATCCTTCCCTGGGTGGATGGCTTGGAGAAGCACATGGTGTGTGTGTGTGTGTGTGTGTGTGTGTGTGTACACGTTTCCTCCTGTAAGGTACATATGGGATAAAACATCAGGACTCCAAAGTTTGGTGGGTGTGCTCAGCTATAGGAGGAAGGGCAGGATGGGAGGGGAGTGAAGGAGAACCTTACCAGAGTCACTTTAGACCTGCAAAAACCTACAGACCAGAAGCCATTGGAGCTGACCCCTAACTGCCCTTCAGCATCTAGCACGGTGATTGGCCCATTGAAGGCAGACTGTGAACATGAGTTGGAAGAAATGAATTGGTGAAGTAGCAGACAGGCATTGCAGACACAGATAGACAAGACCCAGGGCCTCACACGCCAATCTGTCCAATGAAAAGGAGATGCAGTTACCTGCGAAGGAAGGGAAATTGAGCTCTTTAATGGCTAATAAGGGTTGAAGCTGTAGCTCAGTGGTAGAGCACTTGCCTAGGGTGCATAGGGCTCTAGGTTCAATTTCCAGGATGGAAAAATCATAATAAATTAAATGGCTAAGAATGGGTCCAAACATTCTCAAAGGCAAGGCTCTCTCACCTCTCTGGGATATACTGCCCAGTCACAGGTATGCTGCCTCCCAGAAAAAGCACCAGCCTGGGTGTTTGGACCTCCAGAGAGGCTTCTTCCCCCAGAGCTGCAGGTCCAAGAGACCAGAGACATTTTTCTTGAGGATACTAAGTGAAAGTCCAAAGGATGCCTAGCTCTCTGCAGAAAAAATGACCACTGTGGTTGAGGAGGGGTGAGAGGGAGAGTTTTAACTCTTGGATGAACCAAAACCAAAAATGCAGAAGGCGGAGGAGGACCCCTCACCATAGGCATTTCTGTAGTTGTTTTGGTAGGCAAAGGCACGACAGAGAGGAGCCAGTGTGGTTGCGTGGTGGAGCACCTGTGATGGGACCCTAATGTGAAGCTGCGGAGGTAGGCAGGGACCAGATGACACCATGCTAACAACTATGGAATTTATTGCCAGGATCCAGGGGTGCCGTGGGAGATTTTATAAGCTAGGCAGTGTCAGGACCAGATCTGATGCTGAAAGGTAAATTTTCATTCAGACTCTCAATGTGTGATAAATGGCACAAATGGCCACCTGCCCTTTCCATTCCTGCCTGCACACTGTTGGCTGTGTGCCTTGAAGCTCTTTTAATCAACAGTAGAAGATATTCTCCCTGCTCACCTTTCTTTAATCTGGACTTGGCCATTTGACATCAGGAAACATGATGCAGAGGAGAAAAGAGCTTGCACATTAGGGTTTTCTCTGTCTTGCTGATCTCAGAATCCTGAGACCACCATGGAAATGGGCCTGAGCTAGCCTGCTAAGGGAAGAGAAGTCATGTGGAGGAGACTGAGACACTGATGTCAACAGCCTACCCAACTGAGAGCCATGTGTGATCAATCTAGATTATACAGCTTCCAGTCAATACCAGCTGAATACGGGGGCAAGGACAAGCCCCGCAGAGATCAGCACACTGATCTGGTCCACAAGAGCTGTCCAACCCATGCACCACAAGAAAACAAAAAGCTGCCACTTTAAGCAACTAGTATAAGGGGTAACCTCAGTGTCAACTTCTGTCTGCACATACCAACACGATTCAATGATATTAGGCAAAGGAAGAAAATGAAAAATCCAGAAATCAGTCCCAAGTGTGTGTTTTTGTTTTTGTTTTTGTTTTTTTTAAGTAATATAAAGCAAGATCTGGGAATGTCGTTCAGTGGTAAAGCACTTGCCTACCATGTGGGAGGCCCAAGGTTTAATCTTCAGTATCTCCAAAGGCAACAAAAAGTTAATACATGGCCAAGGTGATATTTCAAGGCAGTAGAAAAGTGTTTGATTATTTAATAACTAGTCCCAGCATAAGGTTATCCTTCTAAAGAAAATAGGTTTGGCTTCCTATTTCACATTAATCATTTTAAAGTAAATGAAAAAGCTACTTAAATGTAAAAAAAAAAAAAAAACAGAGAAAATCAAGGGAACACATATTTACCTATACAACCTAGGAGGTGGAGAGACTCTTCTAGATGCAGAAAACCCAGAAGCAATAAAAAGAATACTGATATAATTAGCCACTGTGATGCTTAATTTTGTCAACTGAGCTACAGGGATTGATATTTAGTCAAAAAGCATTCTGGGCATGTGTATTGAAAGAAATTAATATCTATATCAGATGACTGAGTGAAACAGATCTTCCTTCTAATGTGGAGGGGCCTCATCCAATCAGTTGAAGGGTAAACAGAAGGTTTCTTTTTCTGACAGGAAGAAGGAGCTCTGGCCTGACAGCTTCACCTGAGACATCAATATTTTCTGTATTTTGGACTCCAACTGATGCTCCAACTGTTGGTCCTGAGCCTGCTGGCTTAGAACTGGAGTTCACACCATTAGCTCCCTGGGTCTCTAGCTTACATTTGCAGACTATGGACTCTCAAACTCCATAATCATATGAGCCAATTTATTATAAGAGATCATTAAAAAGACAGAGAGAAAGACACACAAACACATCCCATTGGTTCTGTTTCTCTGGAGGACTCTGATTAATAAAACTATTAAAATAAAAAATGCATGTATGCCAAAAGATGCCCTGGAGCCAATAAATAAATGACTGAGAAGATTGGAGGCAAATAAGAATACAGGTGACAAAAGACTAGTTAAGTAATTGTACATTACCAAAATGAAAACAGTAAGATCTACGAATGTGTAAACTACAGATGAGAAAATTCAGGGGGACAGAAAACACATAAAAAGATGCTCAAGTTCACATCATCACCAGGGAATAGCAAGGCATGACCTCCTATATCTACCTGCAGGCAAGAGCAAAAACGCCCAGTAACACTGGTTGCTGGTGATGATGGGGGAATGTACTCACATATGACTTAGAACTGTTACCTATTAAGCCATTTTGTAAAGAAAATGGTGACATCTGTTCAAATGTAAAAGTCTAAAAAGTCTACGTTCTACTCAGGAATCCCTTTCAACCAAGGAATCTCACTCTCAGGAATTGATCCCAAGAAATAGAAGGAACCGTATGTAAGCACATTTAATGCAGCATTGCCAAAAATGGAAACAAAAGACACAACACGTCCATCAGTAAAAGGTGATGGAATGAATTTCACCGCGACTATATGTAAAATACTGAGTAGGCATTAAAAATAAAAATAAATTTGGGCAAAAACAGTTAACTTGATGGAATTCTTACTAGGTAATAATACATTTAAAAATGTAGAGATTGTAGGTAGATACATACATGTGGATTGAATGCAATGCTGTTTTCCCAAAGCAAACAATGAACTCCAAATCCCTTCACTTATGCATTTATTGATGAATAGATATCTGTATGTTTTCAAATGGCTATGAAAACATGGGAAAAGTACCAGAAAAAAGATATGCTTCTAGTTGAGATGGATTGACAGGAGGGGAGTGAGAAGATATGTGGCAAGAAAAATAGCAGAATTAGAAATAGGGGAAAAAAGAGATGACGACATGTAATAAAACAGTTACATGGTATGATTCCTTTGTATACAATATAAGTTAATCTATAAAAATAGAATAAAACATTATATATATAATACATATATACACACATACACATCCACACTGACACACTGGTTTGTAAACATATCCATCTATCAATTGACAATTTATTCTTGAGCACCTACTAAGTTCCAGGTATTATTCTAAAGATACAACATTAAAAAGACATAAAAATCCCTGCCACGATGGGGTAGACACAGAGTGATGACAGCATTCTATTATACTACATGCTTATAACAATTATGCTATATAATAGGTTTTATTATTAATAATTGGTAAGTACTATGGAGTAAAACAGTTCTTGGAAGAGGGTTACAGAATGCCACAGTTCAGCGAGTGGTGCAGTTTAAATGAGGTGGCTCGAAAGGTGTTCACTGCAATGGTGATCTTTGAATAAAGTCTTGAGAGAGTTGAGTGAATAAGGAGGTTGGGGAGGAGGCTGTAGAAATGATGCAGGAGACAGGTGGCAGTGACCTAAACCAGAATGGCGGTGATGGAGGAGGTCCAAAGTGGTTGGATTCTGAATATATTCTGAAGAAAGAGCAGAAGAATTTGCTGAAGGATTCAGAGGAATGTGGCAGAGGAGAAGTATTCATGGATAGCTACAAGATGTTTGGAAACTGAACCAAAGAAATTATAGGATTTTCATAAACAAAGATCAGGCAGCATTCAAGTAGAGCCAGTTTGCAAGGACAGGAGAGGTGGGAGCATTAAAAGTTCCATGTTGGCCAGGTTAACTTCCAAGAATCAATGAGACAGACGGCGTGACAGTAAGTAGGCTATTGGATATAGAAATTTGGAATTCAGGCAGCGGTCTGCTCTGGAGGTATAAATTTGACAGTCAGCAGCCCAAAGCGTTTTAAATTCTGGAACTGAATATTATGACCAAGGGAAGAGTGCACTAGAAAAAAGAAAAGGCCCAAGGACTAAACTATGAAAGATAATAGATATGCTCTAAATTCATAACACGTATATGGTATAAAATGACAAATAGCAAATTCCAAACTAGTGAGTATGATTGTTTGGTTAAAAGGAAACCCGTACCCTTACATTATTCCATATGTGTGTATGTATGTAACAAAGAGAAAGCACAAGGGTACACTTGAAGTTAACAATGACTACTTAGGGCAGTGGAAATGGAGCTGTCACTGGGGATAGGATCATTAATTATGTCTTCATATATCATTGAATTTTTGTTCATTTTAACATGCTTCAACAGGTAGTTGTTACAATTTGTAAAACATTAAAATAAAGAACAGAAAAGAGTTTGCTTCCCCCTCAAAGTAGTCCTTTCTGATTTACCTCTAGATGAGAGGATTGGTAACAAAAATTCTGTACAAAGTATTGTACAAAGACTAAGACCAAATTGACAGGGCAGAAAGATATCTTGCTGCTCCACACATAAACAGCATATCAGCTACAGAGTCCAAGGGAGGAGGCTGGCATTAAAACATCTCTGTGAGCAAGAGCTCAGCCCCAGGGAAAGATTCAGCCCATCATCTTTGACAGAAATTGAGCTGGAGAAAAGAAGTATCCATTCTGGAACGAAAATTAGGAAAAGTGCTTCCATAGAGGCAGAAAGTTTCAACTAGAAAACATGAAGAGGAGGAAGAGCCTCACATGCTGGACTGGACCTGGAGGAAGAGCTTATCCTGATTGCATGAGCAAGTTCTGGCCCAGAGACAAATATCAAGCTTATAGTATATTGGATCAGACTGTTGGCTCTGGATTCCTCCTGACTGCTGCAGGTCCAGCTCTGCCATTCATCTCACCAGACCCAAGTACTGCACCTCTTTGTATCTCCATCTCCTTATATGGAAATAATAGGAGGAAGAGGAGAAGGGTGATGATGATGATAGTACTTCCTTCATTCAAGTGTTTTGACCAAATAAGGCAATTCTTAAAAAAAAAAAAAAAAACTTAATTAAATGCCCAGTACATGGCAAAAACACTAAATTCTTACTGTTATTACATTATCAAAATAATCTTCATAAAGTCAGTTTGGTTAATACTATGGGTTGAATTGTGTCTGCCAGAAAGGTATGTTGAAGTCTTAATACCCAGAATCTGTGAAGAATGACCTTATTTGGAAACAGAATTTTTTTTCTTTTTAAAATGTTTTTATTCTAATTTGTTGTATATGACAGCAAAATGCATTACAATTCATGTTACATATAAAGAGCATAATTTTCCATATCTCTGCTTACAAATTATATTCACACCATTCATGTCTTCTTTATATATGTATTTAAGGTAGTAAATGTCCATCTCATTCCACCATCTTTTTTTTAACCTCCTTGCCCCCTTTCTCCCCATCCCTCTCCTTTGCCCTCTCCATCCCTCTCTAGAGTTTGTCTAATCTTCCCATGATCCCCATCCCAACCCCACTATGAATCAGCCTCCATATATCAGAGAAAACATTCAGCATTTGGCTTTTTGGGATTGGCTACCTTCACTTAGCATTATATTCTCCAACTCCATCCGTTTACCTGCAAATGCCATAATTTCATTCTCTTTTAATGCTGAGTAATATTCCATTGTGTATAAATGCCACATTTTATTTATCCATTCATCTACTGAAGGGCATCTAGGTTGGTTCCACAGTTTAGCTATTGTCAATAAACATTGATGTGGCTGTGTCCCTGTAGTATGCTGTTTTTAAGACCTTTGGGTATAGACTAAGGCGTAGGATAGCTGAGTCAAAAGGTGGTTCCATTCCCAGTTTTCCAAGGAATCTCCATACTGCTTTCCATATTGACTACACCATTTTGCAGTCCCATCAGCAATGTATGAGTGTGCCTTTTCCCCACATCCTTGCCAACACTTATTGTTGTTTGTATTCTTAATAGTTGCCAGGTTTTTTTGCAGATGTAATTGAGACATGGTCATACTGGATTAGGGGAGCCCTAAGTCAACGACTAGTGTCCTTAAAGAAGAGAAAAATTTGGACACAGACACACAGGCAAAAATATCATGAGGAGACACAGATAGGTCTCAGAATGAAGCAGCTCTAAATTACAGGAAACTAAGGATTACTAATAACCACCAGAAGCTTGGAGAGAGACAGGGAATGCACACTCCCCCGTGACCTCCCAAAGTAGCCAACCCCGTTATTTTTATTTCAATCTTCAAGTCTCCAGAACTTTTTACATAAAAAAAATTCTCTTGTTTTAAGCCACCAAATTTATAGTGTTTTTAAATGTCAGCCACAGGTAATTAAAGACTTGGAAGCCATTGGAAAATCTTGCTAGCAGAACTTCACTACCACAGAAAACATTTTGGTTTGAGGATTATAGTCTTATGAATTTGAGCAAGCTAACTAAAGTGAAATATTGCTTTATTCACCAAAACCTTCCTATAGGGGATTTCCTAGTAATTCAGAGAAGACAAGAGATTGCCACAGTCCTTGAAAAACAAATTCTTTGGATGCAATAAGCATTATGCAACAGTGTAACCTGATGGACTGAACTGAATACCAACATAGAATAGGATTTTTATTGAAGTCCCTGATCATAAAAGGCCATCATATTAAAGCTTATGGGCCATTTTCACAGGAAAGAGAACAAAAATTATAAATATTGATTCTTATATCTACCTATTGCCATTCACTATTTTAAATATTTTTTTTTCATTTACTAACCTATTTAATTCACATTATAACCCTTTTCAGGTAATAAAGACCTGTTGATACTATTTTTTTTGTATTTGTTGTCAAATGCTTTTACCTAACAACACTTGCAAAATGCCTTCTACACAAATTCAAACTACCAAAGATACATGTTCCCTTGCCAGGGGACAGTTTTCCCTGGGAAGAAGTTTCCCTGGCAGAGATTATATTTCCCAGTTCTCTCGTATTCATCTGGGTAGGGTCTTGTTAGTAGATTATGGCCATTGAAATATGAACAGAGGTGATTTGCATTTAGTCCAGGACAAAGGATTTAAATGTATGGCAATCCTTCCCTCTTTCCTTTCTGAAGCTGAGTGTATGTAGAAGATATCCATCCTCAGCTCTCCGCAAGAGTTCACTCTGGGCTTCTTTGGCATACATTTATCCTATTTGGGTTATAATTATTTTTGCCATCATTATAATTATCATCAACAAACATTCACCTTTTAGAAAAAAAGAATGAACATTTGAAATTCCCCTCTTACATGAAGTCATCCCTACCAAAGAAATTGAAAACTCACTTCCATGTATCCAATGTTTGAAGTTTGGGTCAAGAGAAAAACCTTTCTTGATGCATTTGTTCATTTTCTTGCCAAGTCCCTTCCAAGTAAGGACCCTATTTTCCCTGAAGTTAGAAATGACACTTTAGCTTGACAATTGCTGGCATTCAGACTGTGACTCCAGCTGTGAAGAGAGATAAAGGTGGTGGCTAGACCTGGCGGATCAAGCTCACCCAGCCCTTCATATCTGGGCAACTGATGGGTCATAAACAATTTGGGAACATGTCTACCTCACTGAGTAGCTAAGCAGGTGAAAATCTCATTTCCTCAGATGGCAAAGGAAGTTTTCGACCGCAGGGTTGTCTGGAAAGAGAGAAACAGAGAAATGAGTATTCACAATATTAGATGCCATTTTGAAGCTGGTCCTTAAAAGCCAATCTTCTCTTTCCTAATTATCACTGATTGAAACAAATACACGGTGGACATTCAATCACTCTATTTTCCCTAGTGCAATGATATTGAGTGCTGTTTGAATTGTTTTTGACTTTGTTTTGCTTTTGTTTTCCTGAGTCTATCAGTTTATCATTTACAGACCGAAGATTTGCCTCCACATCAGGGTGGCAGGAGAGAAGTGTGTAGGGCAATCTATTGTGAATGTTCTTTGTAGGTCATTTCCTTCTCCTTGGCACTTGGCGTCCACTGTCATGACCTAACTCTACCATTGAAGCAGGAAAGCAGCCCAGGCAATTTGTAAACAAACAGGAATGGTCCTACTGCAATAAAGATTTACTTACAAAGCAAACATTTCAAATAAAGTTAGAAAGATGAAGGAAATCCAAGGCCACAAGCCTGGGGGGTCACAGGAGTATTCAAGGGAAAGACCTGAGATTAAAGGGGAGGTCAAGGGGAGGGGGGTACTTTAAAAGAAGTCCAAAGTATCAGGGGCCCGATGAAGCAGCACAGGACAGACAGTGATTGAGCTATCAGTCTCTGTGTCCTTGATGGATTATTTATACAGTGAGGGAAAGAAAGAAATCAAGGCAGATTATGACTAAGTATTTTATTTGAGAAACAAGGTCACATGACATGGGAGATTAGAAATCAAAAGTTCCTTTTAGTCAACACATGATTTGCAAGCTGTTTTCTTATAAAATGCTGAATCAGGGAAATCTTCTATTCCCAGATTTTGGAAATAAGTTATAGCATATTCCAGCTCACAGAGTGGTTTTGAAGAAAAGTGCTTAATGGAGGATCTGGTATAAAATAGGTTAACCATAAAAATTGTTTTCCTTCCTCCTCATTTAGTCAGTCAACAACTATTTATTTTATTTTGTATCAAGCACATACTAGGCACTGGGGAAGGAATTGTTGAAGAGTAACTCAGCATAATCCTCATGGACCACAGAAACGTTCCAGAGGGATGTATATAAATCTGGGTGAGGAGATGGATGGATGTTGATGTAGACCATTAGTTCTTAACCAGGGCTGACTTGGCCTCCCAGAGGACATTTGAAATTTTCTAGAGACATTTTGGGGTGTCATTTTAGGGCACATAGGCAATTGGAATCTAACGGTGGAGGCCAGGAATATGGGATAAAGTGCTAATATGCATCAAATAGCCCCACCCAGGACAAATAAGTATTCATCTCAAAACGTTAATACCATTTTGAAATGCCTTAATACAGCTAATGTGTGTGTGTGTGTGAATGTGTGTGTGTGTACACACGAGAGTGTGCACAAGAGAAAGAGAGAGAAATGCGTGAGAAGGTTAATACAAATGAACAAAAGGGTGGGAAGAAAAATAATAGTTTCTGGAGAGATGGGGGGGCTAATTTATGTACAAATATCAAGGGGGTTTTCCTTGAAGAAATGAGTCCTGAATAAAATAAAGCCTCTGCCATGGTGATATACAGGAAAAGAATTTTCCTGATAGAATGACTAAGTCTTGTAACTGACCACCTGTCCAAGTCTTAAAAACTCTTGAATCTCATCATAAATGTGGACTATTAGTCATTAATTTTTGTTTTAATCTTCAAGTATTTATTCACCTCTTACTTTTTTTTTTTTTTTTACATTTTGACAATGATGAGTAAGACAAAGGTTTTTAATTTGAACAGACTTAGAATCAAATCCTGGATTAAGAACTGATTATATAACCTTGAAAATTTTTATTTTTAATCTTCATACTCTGGATTGTTTACTTATAAGTAATCTTAATAATAGCAAATACATAAAATGTGCTTATTTCTAAAATCTCGGGAAAATACAAGGGAGACCAATAGAGGAAGTTGAGAGGGAGGGTGGAGGGAAAGGCATGGGAAATACTACCAAATTATGCTATATATATATATATATATATATATATATATATATATATAATAAAATATTACATACATATATAATAAGCACTATATATAGTTTATTATAATATGTGTAATTATATTGCACTAATTAAAATAGTAATAATAATAATAACAATGATCAAAGAGAGATCAATAGAGCAGAGCAAGTAGATCAGAGGGCCAGAGGAGGGAAGGGAAAAGAAAGGTACTGGGCAATGAGATGATCCAATTAAGTGTATGTATGAATATAGCATAACAAATCTCATTATTATTATAATCATAACTCAACCATAAAAAAGAAAGGTTCTTTCTGCAAACTAAATGAAATAGCTCCTGGAAAATGTTTATGCCATGTCTGACATAATATAAACAACCCTCTTTGTCTCATCCAATTGTCTTAGGAATGGGAGTGGAGAGAGATGTGAGCCATTGCCTCCTGCCTCTTTCTGTTTGTTAATTACAATAATAAATTAGGAGGCTAAAAAAATCTCAAAAACACTTTTTGCTTTTCTTATTCTTTCCCTTTTCTTTAGCATTCTCCCTCTGAATAAGTTCCAAAGTTAAACAGGTGCAGTCTTCTTGGCAGGAGTAGAAGAGTTTGTCTTTTGAGAGTTTAGGCATAGCAGGAGTGAAGCCAGGGAGCTGTCCAGCAGGGAGTGAGAAACTGTAGGCCAGATCATAGAAGCAAAGTCAATTCCCATGCTAGCAACTGGAGAGACATCCACCTTCACAGCACTGGAGAGGAAGAAGTCTTCCAGGAGAGCAAATTTGACTGAGCCTAAGAGAAAGCTTTCATGTAAAGGAGGACACATATCAAGTAGACGGGGTGACCAGAGAAAGGAGTTTTGCAAATGATGGATGTAGTCAGCAGAATCAGAAAAGTGTTGAAGGTGGATGAAGACAGGATGGAAACTGCTAGATTCAGTCATTGCAAGGGCACTTTAAACTGTCCAAATAACTAATTTAGTAGGAAGAAGTGCACAGATCTTTTGGAACACAATGCCACACAGGCAGTGTATGTGTAGGATATGTTCAAGATGCTCATGGAGAAGGTAATGAACAGGTGGATCACATCTGAAAGAGCATTGAATTGGGCAAGCTGTGAAGGAGCCATGGAAGAGAAGCTGTGTGAAGGTAGGAAGGGCTGTGAAGCCCAACAGCTCTCACGCTATCAACTCTTCTTCGTTGGGTCAATGAGGAGTGAATTAGGGCCTGGACCACAATCAAAAAGTTTGAACTGTTGCTTTGGGACTTTGTCAAATCCCTCTAGAGATTAAGCACGCACTGCTGAACTGGGGTAGGACTGACTGAGGTCACAGGGAATCAGCTTGCCGTGGATAGACCTCCACTGTTGTGTGGATCTCTTCATCAGCAGTGGCTGGCACACGGCAGAGCAGAAGCCAGAAGATGACAGAGAGTGGATGACTTGGGACAGCACGCTGAGAGGATGAGAGTGAAGAAGGTTGGAGTTGGAAGAAAACATCTCAGAGAGGCAGCAGGTGAAGGTTTGGTCCAAATTTGGTGTTCATTTTGGCTGGGAAGAATTGAGGGGAAAACAGGAATAAAGAACGAAATTATTTATCAAGCATGCATTGCACATCTACCATGTAAGCACTCCTTCATGAGGCACAGGGGAATAAACACAGGATCCACTGGGAAAGGAAGATAAATTGTCACCTGAGGGTCCTAAGGATCATCATATTCCAAGGGAAAGAAAACCGTTGAAATGACCTTAAACTTGATAGGGGACTTATTGATAAAGGCAAGGATATATCTCATAAGGGTAAAGGGGTAAAGGGCAGGGTGTACACTGGGTCTTTAGTAAGGACTAGAAACTAGAATAGGAAAACTTCATGGAACCAAATTGTCTACCTTCTCAATTCCTAATGTATGGAGTCCTAGCATCTCTCATATCTGTAAGTCTTCCTTATTGGCAGTCTGGCTTTCTCTTTTGTATTTTCTTATTGATGTTTTAGCAATCAACATTTTACTCAATTAAGAACTCAAGCAAAGTAAATTAGGATGACTGTGTATGGATTCCAAGTTCTAGGGAATCACATGACCTCTTCAGCCCTGCTAAGGGATTGGCTTCCTGTGGACAAGGTACTCACCTTTCAGTAAAGCAGTCATAGTGGAGGCTTGCAGGATTACTTGTGTAAAGCATGAGAGAATGTAAACAGGGTGGAGACTTGAGAGAAAAGAAAAAGAAAAGAGGGGTTGAGGGTCAGAGTCTCAGAGGGAATTTGATAAATCTTCCACTGCTCTCACTGCAAAGTATAGGTGCCTTGGGAACAATCACATGCCCCATATATCAGGGTACTATTTTCTAGACTCTACAATACATATTAGTGGGGTAAGAGCTTACCCTGAATTCCCTGAAAGTAGAGACTGAAATAAAGGCTTGCATGCAAACAGTTTTTTTTTTTTTTTTTTTTTTTTTTTTTTTT
>NW_026000108.1:9983267-10082217 GCF_001458135.2 Marmota marmota marmota
TTTTTTTTTTTTTTTTTTTTTTTTTTTTTTTTAGGAATGAGATCCTAGACAGGAGGAGTAAGACTCTAGGACATGAAACAAGGGAATGCCACATGGTCATCAGTTCTGAAAAATTTTTTAAAAGATTCATTTGAAAGATTTCTCAACTGTCTTCTCAGGAGGCAGAAAACGTATCCATCACTCTGGCCTTGCTGTCGAAGGATGGACCCACATTTATAGGTCATGCCTGTACAATTCATTCCAAACTCCAGAGTCAGAGAAAATGCAGGGCAGGATGTGAGAGATATTCACAGCAGAACAGATGAGATGCTATCAGCTTACACCTGATGGAACTGGTCCAACCTGCCATAAATTGGACATTGAGCAGTGGTTCCATAAGATATGGGGACAGCAGAGTGTGAGGTCATGCACATGGGGATTTCTGGACAAGCACTATCAAAAATAAACAGCAGTTGAGATCAGGCTCAGGAGCTCCCATTCATGGGCACTGGCTGCTTCATAATGGTTCTCCTGAATTCACCAGATGCTGGCCAGCCATGAAGAAGAGGGCTAGAATGTAACATGGTAGAGAAAGAAGAAATAAGAGAGAGAAAAAAAAAGAGGGAGAAGAAATCACATTAATTTTTCCCAATAACATTGCAGTTTAAATGTTTGCCTCCAATTAAAGATGAACAAAGTTATGCTCAAAATCAAAATCTAGGTCTTCTCATCCACAATATCTCTTCAAAGGTTAATCAGATACATCCCCTGCCTTTGAAAGCTTGCAATTCTGTGGAAGGAAAAACACACAACAAATTAGACCATATGGGGTTTTCAGGCCACCCAGGAGGAAAAAGCCAAGAATTGGACTTAGAATTCCACAGGTTGGGTAGATGTATTCCAATATACTGTTGATTTTGGCACTAAATAACTTTAGGAAATCTAGGGTATAAAGCACTCAGAAAAGTATGTTTATTTTTTCTTTCTGCTACCATTAAATACACTTATTTCTCTCTTGAACAGGTTCAGCTATTGGGATTTTGGGAAGGAGAAATGAGAAGAAGAGCACACATTACCTGGTGAGTCCAGCTGAGCTGATATCATGCTGGAGATTTTGGTAGAGGATCAGGACTAGGACCCTAGGAGCAGTGAATATAGCAGATGCACCTCTCTACATGTTGTCTTTAAAGGATAAACACATGAGAACTAAGTGGGGCTGCTCAGGACTCTAATTCTTGCTAGTATTCCAGGTGGAATCATTCCAAAGCAACACAAATCATGAGAAAGCATAAAATGCCAAACTGTGGGCAAAACTCAAAGTTGAGATTAAAAAAATATATATATGTTAACTGTCACCAACCCAACTGTCACACTTATGTGGATTTCTCTAGCAATAGTATCTGGCAAGGAGCAAGACAGAGTCCAGTACAGTTGGTGTGAATGATGTTGGGCAAGATGTCTCGCAGGTGAGTGGAGGCAGCCAGTCTGAATCTTCATGGTCATACATGGTTCCATTACTATATGCTGAGACTGTCGGTCAAGCACTTTCCTTCCTCTCCAGTTCCCACAACCAAAAACATGCATATGCATGTCTCCCCATGATACATGCATGCATTCATGCACACATTTTAATAAGAATTGGCAGAAACATAAAAGATCATAACACCTTGGAGACACAGGTTCTCAGTGGGTAGTCATTTCTTGTTCCTAAGAAAATTCCTTGAGACTAATAAGGATAGCTACCAGTTTTCCGGAGCTGAAGTTGAACCAGTTCTCTCCTACTTAATGTTCAGAATAACTCTTTGAGATGAGTATTTATTATGCTCATTTCACAGATGAAGAAGCTTCAGTTCAGGGAGATTAGAAATTTGGGCAAAGTCCTGAGCTGGTAAATCATGAGGCTAGGATTCAATTCCATGTCTCCCTGACTTGACAGGGACTTGATTTGATTGAAAGCTCAGGTCTTCCCAGTGCACACACAGTGCAATCTCCACTCTGGCTGTGTCTTAAGGTTCTTCTATTGAGGTTTAAAACTGGCATATCCATCCTTTCCTTTCTGTTTCATCAAATGCTGGTAAAATCCAGTACCTCCAACTCTGGATCAAAACTAAAGAGTGGCAACTCTTTATGTGCATTTCACCTAATTTTCATTTTCTTCTGTTTTTAATGTGTATATTGATTACCTTTAAAGAATCACACATTGATTTTGAAAGGTGATGGACCATGGTCCTACTACCCTACATTTTTCATTCATTTATTCTACAAATGTTTATTAGAGCAAATGTTGGCCAGATTCTTAGGACACACAATGAGTAGGTACCTGAATTCAAGGAGTCAATAGTGCAACTAAGCTGGAAAGAAAAGGAGACACAGATAAAGATGAAAACTAGCAAATGTGTGATAAATATCACATTGGCATTGTACACCGTGTGCTGGGAGAGCACAGACATCTTTGCTGAAGCCAAACAGGATGTCCTGGTGGGTTGGTTAGGAAAGAATTTGAATTTAACAAGTGGATGGAAGGATTATCATCATGGGAAATGGAAAGGTGAGGGAACGGAGCAGATCATGATGGTGGGTGGAATGAGGAGATAAGTGGCATGTCTCGAGTTGACTATAAAACCATGCAAAACATGTGAAATAAACACTTGAATAATGAAAAGAATCTGGGAGAAAGGTCCAGAGCCTTCAGCAAAATGATACTTCTCAAAGCCTAATTACAGACAAGATCATCAAGGAAGTGTATTGGCAAGGGACGAAAAGACAGACATGCATGGAACCTAGGGTAGCTTCTGAGGAAGTCAGGAAATTGTGACATCAATAAATGAAACTGAGAAAGAACCACCCGACAGGGAGGAAGAAAATCATGATGGTTTACTTTGTTGTGGTTATTATTATTATGCTAAAATATACATAATATGATATTTATCATTTTAGTCATTTTTAAGTGTACAATTTAGTGGCATTAACCATTTACAATATTATATAACCATCACCATTATCTGTATCCAAAACTTTTTAAATCATTCTCAACAAAACCTCTGTACCAAATGAAAAGTAACTACCCCTTTCCACCTCACTGTGCCACCTGATGACCTGCATTCTACCCTTTGTCTCTATGAATTTGTTTTAATTCATCCATTGTATATATGTGTATCTACATACATACAACAGAAAACCTTTTAGTTTTCTGTTGTATGAATGTAGATACACATATATACAATGGATTCTTATTCTCCAGTAGAAAAGAATGGAATAGTGTATGTGCCACAAGAAGTTGGACCTTGAAAAATTATGCTTAGCTAAAGAACTGGACACAATGGGACAAACATTGTATGATACCACTTATATGAAGCACTAGAATTAAAACATTTTGGTTGTTGTGAATAATGCTGCTATGAACATCAGGTACAAGAATTTGTTTGAGTCCATGTTTCCAACTCTTTTGTTTATGGGAATTTGGATATATAAGTGGAATTTCTGGGCCCTAAGGTATTTCTATGCTTAGTGCTTTCATTGACTACAAAGCTGTTTTCCACAGAAGCTGCACACTTTATATCCCACCATCCACATATGTTTTTCAGTTTCTCCACATCCTCACCAACACTTGTTATTTTTCCTTTATTTAAAAAAAAAATACAGCCATCCTAGAAGGAGTAAAGTGGAATTGAATTGTTTTGGTCTCCATTTCCCTGATTGATGATATTGATCAACTTCTCATATTGGTATTGGCCATTTGTACATCTTCTTTGGAGAAATATCTATTCAGATTTTATCAATTTTCAAATGGTTTGTTTTACGTTTGTTGCTTAAGGGTGCCAACTTTACTTGTACCTCACAATACATACAAAAATTAATTCAAAAATCAATCAAATACCTATACTTAAGAGCTGAATCTATAAAACTCTGAGAAAATATTGGAGAAAATCTAAATGGAGTTGGATTTGGCAACAGTGTCATGGATGTGACACCAAATCAGAGGTAACAAAAGAAAACTAAAGGGGTAAAATGGACTTCATCAACATTAAGACTGCTGTGCCCCATAGGACACTGTTAAGAGAGAGAAGACAACCCCCTGAATGGGAGGAAATGTTGGTACACTTTGTGTCTGGTAAGGAATTAGTATGCAGAATGTAGCAAGAGGCTTTAATGTCCTGGGAATCCTAAAGAAAGTCTATCAAATGTGGATGGAAGATCAAAATGGTGCTTCAGAAAACTGACCACCGGATTTGTCAATTTGCAAGTCAGTGGTAGCCCTGGAGTGAGAGGGTCCCACAAAAAGGTGGGGAAGAAAGTCTGGTTAGACTAGTGCTAAAGAAGAAGAGGAAGAGAAAAATTGAAAACAAAATAGATGGCTTTCCCCAGACTTGAAGCCAATGGGGAGACTACAGTGTGATGGAGACTCACAGGAGAAGTAGGGTCAAGGGATTATGTGGGACAAGAAAAAGGCAGGTGACGGTGAGCTGGCTGAAATGGCCCCATGGAGAGGACTGCTTCTAAGGATATAAGGAACAGGTGTTGCCATGCCCGGGGCGGGGTCTGGATACAGAGATGTGGTGTGATGGTTTGGTTTTGTGACCCTTGAGGAGCAGAACTGGTCTATTTTGCATCTCCATTTGCTGGACACCAAGCTCGTGCTTTGTATCTGCTCTCCTGTACGTTTTTTCCATGAACGCTCTTTTAAGCTGCCTAGAGGCGCAGGAAGATCAATGATCTCGAGCTAGAAACAGCATGGCCAGGGCTCCCAGCTTCACCTACCTCAGTCCAAACAGCATGTTCCCTGTCTCAACACCTCCCACTTGCTGTAAAGGAGAAAATAACTAACAACCCTGGGCCCTGGCGGGTGTGCCAGCTGGGCAGACCGGGAGGCCGGACTCCAGTTACCAGGCCCTTTTTGTCATCAGCATGAACAGTGGTGACCACAAGGGTCTCACTAAGACCAAGGCAGTGGAATTGGAGATTGGGGCCCAGTAGAGACCTTCCTGAGCGGGGCCGATCGGCACCTGGGCTGGAGGGATGGAGAGAGTGGAGCTGCCGTCAGCAGAGGCACAGGAGAGGGGAGGAGGCTGTGATGGCCTCAGGTTCCTACCTGGGAACAGGGTGAATCTATGGTCCTACGAAGGAGGAGGCAAGGAAGAGCTCTCAGGGGAAAAGAAGCATCCATGTGTGTGCATTCAGGGTTTCTTCCCTCCCTTCTGGGTTCCATAACTGACTCCTCTCTTCTACCTTCTACCCTCACACCCCACTCCTGAGAAAAGAAAGGTCAATTCCTGGGAGAAAGACCCTTCTGAGAAAAGAGAAGTAGAAGTAACAGAATTATGTTATCATAAGACTGCTTAAGTTGCTGAGGAGAGGAGGGATTCTGAGAACAGGGTAGAGAGAAGAGAGAGCGGCCCCTGAGAACCTGGTAGAGCAGGGAAAAGAGAAGGTTTTATGAAACATCAGTCATCATTAATATATCATTGTACTGACCCTTGACCATATGTCTACTACTCTGTGTGCATGTATGTGCGTGGGTGTGTGCCTATGGGTGTGCACATGTGCCTCTCTGTGTTTTGGAAAGTAGTATATTTAATCCTCACAAGTACCCAGAGTGGTAGTATTTTGACAACGCCCTTTTCCTGTTTGAGGGACACTGTGGTAGGCTGAGAAATAGTCACTCAAAAGGCATCTACATTCTCATCCCTAGAACCTGTGAATATTACCTTCCATGGCAAAAACAGGTTTGCACACATGTGATTATAGGGAGAATCTTGAGGGGACTGGATCATCCTGGATTATCGAGATGGGTGTTAAATGCAATCAGCATAGGTGCTCACAAGAGGGGAAAGTAGGGAGATTCTACTACAAACAGAGGAGAGGGAAATGTGAAGATGGAGCGGAGAGCAATTTGGAAATCTGGTCTGGAAGCCTGCAGTGGTGTGACCACAGGGCAAGAAGTGCCCACAGCCACCCTCGGCTGGAAGAGGCAGGTGACGAAAGCTCCCCAGGCATCTGGAGGGGAACAGTCCTACAGAAACCTCAGTTTTGGCCAAGGACATTGATTAGGTTTCTGACTTCCAGAACTGTAAGGGAATAAATTTCAGTTGTTTTAAACCATTAAGGTTGCAGTATGTGTAACAACAATCAAAAAGAAAGAAATATTGACACCAAGGTCTGAGTGTTTACATCACTTACAGAACAAAAGGCCCGCCCAACCCAGGCACTCAACTTGAGCAGCTGGGACAAATCTGCTGTCATCCTTCTTGCTGCTGGGATCCTTAAAATGTTTGAGAGACCAGGAAAAGGATTGGAATCTCTGTTGGGCTTCATTCCTCCTTTTCCAATAGTGGGGATGGAACCTAGATGCAGCCTACCACTGAAGTACCTCCCTAGTCCTTTTCTGTTCTGTTTTGTTGTTGTTGTCATTTTCTTTTTTTAAATTTTGAGACAGGGTCATGTTATGTGGCCAAGGCTAGCCTAGAACTTACAGTCCTCCTGCCTCAGCCACCCAGATCAGATCTCTGAGATCCCAGACCTGAGATTTCATTTTTAACAATAATACCACTCCAGCACCAATCTCAGAGGCCTCGAGTTGATAATCACTGCAGTAGGAACACACCAAGTTGGATGATTATTGAGTCAGGTCCGGAGGACTGGCGGGAAACAGCTGTCTCAGCATCTCTCCACACCCGAGTGAATGACGCCGGAGAAGTTCAGATCATGCCTCTGATGGCCTCTGATTTCCAATCAGATCCAGCAGAAGCTAGCCCACCCATGGCTGCCAGGAGTCTCACTCTACCTTCAGGAATATGGAGTCTCCCTTCACAGAGGGCAGTGACTTCAGCCCCCCAGTGAGCCCCAGTCTCTGAACATTTCTTAGGGTCTCAAAAAATCCACTTGTGGAATTATTAGGGAAAATTTTTTGGTGATAAAATCTCCTTTTCCCTCCTCTTTTCTGAACTGGGACCCTCTTCAGGCAGACTTTAGAATAACATTAAAATCCTTTTTAAAGGTTTCACCTTTCCATGAAAAATCTCTTCTGTCTCTGAAGATTTGCCCAGAGTCTAATGTCCCCAATGTGAGCCTTCTGTGTTTCAGAAGCACCTCACCTGACCCCCAGCACCAGGTGAAGGCCTGCCAGGCTGAGTACCACCCCCCCCCATTCCCCTTCTCGTCCTTCACTCATGTCACTTCAGTCCTGGGACCTCACCTCCTCTGTACACATGGCTTCTTTTCACACCAGGCTCTCTGCACTCTCTGGGACCCCCCCACCCCGCACACACACACACACACACACACTTCTGTCCTCCTCGGCTTGACTTAGTCCTACTCTGGGGATCACTCTGTTCCCAGTTCCTCCTAGAAGCTGTCCTTGGCCAACCCCACTGTAGGTCTGCCCTTGAATAGACCCTGCACATACACAAGGAGTAGCCTGTCCCACCAGACAGCAGCAGACAATTGAATTGACCATGAGCTCTGCCGGAAAGAGTATTACTTTGTTGTCTTTTTTAAAAAATATTTTGTTTCTATGTGGTGCTGAGAATCGAACCCAGTGCCTCACGCATGCTAGAAGAGCAAGCTACCACTTGAGCCACCTTCCCAGCCCACTTTGTTGTCGTTTTGAATCCAGAATCTCAGCACACCTCAGGGTTCACCTGGGTCTGTAAATGATGTGACGAGAGCACAGAGGCAGGGGTGGCTTTGAGTTTGCTCATTTTTATCGGCTCTTTGTTTCTTCGCAGACAGTCTACTGTGGAGACTGCATATAAAACTTTCCTCTCTGTCTTTCGAAAGGCCTTTTCCCAGAGCAAGAGTCCAATATTGTGTTATTGATTGATTCCTATCAATATTTCATCCTGATGAAGAGATTTCAGATGTTCCTGATGAGGTTAATCTGAGGGCTCCCAACACTGATCACCTAAGCCCAGAAAACTTTCAAAACCGTCTCCCACCGAATTCTTTAACATAGTGACAACTTACTCTGTTTCAACAGGACGTACACTGGGACATCTCTGTTTCTCAGAATGTGTCATCTCTACTTAGAATGCTGGTCTCCTTCTGTTCAGATAGCAAACCTCATGGGGTCCTAAGACTCAGCTTAAAAGGCCCTTCTCCAGCCAGACTTCTCTCACACTTTGCAACTACTTCTCTCATCATACCTTCTGCACTTAAATTGATGCACTCTAGTTGTTTAAGTGTTGGTCCCATTATGCTGTGAGATTCTTGAAAATGCAACAGCATGTTTCTAAACTTTGTACTCCGGCGCCTAAAACTTACCCTGGGGCCTGGATCATTAAGGTGGTCAATAAGTATCTGATGAATGAATGTATGCTAATCAGCTTGACCAAACCAGAGCCCACAAGGTTATCCGCAGTGATTGCATTTCGATTCTTTACTGGTCTAGTCATTTTTCCAGAAAAAATAAGCTGAGACACACAAAAGACAGATGGCCACACTTGATTGTGCAGTGAGTGTCATTGCCAGAGCAAAACCAAGCCTGCAGCCCCTCACCTGGTGCCTTCCCCCTGAGCGGCTCAGCAGGGTCTTCTACTCAGCCTTCTTATTATTGGCCAAACAAGCAGTGTACAGGGGTCACTTGGGGGTTGCAGGAAGGTCCTGGTTGCCCTAGACTACTCTCACTCCTCTGACTGCAGGAAGCCAGGAACTCATTGTTCCATCCAGATGTGCCCTCCCTGGGGAGACTGCAGAGGCACTTGATTAGCTCCCTCCTCCCGACTGTCTATGAAATGCAAATGTGCACTGCTCACAAGCCAGTGTCATCCATTGTCTGCCTCTGTACCTGGGGCCCGATAATGCCAATTAAATGCCAAGGCTCACTTAACAGGTGTGCTGATTGCCTCTGCAGAATGATTTACTGGAGCCACACTCCGGGTGTCCGGGTGTGAAACAGACAAGAAAGAACATTCCATCTCCCCCGGATCCTCATCTTGATTATTAGCTTTTACATTCGATCCTTCCTGCCAAGAATTAACAAAAATCCAAACCAGTTGCGTTTCTGATCTCTAACCTCCCCATCACTGCCATACGCCCCCTCAGGGCACTGAGACCTGCCCAGCCTGTCCTCCACTCTACCCCCTACCCACAGCTTCCTGCAGGAGCTTGTTCAGAAGGCAAAGCTCTCAGTCTGTCATTTTCCTACTCAAAAGCCTGCAGTGGCTTCCTATTGTCTGTTCAATCAAGTGCATATTCTTCAGCAGGCACTCAAAGTCCTCTGCCAATGGGCCCCATCCTATTTTTGCAAGACAGTCTCTATGGAACCATAAGTCCACAGGAAACATCATGTCTGCTTCCTCTTCATGACTGCTTCCTACAGCAAACTACTTTTTAAAAAAAAAAATTTAGGTGTTTATGGACCTTTATTTTATTCTTTCATTTATATCTGGTGCTGAGGATAGAACCTAGTGCCTTATGCATGCTAGGCAAGCGCTCTACCACTGAGCCACAACCCCAGCCCTACAGCAAACTTCTGAGATGTCTTTTCCTGCATCCCCACTCGGAAGCATAACCCTCCTCCAGAGCCCCTGCCTGCAAGCCTTTGCCCATCTTCTTCATCAGAGCCCCCTTCTTTTTCTTCCATGATCCCAAAATTATTGATGTAGAATCATCAGCTTTTGAGCATTCATTGCACATTTCTGATGTCTACTGACTGCTTGATTTTCATAGCATCGTTTTATTTTACAGAGTGAGAAAATGTTGTTTTTATTACACAGAGGGAGAAACTGAGTCTCTGAGTGAGAAAACAACCTGCCTGGCTCAGCCCCGCATTAACCCCGATGTGGAGCGCACCAGCCTTTGTCCTGCACAGTCTTTGTTGGCATCGGGGGCAGATCATTTGTCACCCATTGCCTTGTTCATGACGACTATTCATTTCCGCAGATACTTCCCTCATAAGTTACAAATTCCAAGAGAAGAGGGAATATGCATTGTTACCTGTGAATCCATCCAACTCAAAAGCAGAAGCTTAAAAGCTGATGATAAAATGTTTTGAAGTAACTCAACCCACCCCAGAATGAAGCATCCACACTCTACCTTAAGGATGTCTATAGACATATCGCACCCTAATGCGGATTTAAGCCCCTCTGGCATAGAAGCGAGGATCTGTGGTCATATTTGTATTCAAGGCCTATTGATGGGAGATGAAGGGGGTGGGGGCTTTGTTTTATGTTTATAGGCTGTAAAATCAGACGTACCACATCAGACCCATTGGAGCACAGAATTCCCATCCCCTTTTGGTTTCTGCTCTCTGCCAGCCCAAGATCCTATTCAGGGAGAAACACTGCTGCCTTCCAAAGTCTGCCTTCCCTCCCCCAAGCCCATGGTCACGATGACAGCCCTGCTGCTCTCAGATGGCGCTGCAGAGAAGCTTGCCCAAAGACAATTTTCATTTCAAAGCTCAAACATGAAAAGCGCTCCCTTGCTGCGTAAATGAACCCACTGTTTTCCTGCTAAATCAAGCTCTGTTAAAGGGAAGCCAGAGAAAGGAGCTGGCAGAAGACTGAGGTGGGGAGAGGGGTTGAGGGAAGTGGAAAACAAAACTTTGATTGCTTTTTTTTTTCTTTTTGAATTTTTCAACTAAGCTTAACTGGGCTGAGTGATTGAACTGTATTTTCCTGAGAGGCACTGAGAAAGGTAGAGAGGGCTTATTGAATGAGAGGTCATATTTTCTAGCCCTGGATCGAACCTAAATGGAAAATTAAGCCACTTACCTCAGCACCCAGACCCCCTGCAGCAGTTTGGACTTCATTTAGGGAAAAGGGTCATAAACATCCATCTTCCGTTAGCAAAGGGTGAGAAGTTCGACTTCCTGGATCCCAGTCTCATGAAGTAGCAATCTTCTTGCTACTTCTGGAAAACTGCCAAGAAAAAAAAAAGAAAGAAAGAAAAAGAAAAAAGTGCTCCCGGGTTTTCCTAGCGGGCAGTGGGTTGTGGGCAGTGGGCAGTAGCAGGGGTTAGAGTCTACCTTCCTTGACTCCCTTAGGCTGACTTTGGGCCTGAACCTTTGTAACAAAGCAATGTAATACAAATGGAAAAATGGTTTGCAGAGCCCAGTTCCTTGGTAAAAGAAGAGAATGGCAGATACCAGGGGCTGGCAGGCAGGGAGATTGGGAAGATGTCAATCAAAAACTAGGAAACAGCAGTTAGAAGGAATTAAAATAGGAAACAGTTCATATCTATTATACACCAAGGTGGTTGTAGTTGATAGCAATGTACAATGTACTTGAAAATCGCTAAAGGGGATGATTGTAAGTGCTCTGGCCACATACAGTAAGTATGTGCAGTAAGGGATGCTTTAATTGGCTTGGCTTAGTCTTTGTACAGTGTATACATATCTCAGAGCAGCATGCTGTTTGCCATAAACACACACAATTTTATTTATCAATTAAAAAGAAATAAAAATTGAAAAAATAGAAACCTAGTTCCCCAGTCTTTCTTTCCGGAAAGATCTGTTAGTTGTGAGGGACCTCCACATACAGGCGGGAGAGAAGAAGGAGGAGAAGAGGAAGAGAGAGACGTCAAAGAGACAGGGTGACAGTCAGGAAGACGGAGGCTCCTCTGCTTCCCCAGCCACCTCTGAGCCTGCCCAGGGTCCTGCCCTGTGAGTTTAAGGACATACACATTACCCTCAGGTAAAATTAATAACAACAAAGTCCTTGCACTGCTATTTGACTTTTTTCTTTGGTGCCAATAACAGGAGACCCCTGATCCGTCAGGGACATGGACTTGGGAATGTCATTGCTCCAGAAGGTTCTCCTACAGCAGCTTAGCTTCCTTCCTGCTGACTGAACACACACAGTGTTCTGGTTTGAGTGCCTCTCCCTTCAAGAATGCATCTGGAAATTCAATCCCCATTGTGAGGGGCACCTTTAAGAAGTGTTTGGGTCCTGAGATAGTAACCCTCAGGTAGGTACTAATTGTTATGGACATGAGCTCTCTCTCTCTTCCTCCTCTTCTTCTTCTTCTCCCCACCCCCAACACTGCTCCTCTCTTTCTTTGTCCTCTGCTTCAGCCAGCCATGTGACAATGTGGCAAGAAAGCCCTTGACAGATGTTGACCCTTGACCTTGGACTTCCTAGCCCAGAACTGTGAGCCAATGAATTTTCACCCATTATAAATTACCCATATAGTCTGTTACAACAGCACTTCACATGTGCATACATGCACACCTGCACACATGATGCTCATACACACACACACACACACACACACACACACAGGTTTCAGGGTTGTCCTGGGGCTGGGTCTCAGTACAGTTCACTGGGATTGGACCAAAGCAAAGCGTAGCACTCCATGAGTTTTTCAACTCTTTTGCTTCCCTGATGTCTAAACCATTCTAGATGAGAAGAACAGAGAGGCCAATGCCAATACCTTCTTCCACTAGGGAACAAATTCAGCCCTTCTCACTTTAATTACATGCAAGAAACATTCAAAAGAGGGAGAAACACACACACAAACGAGATAAAGACAGAGAGAGATGCTGAGAGATGGCTGGACCTGCTCCCACTCTAATCCCTGCATCAGTTAGGAACGAGGCCAAGTGCATTGAAGAGGGAGAAGGAAGACGGGGGAGATGCAGAGACCTTTGCTCCCTGGGCAGTGCTCCATGCCTTGGCAGTTAAGAAAAGAAAGCCTCATTCCTTTATCTTACTTAAACACACTGTGACTCCACCCTCCAGTGAATTGCCCACAGTTTGAACATAACTAGTAGTAATGTTCCACTGGGTGGAGACAGGATGTCACGGAGAATGAAAGAACCCCAGAGGAGCAAGAAAATATTCTGGCTGTAACTGACATCGTGCTATCCAGAGGAAAATGGGGAAACTGAAGGATGAGAATAGCAGACGAAATGTGTTTGAATGTCCAGGACACAATTCAAAATTGGGCAGGACACATGCTGTTTCAAATATCAAAGACTCAGAGCCAGTGGGAAACCCTGGGGGAAGTATAAGCTTTAGCACATACAAAAAAAAAGGACTTCTGTTTCTGCACGTGTGGTAAACATATTCCATGTTATTTCTTCTGCTAATCATAGTTTTGTTCTTTTAATTGACAAAATGAATGTCATCTACTAGAAGATTCTGAAAGGTGAAGAAAAGGAGGGTGTTGGGCTAGGGACCTTGGGACTTAAGAATAAACAAAACTCACTTCTGAGTGAAGCCCCTGGGCCATGTTCTGACCTGCACTCCACTCTGCAGGAATTAAGGTGCCCTGTCCCTCTGCCCTGGCACACAGATTCTGCAGGGTAGAGTGCTGTCTTCAGGGTGACACACAAGATGAGCAGACCAGAATAGCACGTTAGAGACTTAAACATTAAATCCATATTTGAACCACAAAAGGGAGCCAGGACGCGGATTCTGAGCCCAAATAGGTCAGCTACCTGCTAAAACAAGGTTTGGCTAGGCAGAAGAGCCTTAGAGCTGAAGACTAGAATGTTCAGTATTACACATGATACTAAGAAACAGGAAAATTCTCAACTTGAATGAGAAAATACAATTAACAGGCATCTACAGTGCAGTGACACAGACATTGAAATTCCGGGCCAGTGTTCCAAAGGCAGTTATGATCACAATGCTCCCATGAGCAGTTATAAACCTTTTGAGCAATAGCACAGTAAATAAATGAAACTCAGAAAAGAAATAGAGAATATGTCTTAAAAAAAATCAAACAAAATTTCAACTCTGAAAAACAAAATAAAAGAGAGTAAAAAGGACCTACTCATTGTGGCCATTGTTCTGTGAAGATGACTACCTCAGACACGGTGGTGCACACCCTTAATTCCAGTGACTTGGAAGTCTGAGGCAGAAGGATTGAACAGGAGGATTGTTCAAAGCCAGCCTCATCAACTTAGCGAGACCCTCTGAAATTCAGTGAGACCCTGTCTCAGAAAAAGGGGAGGTGAACTGGGGCTGTGGCTCAGTGGTTAAGCATCCCCAGTATCAAAAACTAAAAAAAAAAATTACAACCTCTTAACCTCTTAGAATTCTAGCTGCATTCATTCCCCCCCGCCCCCCGCCCCCAGCTTGGGTTTCTGTTTAAAATGGAGATAATATATAACATCTCTTAAACATACTGATGGAAATTGCCATCAAGCAATAATTTAAAATCATGAGTATTAGTTATCAGTTGCTGTGTAACAAACTATTTCAAAACAAGCGACTTAAAACAACATAACCCCTTACTTTGCTCATGAGTCTGAAAACATGGCAGGCCTGAGCCTGTCTCTGCTCAAATCACCTTCAGCAGGAGTGAATGGAAGGCTAGGATCTCTCAAAGATCACTCATGCATACTGGTGGCACCAAGGCTGGGAAGAACCCAGCAGAGAGGATGGGGACTCAGTGTACTTTCTTCATGTGATCCTATGGCATGACAGTGTCAAAGTACCTGAAATTCTTATATATCAATTCAGAATGTCCAAGGAGCAGGTCCAAAGAAAGACATTTGGAAGCTGCCTCATCTTTGATGATTTAGCCTTGGAAGTCATGCAGCAAGGCCTCTGCTGCCTCCCAGACCCATTTGGATTCAAGAAGAAGAAGTACAGAGAGCTCCCAATAGTAACCCAACATTGCGATAGGGGCGTATGATGTAACACACATTGTCTTGTGTTATGGTTTGGATATGAGGTGCTCTTCAAAGCCCCTGTGTTAATGCAGGGATGTTCACAGGTGGGATGACTAGATACGAGAGCTGTGACTTAGTGGATTAATCCAAAATTTCAACTTTTAATTGTTGAATTAAATTTAATTTATGGATGAATAATTTGAAAGGACTACTACAGTGGGTGGTGAATGGGGGCAGATGGGCATGGCTAGAGGAAGTGGGTCAGGAGGGGCATGGCTTGGGATTATATATTTTGTCCCTGGCTGCTAGAGCTCTCCCTGCTTCCCTGTTGCCATGAGCTGAGCAGCTGTCTTCCAAAACACTCTTCCTGCATGATGTCCTGCCTCACCTGAGGCCCATGGCCATGAAATCAGCAGACCATGGACTGAACCTCTGAAACCATGAGCCCAAAAGAGACTTTTCCTCCTCTAAGTTGTTCTTATCAGGTATCCCAGTCACAGCTATGGAAAGCTGACTAATACAGCCTGGTCCTGTGGAAGACACTGTCCACCAGAGCACCTGTAAGTCCTTCATCCAACATTGTAAACCAACAAATTGGCAAACTACAGGCTGCCAGAAAATGCAGTCCTCTGCTGTGATGGGTGGATTTTTGATGGGATGCAGCCATGCCCATTCATTATGCATGACTTCCAAGGCTAAATCATTGACGGTGAGGCAGCTTCCACATGTCTTTCTTTGGACCTGCACCTTGGACATTCTGAACTGATATATAAGAATCTCAGGTACTTTGACACTGTCATGCTGTAGGATCACATGAAGAAAGTACACTGAGTCCTCGTCCTCGCTACTGGAGTCTTCCCAGCCTTGGGGCCACCAGTATGCATGAGTGATCTTTGTTTGTGGCTGTTTTGTGCTATTCCAGCAGAAGGGAGTAATTGCAACAAACACTGTCCAGACACAGAACCCAAACTATTTCCTACCTCATCCTTCAGGGAAAGTTAGCTGACCACTGTGGAGACGATTGCTTCATCCTCTAGAAATTATTTCCTGCCCTAAGTTCACTTGTCCCATGTTCTACTGGGTTTAGAATTACTTTAGAAAATGTACAAGCCAACTTCAACCTGGGAGTCTTTATTTTCGATGTTTCTTGTACCTAAACTGTTTTCTTATATCTCTCCTGACAGGTGACTCCTCAATATTGAAGCCCCACATCCTCCCTATGTCACCTGTTCAGAGGGCCTTCCCTGTCCACTCAGTCTAAAGCAGCTCCCCGCCCCCCTCTCCTGGGATCCTACCCACCGTTGTGTTTCACTTTCCTCATTATGTTTTGTGTTTACACCCACGGAACTCTTCATTAAAATGTCATCATGCTAGCTAACATGTCTTTTTTGTTGGTGATGATACTTAGAGCACTCTTGGGCTATCAATTAATACCAATAGAATTGAGCAAGCTTAATAGTTTTGCCAGAACAGAGTAATTTTAAAGTAAAGTGCTTTATTATTAATTTCTGCCTCTTGGGTGCTCAACAGAGTAAAAGAAACATGAGTGTACCTCAAATAATCTGACCGGAGTGATATTCGCCTTAGAATTTGCGTCACAGGGGATTTTTAGGAACTCTCCAAAAGTCACCAGCTATTTTCCATGAGCTTAATATGTGCTCATTTGTCACAAGCTCTTTGAGGGCAGAGATGATGTTTCTACCTCTGGGTATTCAGCACCATCATGGAGCTCATGAGCTTTGTCCACCCACAGGGCACACGTGACAACTACGGCAGGATGCTGGCCAGTGAACAGAATCCAGCCACAATGAAAGGGTCAGATCAGTGAGAAGGGAGAAGCTGGGGTCAGATCGTGAGCAATTCCTCCAAGGAGCTGAAGCCTCATCAGAGCTAGGAAAACCTCTGGAAAAAATCTGGGGAAAAAAAAAAACGTAATAAAGATTTTATTCAGAGAAATAGCAATTTATAGCTCACACATTATTATTATGTGCCAAATCCTATGCTTAATATTTATATGTCTTGTCATATTAATTTCTCACATCAATCAGATGACAGAGGCAATGACAACTTTCTACTTTAATGAAAAAGGCATAAAATTTGAAAGAGGATTCTGACCCAAATCTGTTTTAATAATAATAATAATAATGACAACAGCAACAACTAATACTTATGCAACAATGGTTATGTTCCAGACTCTGTACACTTTTTTAACTTCACCAAATAGGAAATGTACTACAATTTTCCCCCAGATCTTCAAATAAGGAAACTGAAACAGAGGTTAAGAAAATGTCTCAGGTTCACTTAGCTTGTATATCACAAAACCAGGATTCAAACCCAAGAAATGTGGGCTAGAGAATCCACATCCAGTCACTGATTTACTATTTGGGATCCAACATTTCTTCTTGTCTTTTCATGTTGTTCTTGCTAACATTTCTGTGGGCTTCAGAATCATCGTAGCCAACATTGGAACATGAGTCCAGTTTGGAGCAACCATAAAATAGAAAGACAGGATTGGTGCTAAGTGAAGCCAGGTGAGTCAGCACAGCCAGAGAGCCTGGGACCATAAAGGATTTCAAGTGCACAGTTGGAATTATTTTGAGATAAGCCGTGGAAGCCAGCAAACCCAGAATATAAACTTTGCGTTGTTCTTTTTGTTGTAATGCTTCATGAAAATGATATTGAAATGTTTGTCCTAAATCAACCTGATCATGTGGTTGGGATTCCTCCACATGATGGATCAACAGGGGCAGACTTCCTCAGCATGAAGACAAGGTGGTAATTGGAGAAGCCACATAAGCCTGGCCTTAAATATCTGAATATCCATTAACTCACTAGTCATTTGACTCTAGAAGTTTTTTTTTTTTTTTTAAGCCTTCTGACCCAGTTTAGATATATATGAAATGGAACTAATATTAGTTGCTGGGCCTAGTGAGAGAAATAAATTACTTTAAGACAGATCATATTTGTCCTTGATAGAACCCGTGAGCAAAATTGAAGTCTCTTAAGATATGTGCTGCACGTAGTAGGCAGTCTAAATAAATAAACTGAAGAACAAGTTTGTATCCAGAATCCCACCTGGACTAAATCATGTACCCGGTGGGAATACACCCTGCATGTTTACATTCAGATCACAAGAAAGTAAATTGGTTATTTGACAAGGAGGAAGGAAGCAATCTAAAAGAGAAAAGCTCTTTCAGAAAGATAAAAATGAAAAATAATAACCAGAAAAGGACAGAGGGGAGTTTTTTATTATCTATTCTAAGTGAAAATTAGAAGCAATATCCCCAGCTTCCAGAACCACGTCTTTCTCTGTCCCCTGTGTCAGAGGCACTGCCAGGGAAGTGGTTCCAACTGCATAATTAGGTGGTGAATGATAATTAATCTCGGTCCCTGAGTCTGCTCCCTACCCAGTGTGCTTCCTTTCTCTGTTCCAGTTCTCTGTAGCCCAAACTCCCCCAGAATCCCAAACCCAAACCATTCATTTCAGTTCAGCTTAATTAATTTCCCTTCCAAAATCTCACCTATTGCCTTGGCTCTTTGTTAAGCTTCTAGGGAATTTCCCCACTGATTATATTTGTTTCTTCAGAGCCTGGAGGAAGGGCAGTAATGTGTGATTCCTTACCCTTTGCAACAGTCATCAAGGACTTGGTGGAGAGAGCCTCCCCTTTCCATTTTTGCTTACAATCTGCATGTATTTGGCATTATGTGCATGTGCAGGGTGCAAAGGACTGAAAAGACAAGCCCAGAGGCTCTGGTTTAAAGTTCTATTTTGAGTGATGAGGTTGAGCATGCCTCAGTAGTTTCCACTGTCACCAGCACCACCCAAATGATCCTTGGTGGGGCCATTGCTGACCTCCATGCATGTCATACAGAGGCAGAAGAAGCAGGGAGGTTTGGAGCTGCTCGGAGAAGACCTGGGGAGGACCAGGCCCCTGTGCTCTGTCAGGATGAATAATGCAGCATCTCTCCGAAGGGCAACGTCGGAAGAGAAGCTAATTTGAACAGAAAATGTTAATGGGTTCAATTTTGGAAATGTTGCATTTGAGTTACATGCGGGACTTTAATAATCTTGACCCCAATTTCCTTCCTTTACATAAAAACTCCTTGAAAGAGCTATTTATACTCAGTCCGAGGTTGGGGTTGGCAGAAGACCCAAGACGGGGATTTGTCTCCAGGTGAATTATTAGAAGTGTTTCTAAGGCGGATTTCCACACATGGTAACTTTGGTTCAAGCCCTCACTGTGCAACATAGATGGTGTAAATCACAACTCACAGTGTCCAGAACAGGAAGAGCAGGCAGTGAAGCCTCAGGGCCTGTGTATGTGTGGCTTCTGTGCTTGCAATTCTCTCTTCTCAAATTTTTGTAGGTCTAGATCCTATGACTTAGTTCACTTGTCAAATATCACATTCTTGTGGAGGCCTTCATGGACTACCTAACCTAACCTGACCTTCCCAGGCCCCAGAGCCACTCCTCCTGTGATCACTATGACCACCAGCAGAAGCCCCCCACTGGTGCCCTCCAACCCTGCTTTAGGGATCTATATGGCACTTTGCACTGCTTAATGGTACCTCACGTACTGTGGGTTTGTTTAGATTTGGTGCTCTCTCTCCATTCTGAAATATAGACTCCTGGAGAACCAGCAGACATTTGTTGTTTGTTTTAACTTAGGATCTTTAAGATGGAAATGATTAGGAAAGACACAAGACAGAAACAAAGACTTTATGACTTACAGGCCCTGGGGCATGCTTGGGGCTCACACATGAGGTCAGGAAGGACAGAACAAGGTGAGAGACAGAGGGACTCATGGGCCAAGACCTTTTGGGGGGTTCAGGGTGTTATTCAAGTGTGTTTTCCATAGAAAGTTTTGATTTATGGGTATGAGGCAAGCAGGCACGAGTTGTAGGAGCTCAGACAGTGAGTAAGCGGTGGTCACTAAGACATACCTGCAGAGTCCATGTGGGCTATGAAGGCCCATGGGGACCAGCAAGTAGGCTTCATGTAACTGTCCCCTAGGGAGGTGTCACTAGGAGGGAGTTGTGTGAGGCAAAGATATCAGGACAAGCCATTTTGAAGGACTAGAAGGGGGTGCAGAACTGCAAACTGGGTCAATGGGGACTGATCCCTGATTCTGGAAAGAGGAAGCACAATTAATATTCAAAATGGATTCAAGGGCAATGTGAGATGGCAAGAATTCACTGCAAGTTGCATCAGCAGTGTCCAGGACATGCCTGCCACGTGCAGGCATATTGATGTAGTGCTTGATGACTTGTTATAAGGTCCCTAGTGACGGATTGGAGAGAGGGAAGGCACTATGGAGCAGCCACCTGCAGGAGATGAGAAGGAAATCAAAGAGCCCAGGAAAGAGGTGGAGTAGCCCAGGAGGAGGGAGACCTTCACTCCAATGCCCCGATGAGGAGGTGGGGGTGGGGAGGCAGGGGAGTGAGAGATTTCCAATCACATAAGGCTCCATTGTCTCTGTGAAACAGGAGCTGCCTTAAACATTTTGCCTACAATAATCCAAGGTAAGCTCATTAAACACAGTCTTGGGGAACTTTTACATTCTCTAATGTTTCATTTACTAATCTTGTTTTATGACTTTATCAATTAATCCAGTGTGTGTCATTCACTCTTGATCTTAAAAGTCTTTATGCCATTTTATGTGCTTGTAACTAGAGAATCAAAGGGGGAGTGAGATCAGAGATGGAGTGACAGAGCTGGTAGTGCCATGGCCGAAACAACAGCCAGAAACCCTCCCTGCGCGCAGCTGGGGGAACTCCGGCCACCCCATGCAGACATTGCCACGGTCTTCCTTTAAGCCTGGTAACCTTCGAACCAGTTAGAGGGGCATGCTGTAGAGGAAGCCCCACTTCCAGTGGTCAAGTAGCTTGAAAACACTTCCTCCTGGTTCTGAGCCTCAGTCCTTTGGGGTTTAAACGCTGCCTGGGGTAAACTGACCCTGTAGTCTCTTCTGGCTGTGGGATCTTCACAAGTCTAGGAAGCTCAGATATGTGAGGCAGATTGCCAAAAGTCACACAGTGCCTGAGTGGAAGAATCAACTAGAAGGCCCCTTTCAGTCCAGTTTCAAAGATGGACCCTTTTCCCACCCCTCCATGACACCACCTATCCACCAACAATCATGGGTTCCCTGAGCAGCAGTGTCCACAGGTGCTGTACAGTGTCCCCAAGCAAAAGCCTGGTAGAGTACAGAGTTCAGTTCCAGGATAGACCTGTGGTGGAAATGAGGACTGCCCTGTCCCCGAGCTGGCCCTCTGCACTGGCTTGCTCAGTTCTCCCTCCTTGGCTCTGTGGATGGCTCATTTCACAAAGGACACTGTGCTCTGCACCATGGCCAGCACCACCAGTGCTTGGGTGAAATTTATTGCACAATGTGAGGATCCAAGAAGAGAAGAGATGGGGTGGGACGAGAGAGCAAAGGAAACTGACTAAATTAGCAAGATGCAGACGGAGGTTCAAGGGCCTGGGAAGCCCATGTCCATCTTCAGTGGTGTGGTAGGCCACGGAGGTGGGGAAGCCTGGTCCTGAGCATAACCGGCTTCACTCCGCTCTGCAACTTCATTCCTCCACCTGTGGTCCCTCCACCCCTTGGGGCTTTAAGCTTTTTCCCACTGTTACATGCCCTCTCATTCTTCTGTCCCCTTCTTACTTGTAAGGGCCCTTGTGGAAACCCTGGATCCAATGGATAATCCAGAAGAATCTCTCCATCTCAAAATTAGTTTAATCACATCTGTAGATTTTCTTTTTTTCTTTTTTCTTTTTCTTTTTTATCATGGAAAACAGCATGCACAGGCTCTTTTGAACGTGTTTGACCTTGTCCCAATCTGGTGATTGGGACATGGACTTTTGGGGGAGGTCACTGCTCTTCCTTCCACATCTACACAGGCTGTAAGGTGAATATTATCTGACTCTTTATCACATGTTCTGTCTGCAGAATATGTACTGAGATACTCAGTAAACACTGCCTCTAACCCCAGAGTTGGGTTGAAGGATCTTAGAGATCCACCATCTGTCTGATATTCTCTGATTCTCTGCTAAGGGAAAAGACATAAAAGGCTTAGTTTCTGCCAGTGTTAACTGTGGTTGGTCCTTTTTCTCTGGCTAACTAAGCTGAATCATAACAGTAAAGAAGTCCCTCAGCATCTGCCTAATGAAATAGAATTATGGGAATATTTATTTAGAGAGAATTTTTGAAAAAGGCAGGAGAAGATCCACTCTTTCACATACCACCCTTGAATAATAAATACAAAATCTACCCAAGATCCTGAAATATTCCCCAGTGGGCTCTTCTCCTGGCAGCCCAACATCAAAATCAATGACAATCATGTTGGCGTTTTGCTAATTGAACCAAACAGGAGGTAACTGGTCTTGAAAAAAATCCTATAATGAAGTAATTAGTTACTCCATCAGTAAACGGAAATAATAATCACAGATTGTTAAAGCTGAAAATAAACTTTCTGATTATAGACGGGGGACCTGCAGCCCAGCAGTGTGTGAGCCAGCTGACATGGCTGTCACTGCCAGAGCCGGGAAAGACAGCAGTTCTACCAGCTGCTAGGCTAGCATTCTTTCCCCGGAACCACCAACCTCTGAAAGTCTGAACTCGAGGAGTTGGTTTCCCCTAAAACTGGAGCATTGGGGTGGGAGGATGGACAGACAAACATGAGAGCCTTTGTTCCAAGCAAGGGTGGCGGAGGATTGCAGAGTCTATTCCCATGGGTCTGATTGGTTGGGAGTTGAGCTGCCAGTCTCAGGTCACGCACCCATCCACACACCTTTTGGTGGCTCATGAGCCCACTCAGCTTTCAAGGACGTCTTTTCCTTTTTGATTTCAATAAGACTGGACACTTTTTAAAAACTAAAATAAAAGTCAATCATCCACATTGATTCCGCCTGTTAATCACTATTAATACAGAGAATTTTGGGAAAACATTTTTGCCTCTAGGTTTTCTCAACAGTTCTTTGAAGAAAATAGTCTGCCCCATTATAAAACAACACTAACATATCAGTGTGGTCTACACACAAATCTCACCTTGTTCCCCTGGCCTCTGGGTGAGCTTAATGGATTTGCTCTCTTCTTGAACCACAGTGATATGTTTGAGGACAGCCCCTTGAATGAAGCCCAGCCAATAGACAGCTTCTCTGGGATTTTTCCAGAGCGATGGAGAAGGAAGCCCTTACTCTGAAGCATAACATCCCTGCAGTGGGATGGCCCTGGATTCTAGTTCTCATGTTGAGGAAAGTCAACCTGAAAATAAATCCAAGCCAAGAGGAGCAGAGACGAGCAGAGACTGGATATGAGGAGGCAGGAGAGGGACTAGATGAGGACCTGAGGAAGGAGAGGGGGAAGGAGGGGCCATGGATAAAAGAGAGAGAGCAAAGAATCCTGACAGCACCGTTCCATGTGGACTCCTTCACAGAATGGAGGTAAAGCCAGCTCTGTGGGTAGGTTTCCAAGGTTTTATGAGCCAATAAATGGCCTCTTGATTAAGTCGGTTTGAGCCCTGTCACTCAGAACTGAAAGAACATCAACTGATAACAGAATCAGTGTCCACTTGATGTATTGAAAGTGGCAGGTGCTGAAATACAAAACTGAACCAACTGAGGCAAGGTGGGCAGCAGTGAGAGGGCACTGTGCCCAGCCCCCAGCAGAGTTGGGAGATCCTGGGCACATGTGGCTCTACTTTATGTAGTCACTTCATGCTACACATAGAATTTTGCTTCCTGATTTTTTAGCCCAATTATAGAAACAATAATAAAAAGTTCATATTCTTTCAACTCTGAGCATTGTATGCTGGGTTACCCATAAGAGTCATCATTCACACCAGTTCTTTCTTGTGTACCGGGTATTCTAATCCACATTTAAATGCCTAGAGAATTGAGGACAGTTGACTAAGTTCATACAGCTAAAACGGACTCAAATTTTAAATTTCTGATCCAGAAAAAAATTGTTCTTAAATACTGATTTTTTATAGTCGTATTTCTAAGGATTATTTCTTTCTTGTACATATTTTTAACAGCAGCTTACTATCTCATTGAGAACACGTAATAATCATTTATTAATTGGGGGGAAAGACACAAATTTCATGACAAGACATGGATAAATCTGCTAAATCGAGGTATGATTCTTGGTGGCAAAATGTGTATACCCCTGTGAAAGTAGATCGGTCAGAATTTTTCCCAAGGAATAGGATGTCGCCATCCTATTCCCCACTGTACCTTGGTAATTTGTGCCAGTTCTCTCCATCCTCACTCCCAATGTCCCTGCAGAGATAATGAAATGGGCTATAATAGCACAGAGGGTCTTCTACAGCTGGAGGTCAGGAAAGGGGGCTACCCTAAAATAAAATGTTTTAACACCTCCTATATGTGACCAGGCTCTAATAATGAGCCTGGCAACAAGAGTTTTTGGTTTTCTTATAAAGCTTGTATTCTGCTTAGGGAAGACTGGCTCCTTCAACCCACTCATCAGTCAGGAATACAGCATAAAAGAGGTTGATAAGTGCTAAAAAAAAATGAGGCAAGGAAATGTATTAAAGAGATGGGCTAGACTGCAACTAGACAGAGACATCATAGGAAGCCTCGGCAGAGGCTTTGACATCCAAGCAGAACTTAGAGGCCATGCAGGAATAACCCAGAAAGAGCCTTCCAGGAATATGTCTATGCAAGGGGAAGGGCTCTGAGGCAAGAGAATGCTGCATCCTGTAAGGAAGAACCCAGGCCTCATGTGGCAAGAGGAGAGCTAGTGAGGAGGACAGAAGTAGGTGGTAAAGTCAGAGGGGAGGGCATAAAAGCAGACACTGTGAGGTACTGTGCCTGAGAGTGCTTTGGAACTTGTTCTGAACTAGATGAAAGATCATCTGAGGAGAGGAGTGGAGTAACTGACTCAGAGTGTATGGGATCCCTTTGGTGGATGTGTAAGGAGTAGACTATAAGGGGCAAGTGGAAAGGCAGGGACAACATGGTGACAAGTTACTTTACCAAGGGTGATAATAGATGTGCTGAGAGTCAGGCAAGTCCTGGGTATATTCAATGAATCAGCAGAAAGAATCTGCTGATTCATAAAATGTCAGAGTAGACAGATAAGGATAACCTCAAAATACAAACAAAAGCATCTTCCTTTAGACTCAGTTTGGAAAATTGAAGTGACCATGTCCATGGCTGCCATCTTCCCTGAAAGCCAGTCCATGCACTTGTCTGTGAAGCTCACTTGATAAATATGGACTATGGTGATTTCTAAAATATCTTCAGTAATTATCTTTTCTGATACAGAAATGGGAATTTTGGACATCTTAAGAGTTTCGTGTCTCTAAAAATCAACCTTTTTCCAGTATTTATGTTTTCCAGCCCTATGTTTGTTCTATTTTTTTTTTGCTAGTTCATTTATAAATCTGATTTTGGCAATTATTTCTGTCTTGCATACTGTACTTGAAAAATGTTAGAATGATATAAGTAACTTAGAATTTAATAACCTAAATGACCAAAGAATTATTTAGATGGTCAACATAACTTGTAAAAGATAGCAAGTGTTCATATTAAAACTCATTATTATAGTAAAATAAGAATATAAAGAAAGATATGTTGGAAGATTTTGGGTGCACACAATAGTTTCAACATTTGTTGAAGTGGGGGAGATTATGAAGTTCTTTTTGATTTTTCTTTAATGAGTTTCTATTACTTTTTCACAAGAAAAATAAAAGAAATGTAATAAAAGATGCAATAATAGAAGTATTAAAATAATTCTATTGTAGATTATTTGGGGCATTCCAACTAATCTCCTGCTATAGGACATTATGCTTTTTTGCTATTATTTTAAATGAATAGAGGATCAATCATAGGCTGAAATTCATTTAGAATTGAACAAGAAACAGTTGTAGAATGTGACAATTTCTAAAGAAAGGAAAGCATTAAGAATGCATTAATATTTTTAACATTTCATAGTGCATAAAAATTATCAGTACTCCTCATGGAAAATGGGAGACTGAGTTTTAATTTTAGTTGAATTCTCATTTTGTCCAAACTTTAGTGATTTTCAGTTTGTGTTGGACTAAGTTGATCAGCGACCTTAGGAAGCATCGGTTAAATACGCGTGTCTCAGTTTCTTCATTAAGCAACCTGATAACAAAAGTTCTTCTTGCATGTGATTATTGTTATGCAGAAACAATAACTCTAAAGCACCTAATGACCATGTCTGTCATAAGATTAGCTCTCAATAAATTGGGATTGTTAATATCTCTTCACTTTTCTCTTAAACAACTTGAAATTTCCTCTTGTCAATCTCCTTCATTCCATTCTGTGTGTCTGCAGCTGCCTGCTGAGATCCTGTGTCCTTGTGGGACTTCCTCTGTGAGAGGCAGAGCTCCTCCTGTGTTTGGCACATTCTAAATGATGAAAGAGTTGGAATTGGAAATGCCTTTTCCTTCACCTTTCCAGACCATGGAAGCATTCCTCAATTCCCTCTGGGAGGTGATACAGCCTCTTTGTCTAAAGAGCATTGTGTATGAGCTTGCTACATATCTAGCACATAGCACTTTGTCTTTTAATTGTTTAACTGTTATGGTTTGGATCTGCGATGTTGTCCCCAAAGCTCATGCATTGAAGGATTTGTCTGCAATGCAGCAATATTAAGAGGTGCAGCTCTTTGGAAATGGTTAAATTGGGAGGGAGGGCTATAACCTCATCCGTCTATTAATCCATGGATGGATTCTTCATTTGAATGGTCTGTTGGAAAGTGGTGGAAATTGTACGGTGGGACCTAGTTGAAGGCAGAGGGTATTTAGGTGCGTGCCCTTGGACCCTTCTTTGTTCCTGGTCCACCCACCACCCCCACTCTTTCCTTGGCTGCCATGAGGTGAATGTTCCCTACACCACACCCTTCCACCATGATGTTCTGTCTTATCTCAGGCCCAAAGCAATGGACAAGCTGACCATGGACTGAGACCCTGAAACCATGAGCCAAATAATTCTCTCCTCTACTAAATTGTTTCCCTCAGGTATTTGTCACAAAGACAAAAAGCCAACTAGCACATTCGCATTTCCCCTTTTGGCCTATTGCCCCAACTTTATAGAAAACTCCTGAGGTAGGAAGTATGGATTATGTAGATTACCCTCCTAGTGCCTGGGACAGTCCCTCTTACAGAGACATGCTTATTATAAGGTAGATAGATGAGTAAATAGGTACATGAATAAATAATATAAAAGATCAGGCTTACTCAAGAGCATATATGCTTTCTGACTTTGGAGTATTTTTATGTAAAAGAAAAAAACAATTTTTAGAGTTAGGTTAAAATAGTCATATTAATATCTTTCCTATAAATGAGACATATTAAAATTCCTCCGAGCAGCTGCAAATAGTGAAGAAAAAATAAAGTTGGTTTCCCAATTCTCTTTCATAGTTTGTAAGTTATATTATGTTCACTAGAGGGGAATAGAATCTATTTAAAACTCTAAACTGCACTTAACTTTTCTTTTCCTATTAAAGTGATGAGAGTTTTCACATTAATAATTGGGTAATGGGAAGGAAGGAAAGGAGGGAGGGAAGGAAGTAGAAAAGCTTAGTAAATTAATTCTTAGGGCTCAGGACTCTCTAAGGCACAGTTCCTGGATTCAGAAGTACTTACTTGTTGAAGTTTACTTTAAAACCTTCATATTTTCTCTTAGGTATGCACATCTACGTATTATAAGTTCAACCTACTTATCTTCAGTCCACCACTTTCAGCTAATTAGCCCTTCAGCTCCTTCCCTTTTAAAGGCAGATTCCTTGGAACGAAAAGAAACCAGCAACCAAAACCCTGTTCAGCCACACATTCTTCTCTCTGTAACAGTGGAATTGGTTTTCCTTCTCCCTTCTAAAGTCTGACCCTATTTGGAGACCTATTTATGGACCTAATATGGAGACCTATTTCATCAATTCTCTCTCCCTTCATCTAACTCATTCTCCAATCTCCTTTCAACTTCATTCTACGTATTAAGAAGTAGAGATCCTCAATTTCACCCAATTAAAACAAGAGGCTTTTCTCTTTCTCACCCACTATCCTCCCCTGTCTCCTCAAATCCAAACTCTTAAAAGAACTGTCCACCTTCATTGTCTTCTATTCATTACTCTTTTTTTTTTCATGACACTGAGTCAGACACAGCCACACATGAATGCATTTTGGAATCAATAGACATGTCAGTCAAACCTCAACAGCCATTTAGCAGTCATATCTACATACTTCCATATCTTCGACTCAGAGGCTCCCCAGAAGAGTACATACTTGGATTGGTTCCACTTCTTTCTATCTCCAAGGACGTGTTCCCAGACAAGGTCACCATTAGGCCTCACACAAGTCCACCTGCTGCCACGGTGCTCCATGAAAGCTATATTGTTTATAATGTCTATAATTAATGGTCCACAATGCAACTCACTTACAAATTTGATCCTGTCCCTCCCCACTTTTCCCTCCACTGAAATTCCATCTTTAATCATTTGTTTCCACAGTTTGGCTACAGGCTCAGAGAGAAAAGGGTCTTGTTTACTGTTTTAGTCTGAAATTGGTTAGAGAGACTCACATATTTTAGATAGAAAATATATGTAGAATGAATGAATTAATAGATAGATTGGATATTCATTAATTGATGACACTACCCACTCTTTTAGATGTTGGTGGGAGTAAATAAAAGACTCTAGAGTAGTAACAATTTTACAGAAATTTACATTTTAGTATTAAATATGGATTGTATCATTTAATATCTATGCTAGATAGTAGTTATTGTTGAATTTCAATAGTCTCTATTTTCATCAGGGAGTATACGATAGACTTGAAAAATAATAGAGACCCACACATATAAATACATGCATATATTTCCCTTTGCTTCAAAAGGTATCTATTCTACTTTAGCTTTATTTCCCAGAATGTCTTAGTTTAAAGCAATTAGTTTCCTGATCGCTGCAGAATCTTTCATCTATGTACAACTCCATTCCTTCCATTAGAATTTTCCCTCTCTGGAAAGCCTTCTTTTTGCTAAAAATCATCAGATTTACTTCTCTGAGTTTCCAGAATTAATTCACTTACAACTCCCTTACTACTCTATATAGATCCTTGAATTTGGAGTCCATTATTTTATTGTTGCATCTTATGTTTAGCATAGTTTAGCATAGTATTTATTTAGAAAAAAAACAAATAAAATGAATAAAAGAATGAATGGATATGAATGGATGAGTGGGTTAAATAATGAATGGATGGACAGATAGATAGGCGAATTGGTTGGATCCATTCCTTAGTAATCTCTCCGAGTTGTGAGAGAGATAAAAACACAAGTGCCTGGCCTCATCTAACCGGTCAGTAAACTGAGTCTCAAATATGTTATTATACTTACAGGTGATCCAGAAACAAAAATTACCATGGGCTAAAAAATTCATCCTACTGAGTCCACAGAGGAGTCTGTGTTCCTGACTTTGACATAGAACTTCTGCCTATGTCAAAATCAGACACCATTGAGTAAAACAACCTTCTCTCCCATAGGACCTCACACAGCTCCAAACAGTGCTTCAGAGGCTTCCTCCAACAAGAGCTGCCTGTAGGTGGATAGCTAACCACTGAACAGAGTTCACCTCTCTGCTACATTAGCATTTGGTCTTGGCAATCTCTAAGATCATTTCAAATTTGAATATTCTATAATTTATTGCTAGCTATACATAGGACCATGGAAGAAATTAGTCTCAGAGAGTTTTTAGTCAAGATCAAACCAGGAAAGAAAAAAACCACACCAGGTATTTTAACAGAGAAAATTTAGTATTAGAAATTAGTGAAATAGGTACTAGACAACTGAAGACCCAAATGTGTGAAGGTAAGCCAGATAGCTACTGTAGGAAGCAGAGGCAGCCACCGTCCTTGGGGTAGGGAGTCAGCATCCATTGGTGCTACAAGGGTGAACATCCATTGCTGGGGTTACTGAAAGGAATGGCAAGCAAACAGAAAGAGCCAGCCCCTCTGTCCTGTTCTGCCTTCAATCCTTGCTCTAGCACACTTTATTGGTATATCTAATGGCTGGCAAAACAATAGTTTGCTGGTTTCCAGATCCAGCATTAACAGGAAGAATTCAGAAAGACGAATTTGGTGGTGAGATTAAGAAATGGTAGATTAGTAAGCAAATATTGGAATCTTGTTTCCTATACATTTAGACTCCTGTAGTACGGTAACAAAATATTCTTTAATAACACTGAGATCTGGCAGAAGAGCAGAGGAATAAGTTAAATGCAAATAGGATGCTGAAAGGAGACTTAATTTTATATCTTTGGAATGGTTTGGGGAATCAGGAGAAAGAGATCCAAGTGGAAGACATCAGATTTGGGAAAATTAAAATGTCCCTGTGACATAGACTAAGTATCTACATAAAAAAGTAATTTACATTAAAAATACTAGAGCAGCATTTGTTCTTTTCATAGTGAGACACAGCAGATTTTACCTCATTAGGAGAACATAGAATATTGATGGAGAGCCAAGTCTCTGAAGCTAGGAAGACCTGGTGCTGAATGTTATTGTCAATGCACCCAGTTACCTGCACAGTAGGCTTTATTCCCTGGTCTGAATTTCCTTATCATTATAATTGAGATGCAAAACAACCTTCCTCCAAGTGCCAATCAGATAGCATAATTTTGAGGAGGGAATAAAATACACTGCTAAAATTCTTACTAATCACATCGGGTACATAGTTGGTGTCCACGCACAGTAGCCATTACCAGCACATCTACACTCCACCTCACCTCCAGCTGGGACTCACTATACTTTCTGCAGCAATTAAGAAATTGACAGTTTAGGACTCTTTCGTGAAAGGCAGTATATTGGGGAAATTTCTCAAATGAAAGAGGTTAAGTATATTCTTTGTTCTCTGCCTATACACTTAAGAATTCCAACTTTCCCCCAACCTTTCTCATGAGAGACTAAGAAGTTCAGATTCCTCTCACTAACTTTGAACTGTCTTTTGTACCTAAGACTCCAGTAATCCCCTTACCAGTTTCCAGTTGGTGCAAAATTTTCATTTCTATCTGGCTCTTTCTGAGTGACTTCAAGACTATCCTACCTGAGTCAAATTCATATTAAAACATGTTAATTCATCAAACAGCACGTGAGTTAAATAGAAATTAGAACTAAACAAAACAGACATCTCCCCTTCATTAACCCAAGCTGATCTTCAGTGTGAAATGATGTAAGAATCGGTATTCTTATGTTTTATCCACAGATGATCATTTTCAGTAAATCCTACATCTGAGATTAAATTATTTTCTTCTTTATAAGGGGTTGAAAGCTGGGGAAATAAGAAATTTGGGTAAAACAATTTCTTTGTAATTTATGCATTCTGTAGATAAAATGAACAGTAAAAATACAACATGAAAAAGTTCTGTGAAACTTAACCAACTAAAGAATGTGACCTGAAAATGTATAAACAAATATATTTAAGCAAGACTGGAATAACATAGAGCATGCATTTGACACATCTGTCACTGGTCTATAGAAAACAGGAAAAGTTTACCCAAATTTCATTTGCTGACAAAATGACAGGTTACAGTAATTTAATTTTGTTTTCAAAATCAAGTAATGGTTTGTGACACTGGGTTCTTCTCACAAATTGCATCACTACTTTCTCTTATTCTAATTAGGCACAAGAATCCTCCTATTGAAGGTAAACATGGTTTGTTGCAATTGGTTAAATGAGTGATGCTTAAAATTCTCTCTGTTGTCTTGGAATCCCAATGATGTTACTAATGCACACTCAGATTTCAACAGCCACAGCTGAAGCTCTAAACGGAAAACCAAAATTACGTCTCCAGATGTAGGAAGTGATTCACATTACAAAACATCATTCTCCTACCTCTTGGTCTAAATAAAAACAACAACAATCATAGATGGTTTGTGGTTTCAAAGCAAGTTTTTTCCCTTTCTTAAAACTCACATGTTCAAAGGTACCAAAATATAGGTTAGAGAAAAGTTGGTCTTTTTTAACAAATGGTGCTTGGAAAACTGTATATCTGTAGCTAAAAGAATGAAATTAGATACCTGTCTCTTACGCTGTACAAAAATCAAATTAAAATGGATCAAAGATTTAGGAATTAGACCAGAAACCTTGCCATTGCTAGAGGAAAACATAGGGTCAATATTCTATCACACAGGTGCAAGCATTGACTCCATCAACAAGACCCTAAAAGCTCAAGAAATATAGCCAAAAATCAATAAGTAGGATGCTAACAAATTAAAAAAACTTCTGCAAAGCAAAGGAAATGAAGAGAGCATGAAGAGAGAGCCTACACAATGGGAAACAATCTGCCAGTTACTCCTCTGACAGGGTGTTAATATCAAGAACATATAAAGAACTCAAAAATTTAATGACAAAAAAACACAATCAATTAATGGACAAAAGCACTAAACAGAAATTCTTCAAAAGAAGAAACACAAATGACCAACAAATATATGAAAAAAATAATCAATAGCTCTAGCAATCAGGGAAATGCAATCAAACAACATCGAGGTTTTAACTCTTGTCAGGCATAGTGGTACACACCTGTAATCCCAGTGGCTCAGGAGGCTGAGGAGGAGAATCACGAGTTCAAAGCCAGCCTCAGCAAAAGCAAGGTGCTAAGCAACTCAGTAAAACCCTGTCTCTAAATAAAATATAAAATAGGGCTGGAGATGTGGCTCAGTGGTTGAGTGTCCTTGAGTTTAATCCCCCACCCCCCAAAAAAAGATTTCTTCTCACTCTAGTCAAAATGGAAATTATCAAGAAAATGAGTAAAAGTAAATGCTGGAGAGGATGTAGGGAAAAGGGTACACCCATACATTGTTGGTGGAACTGCAAATTAGTACAACCACTTTGGAAAACAGTGTGGGGATTCCTCAAATAGTTAAGAATAAAACCACCATATGACCCACTACTTGGTATTATACAAAAGAACTAAAATCAGCACACCAAAGTGACAAAGCCACTACACTGTTTGTAGCAGCACATTTCACAACAGCCAAATTATGGAATCAATCCAGATGCCCATCAATAGATAAACGTATCAAGTAAATGTGGTCTGTGTATACAATGGAGCTTTACTTAGTCATAAAGAAAAATGAAATAGTGATATTTGCTAATAAATGGATAAAAACGTGTGTGTGTGTGTGGGGGGGGGGGAACATCCTAAATGAAATAAGCCACGCTCATAACATCAAGGGTCAAATGTTTTATGTCATATTTAGGAGCTAAAGCAAAATTAAGGGAAAGAAGGCAGTGTGGAAGGGGATCAGACATCACAAAACATAGGAAAGATCAGTGGAGTAGAAGTAGGGGAAGGAGAAGCAGGGAGGGAGGAAATATATGTATATACAGAAAATCTTTGTCAGTTACTCCTCTAACAGGGGGTTAATATCCAGGAAAAAAAAATGTATATATAGCCATATATATATGGAGAGAGACAGAGAGAGATCAAAGGAAATATCCCCTTTATGTATATGTAGAAAGTACTAATTAAAAATAATGAACACAGGTGTGGTGGTGCGCATCTGTAATCCCAGCAATTTGGGAGGCTAATGGAAGAGGATCATAAGTTCAACGCCAGCTTCAGCAACTTAGCAAGGCCCTAAGCAACACAGTGAGACCCTATCTCAAAATGAAAAGTGAGATAACATGCCTCTGGGTTCAATCAACCACACCAAAATATTTTCAAAAATAAATGAATGAATAAAGGTGTGAAAGGAAGATCAGTAGAGCAGAGGAAAGAGTAAAGGAGGAGAGATGAAGAAGAAATGGGGAGGGGAATTGGGGATTGAAATCAAATATTCCTTGTATGTATAATAATGTCAATAGGAAACCAAATACTATGTATAAGTATGATGCTCTGATAAAAAGAAAAAATTACATGTCTATAGTAGGATCAAATTTTTAAAGAAATTACATCAGAGAGGAAAAGATGGTGAGGTGGTAATTTCCTTGGGATAAAATTTAAAGTCAGTTAATTTTTCTCAAGTTTTTGATTTTCTCAAGTCTTTGTTTTTCTGCAATTTATCTCATTTCTGTATCATAATTCCCATTTGCAATGTCCTTTTCAATTCAAAACTCACTTTGGTTTCATTATTTTGGCATCACAGCAGTATCTGAGGAGGGGATTACTACTGACCTTCTCTTACTGATAAGGAAACTGAAATTCAGATAACAAACACAGCTAGCAAGAAGCAGAGCTGGTACTAGAGCCCAGGCTTGTTCAATGTCAAGACTAAGGCTTTTTCTAGAAATCCATATTGTCACCAGACCCTAATTACTAGATCCTTTTTAACTTCAGGAAACCCCCTGGAGAATTCATCCTGCTTGGTGATTCTCCCCTGGTGATTCTCTATGCTTGGGGGAGACTTTCTAGTTTTATCTTCCATAAACTTGGAGGATAGAGACTAGTACTGATTATTCTCTGCATCTGGAGAGCATCATCTATGAGAACACTTTGACTGAGGGACTGAATTCTCTGTTTAACCTGCACTCACTGAGTCCTACTGGAAGGGAAAGAAGAAAACTGAGATGAAACCTTACATCTATTTCCCAGGCCCCAGTGGGGAAAGCCAAAGGAGAAAAGAAAATGGAAGAATGTTGTTGTTTGAGTATGAAATGTTCCCCCAAGCTCACGATCTGAAGGTTTGATCTCCAGTGCAACAATGTCCAGAAATGGGGCTTAGGGAAATGATGGAATAATGAGGGCTCTGGCCTCACCAACAGATTCATCCATTGATAGCTGAATGGACTACTGAGGGGTGGTGGAAACTGTGGGCAGGTGGTGCATGGTAGGGAAAGAAGGCCATGGGGAGCATGACCTCTGGAACTACACCTTATCCCTCTCCCTTACCTTCTCTCTGTTCCCTGGCTGCAATGAGCTTGTCGGCTTTCCTCCCCATGCCCTTCTGCCTCATCTCAGGCTCAGAGCAATGGAGCCTGCCAACCATGGACTGAGACCTTTGAAACCACGAGTCAAAATAAGCCTTTCTACCTTTAAGTTGTTCTTGTCTGGTACTTTGGTCACAATGACTAGAGAGCTCATTAACAGAAGAAGTAAAGGCTATGGATGGGGTAACAAGGTCCAACAGTCCTCAGAAAAAACACCTGTGACATACAATGGCTGTGAAGACAACACAAGTTTTGGTTAACGTCCAAAAGACCCTTATGGGAATAAGTGAAAAAGAGTGTACCTGAAATAAGAAGCTATCAGGAACAGAATGGCAGGTACAAAATATTTCTCCAGTACCTGACAGAAGCAGAAGAAACACAGGTTCTTAAAAATAACTTGATCTACTCTCAAACTGTTAAATTTTTAATCTTAAACATACTGATTTAGGCAAAATTCACTTGGAGGCCCAAATCAATAGTTAATAGCATTTATTGAGTTACTAATGGAGATGGTCAATTCTCAAAATCCTGTGCACAGTGGCTCAGGAGGTTGAGGCAGGAGGATCATGAGTTCAAAGCCAGCCTCAGCAACTTTGTGAGACCCTGTCTCTAAATAAAATATAAATAGGGCTGGCGATGTGGCTCAGTAGTTGAGCACTCCTGGGTTCAATCCCTGGTATAAAAAAAAAAAAGTCCTGTGTACATAGTGCTTCATCTAGTCTTCACAATGCAATCAATGAGTTAATGAGTTGCTATTGTCTCCCTCTTATAGATGAGTAGGATGAAACTCAGGGATGTTAAACAACTTGCTGAAAGTTGCAAAGAGTCAGTTTTATATTCTATAAAACAGGGATTATGACAGCTCCCTGCAACAGATTGTCAGGATAAAAAGAAAAAAGGTAAATATGGGGACAGAATCCAGCATCCTGCAAACAAAACCTCCTCAGTCTGTTATGTAAAGCAGAAGCAAAGATGTGGTTTGAAAGCAGGTGGTAAAGTCGCAGGGTTTTGCTGTGACATCCATCTGGATGGGTTGTCTCTGCTCTCCTAGATTTCCCTGCTTCCTTGCCTCTGAATGCTAAATAATTATAAAAGGATATGTCTCTGAGGGCTACTGTGAGGATTAAATGAGGTTATACATTTTGGAAGAAAAAAATTCTACCATGGCCTTCTGAATCTTTGGCCTCTGGTGTCCTCTGTATAACTTCTTCCTCCTGAGCATGGGAGGGACCTGGAACCTGCTTCTAACCAATGGAGTATGTGAAAGGCAAGGGCTGTCACTCTAGAGATTAAGTTCCATTATAGAAGTCTTTGTTTAGAGAGAGAGAGAGAGAGAGAGAGAGAGAGAGAGAGAGAGAGAGAGATTCCCCTGCTGGCCTAAAGAAGCACACAGCCATATTGGAAACGGTCCATGGAAGCCCCAAGTGGCAGGAACTGAGGGCAGCCCTAGGAGCTGAGGGTGGCTCCCAGTGGGCAGTCAGTAGTAAGCCAGGGACTTCAGTTATGCAGCCAAAGGAATCAGCCTGCCTGAGAAAGCCTGGAGGCAGATGCTTCCCTGAGTTGCCAGTCCAGTGGACATCTTGATAGCAATCTTGAGAGTCCTTGACCAGAGGGCCAGCTCAGACTCTCACCCAGAGAAACTGACAGATAATGAACATGCTCTGCTTTAAGCTTCTAAGTTGTGGTAATAGATGACTAAAACATGCATGGAAAGCATTTGACACAGAACCTTGCATGTATTAGCCTTCAAGGAATACTCACTCTATCTTCTGCACACATCAATCAGTGCACAAATGCTTAGAGAGATCTTACTTATACATAACGTATTTCTGTAAAAGACTAATGCATTTATCGGATGCATGTCTTCTATCAGCTTAAGAAGATCTGCTTAGAATGCTAGTAGTTAGCATCCCTGGTGAGGTCTAAAATTACCGAACTCTATTAGAGACCCAGATAGCTGTATTGTAATGAGGTTTCGGAGAGTCTGTGGGTGTGTAAGATTCAACTATGTTCCTAGAATATTAAAGGTCTCCAAATAAGGAGGGACTCTGTGGAGTGAGTGGGTGGAAAGAGACATTATATAATAATTCATGTCATTTATTTTTAGGCTTTCATCATATTATTAAATTAAATGACAATTTTTAGCAGATTGAATAATAGTAGCAGACATGAACTTTAGCAGCCACAATACAACATGCACATGCTTTCAAAATCCTAATGGCAGGCTGGAATACAGTCTGAGATGAATTCGTAAATATATATTTTGTAACCTTCTTAGTGGACTACTAAGGTTTGAGATTGGCTTTATCTAGCTATTATTCAAGAGTGGAAAGAGAGAGCCTTCAGAGTTGAGCCTGTGCCTTTTCTTAGGCTGATGGTGCATGGGGTTTTCCCTTCAGACTGCAGACATGGAACACAGGACCACGAACACATCGGCAGAAACGCTGAAGACAAACCAAAAGGAAGTCTTCTGTCTTGCATGCTCAGGGTTCTCCTTGTCTATGACATGAAGAGAAGGCTCCACTTGCCCAGTCTTGACTTCCAATACCCAGTCTTGCTTTTATCGTTGTCACTGTTGTTAGATCAACCCTGAAAGAAGAAAACCCCTTTTTAATGAAGCCATCCATTTGCTTCAGTAAATAAGTTATTGAGTCCTTACTATATACCAGTGAAAATGAGCACAGAGAAGTTTAAAGAAGTTGAATGATTTAACCAATGTCACACAGTTAGAAAGAGTTGGGGCTCAAACCCATAGTCCAGCTCAGTTAGTGTGTTCCCGACATGAGCTTGGGCCACTACAGTATTTATTTATTTTTTCTGTCAGAATAATACAAGATGCCAGTTCAAGGAGAGCATGGTTCAGTACAAATTAGCTCCAAAAGACAAATGATATTGTGTTGCTATAAAGGATTTTTTCCCATGTTTGGAATTGTCAAGGAAATACAGAAGTGTGCTCCAAGCCCCAGTACTCAGCACCGGATGGCCCTGACTGAGCAACAGGAAGGCACCTGATACCACCTAGCAATTGTCAGATTGATCTGTCACTCTTGCTGCTGTTACTGTTTGTAGTTTTACCTGTCTACGATGGACATGGCACTGCTTTCCAGAAAGCTATTGGGATTGAACAAAACACAAACCCTACAATTTATTTCATAACTCTCCTGTGTTCTTATATGAATACACGAGGGATTATGAAACTCCATTCCATGTACAACCACAAGAATGGAATCCGAATTAGGATAAGTTATATTCTATATACGTATAATACATCCAAATACACTCTACTGTTATGTATACCTAAAAAGAACAAAGAAAATGTTTTTAAAGAGTCTTACCATATTCTACTCTCAGTACTAGTGATCCTCTGTACATATTGACCATTCATTCCTTTCTTAAACGAATGCTGGTAGAAACCTTCCTATCTGGAGACACTGTCAGGATGGAGTGGATTTTTACTAGGCAAGACCAACTCTCAATCACGCCCCCTAGTGTTTCAGTCACCTCTCATTGTCTGTTCTCAGGCTTTGCCGTAAATTGCTTTAACTTCTGTTGCAGTTCCTGGGAAAAAAACACGTGCCGCTATTTCCAAATCTTGAACGGTGATTGGCATGTGCAACATTGACCAATAGACAAACATAGAAAAGAATAATCACAAAAGTAGGAACTCCTAACCCTGCTGCATGGGTTACTAAGAGGTCAGGCTTTGGAACCATACTTCATGGAATAGAAATCCCACTCTGCTACTAGCTAACTGTTCATGATCCCAGGTAAGTTACTTCAAATTATATATATATGAAAAAGGAAAATAATAACTGGAATTAATTCACAGGACTATTGGGAAAATGACAAGGAGCTAACATAGGCAAAGAGCTTCAAACACTAACTGACATTTGGTAAGCACTCTATAAATGTCAGCTCTTGTTATTATAAAGAATTATTAAATACTTCCATCCAAACTCCAGATCTGCGTGTACAGAATGTCAATTAACATTTCTAGTCCATTTGAAAGAACCATCATATAAAATCATCCATACCTGGCATCTTTGGTGGGAATGATTTTGAAATCGTTTCCATAAACATGGATTATTACTTTATCATCATGCTAAAAAGAAACAAAAGGCTATTCTTAAAACTAAGATCAAAAGCATATATTAGCTTTATTTTGACAGTTCTTTCTCCTCATTGCCATAAGGAAAATTTGTTGGTTGTGTTTCATGTTCCTGGCCCTGTGAGAAGCTTCCGTTCCACTCTGGTTATTCTTTTCTGGCTCTTGAGACAGATTGCCTGGTTTGCATTCTAGTTCTTCTACATCCTGTCCGGGAGAACTTGAAGCTATGCTTTCCTCACTGGGTCCTAGAATCCTCAACTACCCAATGGGGAAAGATGGTGGACCCACCCCTTAGTATTGTGGGGCCAGCGTAATGCTTGGCACATATCAGCTCCTCATAAACATTAGCTACTGTTATTACCCTGAGATGGTGGAGCAGCTTCTGATCCCATAGCTGTTCAGTTAAGACTTGTTGGATTTATGTTCCAGGAGCAACAGCAGGAAGGACTCAGAATGAGGAGGGTGTCTGGTGAATTGCAGAAAAAATGCTAAGTGTTCCATGAAGCCAGAGCCTGTGTGGCTAATGCCATAAAAGCCAAACCCTCTTCCAGATGTCAGAGCACTCCTGTTCCCAGGCGTTCCCCCAAAGCCAGGCCTCCCCAGCTCGCTTGGCAACAAAAGCCAATAAGCCGCCTTAATTTGGAAAATTCCACTCACGTTCCTGGTCTCTGGCTCTCCACACGTCCCCAGGGTATTTGTGCCAGCCATGACTCCCAAATGTTGGGGAGGAAGAAAGAAGGGAATGGAAAAAAAAAAAGGTAGAGGAAAGGTCGGAAATTTAAACCGAATTGTTTGGTAATGGAAAGTCCCTTTCAAGTCTCTTTAATTCTTTATTTGGATTCCATTGAGTGTGTGCCAAGAGGGAAAAAGGAAAGGTTAAATCCTCCTATCAGATCTGGCAAAGGAGCTGAGCCAAGCAGCTTACGGGAGGGATTAGCGGGTCTGCAAGGCAAGAGTGTTAATACACAGGATGCCAGGGAGCCCCAGGGACCCCTCCTCCAGGCCTTGCCAGCCCCTGGCCTGGAAGGGGGCCTGCAGGAGGAAACTAGCCCAAATGGCAGCAGCTTGATCCCCAAGGAGGTGCCCGGCATCCCCTCTGTCTGGGCAGAAGGGCCCTTAGGCACCCTGGTGGCCATGCTTTGTATTCTCTTCACAGTCACACCCAGGCACAAAGTGACTCACATAGACACTAAATGTTACCACAAATATAGGGCTTCGTGGACTTCATGAGCCCCATTGAGACCTTAAGCCCCTCCCTCATAACATGAAATACTTCCTTTGAGAATTCTGTGCTAAAGTCTCACTACTTTATATGAGCTTCTTACCATCAGCCTTCATTGGAGTAAAACCCTTTTTTTTAAATCTAAGATCAGATCCAAAATTCAAAATGTGTCTGTCTGTGACCTGAAGCATCTGTGTTCAATTCAGCCAAACAGGCATGTTTAGTGAGAAAAAAAAAAAAATGCCTGAAATTCCAAACCAAGTGATGCTTGGGAAAGTTGCTCAGTCTTGCAAACATCAAGGTCTTCATGGACAATCGGGGCACTTCCTAGTCACCTGTCATTGTCCTTGGGGTTTTGTCATGTTGCATTTCTTGTATATCAGAATGACTTTTCAGTGATGGGAAGGACTCCATATATAGGGAAGGTCAGTAAGACATGGCACTCCCCAGAGATGCCACCTGGAGGAAACACAGGTCCTTCCTTCCCTGAAGGAGCTCATGCAGAATGAGGAGGTGGTCGAGGTGACCAAGAGCATGGTCCATTAAGAAGAAACACTCCCATAAAGGTTTTATGAAGTCTCCAGGGTCTGGGTGGAGGAGCCAATCCTCCTTGAGACTACGAGGAAAGGCCTGCTTAGAGTCAGGGAAGGGAGAAAGATTGAACTGAGTCTCCCAGGGCAGCAAAGGAACCTGCTGGGAATAGGAAGGATGGGACATGTCAGTAGAGGAATCATCACATTTATCCAAGAGGAAGAGTGGGAGGAGAATGCAGATGGAGGTACAAAGACTTACTGGGCTGTGCTGGAGTCTTCAGTCAGATTTTCCTACCTTCCTTTGAAAACTCAGACTAAGCAAAGTGTTTATTTATTTATTTTTTTCTACTGTGGTAAGTGGTTTTAATTCTCTTTGAAATGTGTTTGGTGGTTTGTTGTTTTTTTTTAAGAGAGAGTGAGAGAGAGAGAGAGAAAATTTTAATATTTATTTTTTAGTTATCGGCAGACACAACATCTTTGTTTGTATGTGGTGCTGAGGATCGAACCCGGGCCGCACACATGCCAGGCGAGCGCGCTACCGCTTGAGCCACATCCCCAGCCCTTGGTGTGTTTTTTAAAACAACCTTTTTTATTTCTTCTTTTTATATATACATGACAATAAAGTGTATTTTGGCAGATTACACACATGTAGAGTATGACTTATTCTAATTAGGATTCCAATCTTGTAGCTGTACATGATGCGGCATTTCACTGGTCATGTATTCACATATGAACAAAAGAAAGTGATGTCCAACTCATTCTACTGTCTTTCCTATTCCCACCCACCTCCCTTCCTTTCATTCCCATTTATCTAATCCAATGAACCTCTATTCCTCCCCTCCCTATCCTCTTTTGCTGTGGGTAAGCATCTATATATCAGAAAGAACATTTGGCCTTCGGTTTTTGAGGACTGGCTTATTTCACTCAGCATGATGTTTTCCAGTTCCATCATTTACCAACAAATGCTATACTTTCATTCTTCTTTATGGCTGAGTAATATTCAATTGTGTATATACCATATTTTCTTTACCCATTCATCTTTTGCAAGGCACCTAGTTTGGTTCCACAGCTGAGCTATTGTCAATTGAGCTGATACAAACATTGATGTGGCTACATTACTGTAGTATGTTTTTAAGTCCTGTGGGTATAAACCAAGGAGCAGGGTAGCTGGATCAAATGGTAATTCCATTCCCAGTTTTCCAAGGAATCTCCATACTGCTTTCCAGATTGGTTGCAACAATTTGCAGTTCCACAAGCAGGGTATGAGTGTACCTTTTCCCCCACATTCTCGTCAACATTTATTGTTACTTGTATTCTTGATAACTGATATTCTGAGTGGAGTTTTAAAATTAAAAATGTAGCTTTAATTTACGTTTCTCTGATTGCTAGAATTGTTGAACCTTTTTTTACATATATTTTTTGACCCTTTGCATTTCTTCTGTGAAGGACCTGTATAGTTAATTTGCCCATTTATTGATTGGGTTATTGGTTTGGGGGTGTTAAGTTTTTTGAGTTCAGGAAAGTGTTTATTTTTTTAGGATCCTTGATCCTCTGACCCAAAGTGCTAGACTCTGGGTGAACATCCATAAAGAGCCCAGCTCTGCTGACAGAGGAAAGCTGCTGGTTTTGTGTGGGAAGAGCATCCTCTAAGTGCCTGTGAGGGTGTATGTGCATGAAAACACTGGGATTTAGAAAACCATCTGCCAAGCCCTTTTCCCATTATGTTTTAAGTGTGTACGTGTTTTAAAAGGAAATGCAATCATGTGTTTCTAATGTACGTAAGTTAATACATCCACATGCTTCATAAAAATTTCTAACACTCAAGAAATTCTTTGGAGCCTGGATACTTTTTGTCTTAAATTGTCCTCTTAGAAATAGGAAGCCGTCAGTTTGTTCTAAGAGTAGAAAGAACATGAAACAGGTGTGACAAAACTTCATTTTTTTTCTTGACACTAGGAAAAATGATCTCCCTAAAACAAACTTATGGTTCTCACCTGGCCTTTCTCTGTGGCATGAATAGCACCTGACTCCCTAGAAAAAATGACCTTTCATCTTCATTTGGCAAGAATGGCTTCAGTTCATGACCCTTGCCTCAGCATCTACCAATGCCTGCTTTCACTCTCCAAATATGCCAATCTGAAGAGGAAATGATGCGCTCCCCCACACAGGTCACAGCACTGATGTACACCTTTTTTGCTTCTTCTCCTTTGTTATTTAGACTAAAACATAAAGCAAGCCACAACTTCAGGCTGCATATATGACACAACATTTTCTAATTTCCACATTGAAAATGATAAAAAGAAACAGGATAACTCAGGTTAAATAAAAATATTTTATTAAATCTAACATATCTAAAATATTATAATTTCAAAATGAAACTGACATAAAACATTAATATTCTGCACTCATCTATTCATATTGTCTTATGAATACAATTTCTCAAGTTATAATCATATTTTAAACATATTTAAAATTCTCAAAATTTGAATGTCTATGGTACTGGAATGTTCCAGACAGGGACCAGATGGCCACACACACTGCGGTGGTTGAGATTAAGTTTGTATCCACCAAAGGTTCGTGTGTTTGAAGCTTGGTCCTCAGAGCAGTGATATGAAGTGGTAAAACTTAAGAGGTGGAGAGCAGTGGAAGTGATCATGCCATTAGGAGTTCTGCCCTATTTGATGGTTGTTATAGAAGAGAATGGCACCTCCCCACTCTCTGGCTTCTCTCACCATGTGATTTCTCCTCTTGCAGGCACTATCTTCCACCACATGATATAGTCAAAAGGCACTGACCTGAGACAGCAGATGTCAGTGCCAAGGTCTTGCACCTCCAAAACTGTGAGTTAAATAAGCCTCTCTTCTTTACAAATTACCCAGAATCGAGTATTTTGTTACAGCAACAGACCTTAGTCACTTTAACACCTGGGATTTGGTGGGTCACTCACCTCTCATGGAGCAGCCAAGGATATGAGCAGTGGGATTTTCTTTTGAATAGTGCAGAACAACACCCTCCATTCCATGTTTGTACAGCTTTAATTTGTTCATGAAGCATTACCTCACTTGTAGGATAGTTTCCTATTATAGCTCAGATGTGTTTAACATGCATCTGCTTTTATTTTCTATAACCAATCTCCTGGGTCCATTCCGTGAGTCCTTTCAGATAAACTCATTGCTTCAGGAGAGGATGTCCTATTGTGGGATTGTATGGTTACATTCCCTCAGGGAACTTGTCCAAAGGCTGCCCAGCTCATAGTGCCAGGTCTTTTGGCAGCACATTCCCAGCCTCTCCTGGGGTCACAGCAGCTGTCAAACCCACAGCATGCTGTTCCTACCTGTGCCCTGCTCAGAGACAGTATGGGCAGCAGCTTTCCCTTCTCTACCTGCTCACTAGGATTCACCTCAGCTCCCACTGGCCACTATGGAGCCTTTGAGAATCCAGAAGAGGAGAACTTCTGGAACAATCCCATCCCAGCCTTGCTTTGGGTTCCCTCCACCACCTTAGGTGTCATCTGAGACTCCATCTTCTGAAGCCCCATCCACCCCTGGGATGGCTGGCTGACTTTCAGCTGTCCCCACCATTCTGAAAAGTAGGGATCAACTTTAGAAAACCGGAAAGCTCTGCCCCAGGCCCCATCTCTGCCTACCATTGCAATGACTATCCTCTTGTAGTCACAGTTGGCTTGAGGTTACTCCATGATAGTGAAAAGACTCACCTTGTTTCAGTCAGGCATGGACCCCAACTTTTCAACTCCTTCCATGGCCCTCTGGTGTTCAACACCAGGGTGAATGTGAAGCCAGGGGTCAGGTTGCACTGCTTCCTCTTCCTTCTGTCCCTTCCTGGTCCCTTCCTGCACTAAAATAAATGGAGATTTCTAAGGAAATGGACACTACATAAGTACAGAAGACAATTGGAAACTATATTGAAAATTTGTACTCGGATAAAATAGAAAATATCAAAGACATCAAAAAAATTTCTAGAGTCATATGATTGACCCAAACTGAATCAGAACAATATATACAAGTTAAACAAATCAATTTCAAGCAATGAAATAGAAGACACCATCAAAAGCCTACCAACAAAGAAAAGCCCAAGATCAGATTCACAGCTGAGATCTACAAGACCTTTCAAAGAAGAACCGGTACCAATAATTCTCAAATTATTCCATGAAATAAAAAAAGAACACCACTTCCAAATTCATTCTATGAGGCCAATATCACCCTGATTCCAAAACCAGACAAAGACACATCAAGGAAAGAAAACTTCAGACCAATATCTCTAATGAACATAGATGCAAAAATTATCAATAAAATTATGACAATGCAAAAACACATTAAAAAGATAGTGCAACACAATCAAGTGAGGTTCATCCCAGGGATGCAAGGTTGGTTCAACATACAGAAATCAGTAATACAATTCATTAGACTTAAATATAAGAGTCATAAGATCATCTCAATAGATGCAGAAAAAGCATTCAGCAAAATACAGCACCCCTCATGTTCAAAACACTAGAAAAAGTAGGGATAATAGGAGCATATCTCAACATTGTAAAAGTTGTCTATGCTAAGGCCAAGGCCAACATCAATTTAAATGGAGAAAAATTGAAAGAATTCCCTCTAAAAGCTGGAACAAGACAGGGATGCCCTCTTTCACCACTTCTATTTAACATAGTCCTTGAAATTCTAGCCAGAGCAATCAGACAGACAAAAGAAAATAAAGGGATATTCATAGGAAAAGAAGAACTCAAACTATCACTATTTGCTGGTGATATGATTCTATATCAATAAGATCCAAAAAAATCCCACCAGAAAACTTCTAGAACTAATAAATTAATTCAGCAAAGTAGTAGGATATAAAATCAATACTCATAAATCAAATGCGTTTCTATACATAAGTGATGAATCCACTAAAAGAGAAATTAGGAAAACTTCCCCATTCAAAACAGCCTCAAAAAATATAAAATACTTGGGAACAAAAGAGGTGAAAGACCTCTACAATGAAAACTACAGAACACTAAAGAAGGAAACTGAAGAAGACCTTAGAAAATGGAAAGATTTACAAGCTTCTTGGATACTGTCAAAATTGTCATACTACCAAAACTGTTATACAGATTTAATGAAATTCCTATTAAAATCTCAATGACATTCTTCATATAACTCAAAAAAGCAATGATGAAATTCATTTGGAAAAACAAGAGACCCAGAATAGCCAAATCAATCCTTAGCAAGAAGAGTGAGGCAGGAGACATCATAATAGCAGAACTTAAACTATATTATGAAACTATAGTATCAAAAATGACATGATATTGGCACAAAAATAGGTTTGTAGACCAATGGTGCATAAAAGAGGACACAGAGAGATACACACATAAAAAGAGTTATCTCATACTAGAAAAGAATACCAAAAACATACATTGGAGAAAAGATAGCCTTTTCAACAAATGGTGCTGGGAAAACTGGGAATCTATATGCAGAAAAATGAAATTAAGCCTCTATCTCTCACCATGCACAAAACTCAACACAAAGTGGATCATGGACCTAGAAATTAGACCTGAGACCCTATACCTAATAAAAGAAAAAGTAGACCCAAATCTTCATCATGTCAGATTAGGCCTCTACTTCCTTAACAACACTCCTAAAGTGCAACAAATAAAATTGAGAATCAATAAATGGAATGGATTCAAACTGAAAAGCTTCTTCTCAGTAAAAGAAACAATCAGTGAAGAAGATAGAGAGATTACAGAATGGGAGCAAATTTTTACCACACACACATCAGATAGAGCACTAATCTCCAGGATATACAAAGAACTCAAAAATCTTAACACACACACACACACACACACACACAACAAATAACCCAATCAATAGTATAATCGATCAACAAATATATAAAAAATGTTCAATATCTATAGTAAGTAAAGAAATGCAAATCAAACCTACTCTAAGATTTCATCTCACACCAGTCAGAATGACAGCTATTAAGAATACAAGCAAAAATAAGTGTTGGCGAGGATGTAGGGGAAAAGGTACACTCATACATTGCTATTGGAACTGCAAATTGGTGCAACCAATATGGAAAGCAGTATGAAGATTCCTCAGAAAACTCTTAATGGAACTATCATTTGACCCAGCTCTATCCCACTACTTGGTTTATACCCAAAGGACTTAAAAGAAGCATACTACAGTGATGCAGCCACATCAATGTTTATAGTAACTCAATTCACAATAGCTAAATTGTGGAACCAATGTAGATAGATTAATGGATAAAGAAAATGTGATATATATATATATATATATATATACATATATATATATACACACACACAAACACACACACGTAATAATATTCAATTATGTATATATACAAACCTTGAATCCCCTTGAAATATTGAAATCCATTGTTTCATTGGGTAGCTATACAAATACATACAGACATAAAAAAATACAAATTTAGAATTTTTATGGGTGGGAAAATATATCAATGTGCTATTTCAAACACATTATCCCTAGTCTACAGTCAACATGAGTCAGTTGTGATCTGTGTGTTCCTCTTGCTGTTTACTGGTCTTATTTTCAGTATTTTTTTAGGTCAATAAAGTCTCCTTTTCTTTCCATTCCCAGATCTTCCATCATGTCAATACATGTAAACTCCCAGCAATTGTCCACAGAAAGTGTTTGCTTTTAACTGCATCTCCCTCTGGTTTGGAATCTCTTGGAGGGACTTTCAGTACTGGACCATACCTCCCACTGCCTTGTCTATGTGCCCTGGTGTCTGCTATGGTTGGTTGAATTTATCTCAAATTGTCACAAGGTCACTGGGTCACTCAGGACCCTGTACATAGATGGCTACCTTCTCTCTGCACAATAGTACTAGCTTGGTGCACTCTCTGTGGAATGAAGTTTTTACCCCCAGTGCTGACAGGATCTCCCAACAAGGCAAGAAAGAGCTACATGAAGGGAATAAAGTATTCGGTTACATCGTGGAAAGAACACAGGATTTAGAGTTAGACATTAGGATTTTGGTAAGTTACTTAACTTCTTTAAGCCTGAATTTACTCATTTCCAAATTGGAAAGTAGAATCCCTTCTGTCTTATTTTGGGTTTCCTGAAGTACAGCCTATCATAAAGACTTGCCTGGAGATAGTTTACTTAGGAATGTGATTTCAGGATGGTTAGGGAAAAGTAGAGGAAGTCAATACCAGGATGCATGATTCAAATGGCCAAGGCTAAGGGCGATTGCAGCTCACAGCAGAGGTCTTCTGAGGAAATTTATACATGTGTCTCAGAATCCTTTTGTGAGACAAAAGGGAGTCATGCTTATATTTTAGCTACTGTCTTTAACTGTTCAAGGATTCACCCAATGTGCAATCATTTTCATACAATTCCAAGTAGCAAGTGTATGAAGGCTGAGATGTTTGCTATCCGCCTTCCACACCAAAAAAAAAAAAAAGTGAGAGAAAAAGAAAGTGAGAGGTACCTTGAACAAGGCTGAGGAGAGACTGTTCAATTGCCCCTGCATGAAAGCAGCGTCTATTTTCAGTGGCTGAAGATAAATATCGACCCAAAAAGATCACAAAGTGGTATACAAAAGTGTCAGATATGTTCCCACCTTGAACACTTGCACTACTCAGAAATGCTCATCTCCATTAAGTGCAATCTATTGCAAAGTTTCTTCCAGTTGGGCTGGCAACTCAGCCTGTAACAACTTAGTACTAGAAGAAATATGCTGCAGTCTCCACTGCCAAAATCTCAAGGCAATAACTGAAATTCATCCATGACCCATTGAAATTTCCCTGAGAAACTGAAATTCAGTTAAGTCAGTGGGCTCTTAGTCTATTCATTTACTCAAAAATTTCATAGTTTTGTTCAACAGGAAAGAGAAAGAAGGAATGGAAAAAGGAGAGGGAAGAAAAAAGGGAAAGAGAGAAGGGAGGGAGGTAAGGAAGAAAGGGGCAACCTATTGGCCACTTCCACACTGTCCTGTGGGTCAAGGTATTCTTGATTTCTCTCACTTAGCCATACATATGTTCATTAATTGCACCCAACTTGCTTCAGTGGCTAAGTGATACTGGCCTTTGCTATTCCGGAAACCATCATCTCACTTTCCATGGGAATATCTCTCATGGTGACTGGTGGCAGACAGAAGACAGACACTTTAAAGCTTCTCAAAGATTTCCCTTTTCCCAAAATATTTCTTCTTAATTAAGAGCATGTACTAGTCAATTTTGCATCACTGTGACCAAAATACCCAACAAGAACAACTTATAAAAGGAAAACCTTTCTTCAGATCATGGTCTTAAAGGTTCAGTCTGTGATAAGTCAAGTCCATAGCTCTAGGTCCAAGGTAAGGCAGCACATCATGGCAGAAGGACCTGGTAGAGGATCATTGTCCACATTATGGGCCAGGAAGCAGAGAAAGGAAGAGGAAGGAACTCAGGTCAGATGAACTCTTCCAGAATGTGCCCCCAGTGATCCACCTCCTCCATCCATGCCTCATCTGCCTGTGGTTAACAGTCCATCAGTTCAAGTAGGATGGACTGATTAGGTAACTGTTTAATCATTTCAATTGCAAACATTCCTCCATTTTCACAAAAGTTTTTTGGGGGACACCTCATATTCAAACCAAAGCAGAATATTTCTCAATAATACATGTGAAAATTTATATAAAAATGCATGTGAATCCAAATTCTCTTAAACATTACACTTACATAAAATACCAAATACATACAGACCTAAAAATACTAATTTAGAACATAAATTTATAAATTCAATTATTCTAAACACTCATATGATTTTAAACTGAAACTTTCCCACTCTCCTACATGATAGACAAGATAATTTAGAGAAAGGTTTGTCTCATAGCCCTGTACCCAACACAAAGTCCCGCCTTGATCTGCCCACCAATTTCTACAGGACAACCTTGTGATTTTGTTCTGCATGTAGGTACTCTTAAGAAAATACAGTTTCTAGATAATTCATAAACCTTTGAACTTGATGGGGTCCTGTGTTCTTCTCAGATAAAGCTATATCTTGTTGAAATGATCCTCAGTTGAAGTTTGAATCCCCTTCCTGGAAGGACTTACTGTATGCTTGGAACACCAAAGACCATCTATGGACATCTGCCACTGGAAACTCTAGACTCTTCCACAACTGACATATTTGAATAGTGATAAAGCAATTCTCAATTAACATCACTTCCTAAGAGGACACCCACTCTTGAGTGCACACATGAGGAGCTACACAGGGACACATGCACAGACGCATGATGAGCTCTAATGAACTAATGGACTCTAATGGTTTTTCCCTCTTCTTCTCCCCCACTTCCTCTGTTCATTCCTTTCTTCCTTCTTATACTTATCACTGAGGCTCACATATAATAAGCACTCAATAAACACTTCTTGGCTGACTGATATACTAGACAAATTCCAATAAGAAATAATTTAAAAAAAATTCCCTTTAAAGAGCTCATCATGGAACATTTAATCACCCAAAGGCAGTTTTGTGGCCCCAGTTGCCACTGTAGCACCAAGTTAATAGGCTCACATCATTTCTAACTTGGGAGAGCCTCTAACAAAAAAAAATGATCCTGCTAGATGGTTAATGGGACAAAAATTACAGTCACTGTGAAAACTTTAACTTAGAATCCTTAGATCTAAGGATAATTAAAATCACAGCTTGAAGGCTGGAGGAATAACTATTTGAATTTAATTTACTATTGTATGCAATATAAGGGATGATTACTTTCCCCCAAGCATTGTGGACTTTGGTATAATTTCCTTTTTGTGAGTTAAATTTACTTAAGTGTCAATATTTTGCAACTCAAAGTACCAATTAACTTTATGTGATTTTTCCCCTAATAAAAACAACATTCAACAAAGTTGTAAATGCTCTCTCATTTTGCTTTCACCAGATACTTGGAGCTTGAGTTGTATTTTAAAAATGTGTGTGTGTGTGTGTGCATTAGGATCAGACAAAACTGGGTGTTCTTCAACCGAAAGCCTTAACTATCAAGGGGATCCATTATGGCTTTGGTTTTGTTTGTGGATACCTATTCCCGTTTATTTAGGAAGGCAGTATGACATATTTAAAAGAAATGAGGCGTAGGGAACAATGGAAATGGAGCCCAGGTCTCTTAAAAACATTGGGGAAGATGTTTTAATCTTTCTTTGTCTCTCCAAATAATAGCAATTATGATGATAATAATTGAACGTGTATTATGTACTAAGCACTGTTCTAAGTATTTTTCCAACCGCATTTCATTTAATAATTTTAAAAGTCCCTTCTCTCTGTTTTGAAGATAAAGGAAATGAGGTTTAAATAGGTCAAAAGATGTGCTCCATTAAAATCTGGATCCCAGCTATTTAATAGGATTCCTGTCCACTGCTGTTAACCCCCACTCACCCAATGCTATAAATTCAATGTGACACCCTTGTCATTGTGTCATCTCCCAGAGGGAGATGTTACAGGGACCACCTACCTGCTCAAGCTCCCCTCACAACCCTACAAAATAAATACTGAATTATCCAACAGAAGCCATCTGCTCTCCTGGAAACTTGGCTGGCTACAGGTCCTGGGATAGCCCTATGGGCACAAGTCCTGGACCCCCTCTGAGCATCTGCTCAACTCCACATGAGGTTCTATAGGCAGAGAGTATCCCAAGGGGCTTCCCAATCAGACAACAGAAACAGACCCAGAAGCAGGGTTTTCAAAATTTCAGTGGCCCCTGATGCTCAGGGAAGACCAGGATCCCTTCTTGCCCAGGTCTAAAGACTGTATGCTGGCAGTCACATCTTGATCAGGAGACAAAATGAAGCTGATCCCAGAGAAGTAGGAACAAACCTTGGAAAGACCATTCAGCAGCATTCACATTCCCAGGGCCACTGTCCTCCTGCCCTTCTAGGCTATGTAAGGCCCCTCAATGTCCTTTCACAGGACATTTGCTTCAGCAAATGCAAGGATGGTGTCTATTTGTCTTTGGAAGCAAAAAATTCCTGAAGAATGTAGCAATGAACAATTTCATATTGATGATTTATCCTGGGATTGGCTTCCATAAAAAAATTCAGAGAGCTGAAGATAATCAAGTTGAAAGAACAGTGGGGACAGGTTTCTTTCCGCCACTTATTACTCATAGGACTGTTAGAAAGTCATTCTCCCTTACCTGCTCGGTTTATTCACCACGTTTAAAATTGCAAGCACACACACTATAGTACTCCCTATCTTCCTTCCCCATCTTATTTTCCCCTTCACACTTTTCATTTCTGATATGCTAAATAATTTATTTAGACACTTTATCAATTGTCCTGCCCAGTACAATGTAAGCTCATAAAAATGCTGCTGGATCTTCCTGGTCCAGCATACAATTCAATACATAAGAATTCAATAGATATTTGTGGCAGTTGCTGTTGAATGTGTTATGTGATTTGACTAGACCTTATCAGTGCTTTGCCTCTTGAGATCCCATGAACTCTGTGAGTTCATAGAGACTGGGTTAGAAAAGCCTTGAGCTAATATGAATATTACTGAAAACATAAGGGAGATGGTACATCTCAGCCATCACTCTGTTTCTCCAGCTAACACATCTACTATCTCATTAAACAAGAAAGTTTAATGATGCTTAAAATCAGTTTACTACTGCTTTTCACTGTTTTTATGAATTAATTACCTTTTGTTAGAAAAAAATGACAATGGCATTAAAATCACCAGAAGAGCAGTTTGTTGAAGAAGCAAAACAAAGGAGACAATGAAAGAAAAAAGTCATAGATGAAGCATGTGTGACATTTCTCACACTAGTTAACTTTCTCAAACTGTATCTAGTTACCTTAGAAATGAACAGGATCTAAAATAGCACACATAAGTATCCTAATGTGTGTGCAACAAGTGTTAGCTCCTGCTTTCATTGACCAAGTATAGAGCAAGATACCTCCAACCCTAGAATTAAGGGTCTAAGTTGTTGCAATTGCTTATGTGAATGGAGATAGAAGTCCAAATTTTCCCAAATATCTTATTGTCATCTTGAAAGTTCTTTCCAAGAAAAAAGTTCAACAGATAAGTAAAGTTCAGCAAATACCTGGCCATTCCACCTTTATAGCAACAACACAAGTCTTGCCAGCTTGGGAGAATACCAATGAAGTCCTATATTAAGCAGCACTGGTGAGAACAGAGTCTCCTATTCTCGGTGGAGTGGGAACAATGTGGGAAAGTTTACTGGATAGATTATTCTGCTTGCAAGAGGAGAGAGTAGGCATGGTAGAGTACTCTGGGGCAAAGAGGGACACGGCAGGTAAGTGCAAAGGATATTTCTTGCCTTGTGCTGGGGACCCAGCTTTTCTACATTACCATCTGGGGATCAGAAGAAAGGAGCAAGCATATTGCTTTACCTCCATTGGTTGCTAAGCAATGCCAGGGAAGGAGTCAGATGAGCAGAATTTAAAATAAGAATCAAACTTCTCTACACTTCCCATGTTTCTTGAAGGCAGGGACCTTTTCATGGCTATATTTGTCTAGAATACCCTAAGGTTATGCATTGGATCTTAAATATAGTAATAATTGCTATCCTTTAGGAGCAATTATTTCAGACCAGATGCTATCTTGGGTACTTGGCACATTTAACACTGTTTTAATTTCATTGTTCATCGTGTTGTAAGTACTATTAGTTCTACTTTTAGGATGGGGAAACTGAGGCCCAGAAACTAAAAGATTTTATTAATCAAAGATAAATGAGTTTTTGGCAAATTAACAAAGAGCCTCCAAATTTCACTTCCTCAATGTAACAAAGGTTTATTTTTATACACAAAATCCTTTCTGATCTGACTTCAGGGGATTCTCCAGAATGATTTTTTTTTTTCAATGTATTGTGTTAGCACTCCATGTTGATCCTTCGGAATCTGTCATCTTAACGTGAGACCTCCCCCATAAATATTTTAGCAGGAGAAGACAAGTGAAAGATTTCACACTGGCAAATGCTTCAGCTCAGAATAGGCATGCCTCGCTTCCACTCACAGTGGAGGGGCCAGAACAAGCTCCCACCTCACTGTGGTTACCCACACAGAGGGAAGAGCTAGACCTGAGTTACCTGTAACAAAGACTTACCTAAAGTCACACAGGGAGCAGACAGGGTAAGAAAGATGCCATTCTCAATCTCTCAATCCCAACTTCCTGTTTCGTTGCTTTGTCAACCACCTCAAAGTGAATCTGTGTTTAAACAGAAAAGTGTAAACATATCTAAGATTCGCAAATATTGACAAAAAAATTAGAAACTTTGAATGCTTAGAAGAGATTTAGGGCAAGTGTAAATCCTCTTAGAACCTTAAATAACACTCTAGTATGTGGGAAACTGCAGATGCTTCTAGGCTAGGCCTCTTCCCCAATAATGTGATTGGGATAGCTCAACACAAGCCCAAATAAGTAATCTAACGGTTGACAGTACTAGGGATAATATTACTCTAACATGCTTCTGTTGAGCAACCATATCAAATGCTCTTGGAAGTTCTTCATCTGTATTAATTCGTTTCATCCTTACAAGAACCCAGCAAATTAAGTATGACCATGGCTGCTTTCATGTGAGAAAAGTGATTCCAAGAAGGGCCAAGTAATCTCAGTTTCTACCATGAGCTGGCTTTGCAAAACATTTAAAGAAATATCCCTTTCTTTTGCCTTCTTGCCAGATTGCTCTTCCTAGGTTCCTTGTGTATACAATTTCTAGAAACTACATCTACTAATAGCCTTTTCTGGGTAGAAATTGCTCATGGATAAGTCAATACACCAGGTCTCAATAAACTAGAGAATGGAACTGGCCACATCCAGAGAAGTGAACACTGAAGTTTAAAGCTTTGGTTAAATATCAGACACTGAGGATACACAAGGCAATTTCCATGATAAATGAATGGAGGTAAGAATACGAAAAAAGAAGCAAAAATTGATAAACCCCTGTTAGACCAGTGAAGGGGAAGCTTTGGCCCCCTGTAACAAATTGAAATTGCTCAAAGATGCAATTCCAGCAGTTTTGTCCTCCTCATTTATTACCAGCAGCTCTAGTTGAGAATCATGGTCAGCTATAATGGGTTCTCACTGACCAGAACATCCCTTTTCTGTGACCAGATTTCTAACAGAGAAAAAAATAAAAGTGTTTGGAGAATTTATGAGTCTATTTCCCCAATATAACAATTTAACAGATTGGGAGTTAAAGATGAGCACCAATCATGTATCCACTGTTACTAGAGCATTAGATTAGGAACTCTTAGAACATATCAGAAGGGACTTAGCACTCCATCTTTCAAGATCCAACAGTTTTAGGTGTGAAATGAACCATGGAGTTAGAGTTAAATGTCAGATGTTTAGTTTGCTACTCATGACACCATGAACAAATCAGCTGCACTCAATACATATGACTTCCTTATTTGTTTATGGTGAGATTTGCTTCTGTAACCCCTAGACAAGAAATGAAAAAAATCAATCAATACTGTGTCTCTAGTATTGCCCTAGGACTCTTCCTCTCCAGTTTGCCCTCATTCCAGAATATCATATCCCATGTGGAGCCTTTCACATGGCTAACCATAGAACAAAATATAGGATCCTCTATTATAATGGTCTAGTCACACGCCCATCGCCCACCTTCATGGTGAACTCCATGGGACGAGGCTAGTGTCTCATCATGAAGCATTGCATGTCCGATACCTTCAGGACACCTGTAGAAGGTATTTGACAAGGCCCTCTGCAGACTTGTGATTTCAGAAATATGATAAATGAGATCCCTTCATGCTGAAAGACACTGAAATTTCTGGATACTATATAGAAAAATGCTTTCTTCAATACATCAGTGGTCTTTCAAAGAAACAAGAATATGGAAATGTCAAAACCTAAGTACAAAGAGAAACTCCAGAGAGGTTAGCAGAGTACTGAAGTCAGCTCTCACCCAGGGATGCTCCCTGACCCCGTATCCCCGAGCCCTTGTCAATGAGAGCAAACCCAAGGCCCATCCCAAGTGTGGAATCTATAGAAGATTCCCCAGGTGTAAAGTTGGGACCTTAAAGAGCTATCACATCAGCTGAAGGGTAAACATGAAATGAACCCATCCCTAAAGTGATTATAGGGTGTGAACCAGCCTCACACTTCTACCCCACATGGAGGCAGGTTTTCTCTGAACATTCTCAACCAAGAGTTGGCCCCCCACCAGGTTTGTGGCTCCAAAGCTCAGTAACTGGGTGGCCTGAACCCCTTACTGAAAATTTGGATTAAAGTATTCACAGATTGGCAGAACAGAACTTGTCTGGAGAAATCCTGCTTCAAGTCAGGCCTCTGGGATCAAGAATAATTCAGCTCCATTCAGGGCTGTGGAGGACCTAATAGAATAGTAAGTTGTGAAACAAAGAGAAGTTTCTACAAACCAAAGAACAAAACTCTCATTATTCACATGTGATATGATTACCTATACAGAAAAAAAAAAATCCTCAAGTCTGTAGATTAATCATTAAATTCAATAGATAACTTATCAGAAATTCTTGACACAAATTAATATAAAAAAATAAGTACAGACAAAGCAGATTTAAAGAGAGGAACAATTTACAATGGCATAAAATATCAAGTACCTAGACATAAATCTAACAGTGATGGGAAGGAGCTTTTTAGAAAATATAAAACTTTATTGAAAAACATTAAAGAAGAACAAAATTCAAGAAGTGATATATCATGTTCATAGATGAGAAGACTCGATGTTTATGTCATTTCTTTTTAAACTGATCTATAAATGTATAAAGTCAATGTCATTCTAATAAAGTTTTAACAGGTTATTTTCTCAGAAACTTGACATGCTGACCCAAACGTTTCACATCAAATAGCAAAGCTCCAAAGACAGCCAAACCTTCCTGAAGAACAATGTTGGGATTTGTCTTTCAAAATTCCAGGCATTATTATTAGGTGATAGTAATTAAAGCGGGCTGGTGTTGGAATACACAGACACAACGGCACATGAGAAGGAAAAGGAGGCCAGAAAACCAGAACCATACGTGTGCAGAAACTTACTGATGACTGCCAGCATTGCAGATCAGTGGCAAAGGGTCAGTCATTCAGTAAATGGTCTGAGAGCACACCAAATCAATCCCGAGTGCCTTCAGTATTTAAATGTGAAAGGCAACCCTATAAAGATTCCAGAATGCAGCATAGGAGAGCACCAAGATATCTTTATGTTATCCTGAAGGGGACCAGTTTCTAAACAAGAAATAGAAAGTACCCTGAGAAAATGAACAAAGCACTTAAAAATATTAAGAACATCTGTTCATCCAAAATGCAGCCCAGAAACTCAAATGACAAGCCACAAAACGAGATAAGATGTTTGGGAATACATATTGATGAAATTAGTATCCACACTCTATATAAAGCATATTAATAAATAAAGAGGACAATTCAATGGATTTTTCTGGGGGTAAATGAGTAAAGTTTTGAATAAGTAACTCACAAAAGTAGAAACCCTATTGAGCAATAGATATTGAAAAATAGTCTTTATCCCATTAGCCATCAAAGACATGCACACTAAAACCACAAAGAGGGATCTTTTTCATCCAACAGGTGGACAAATATTAACGATGGAAAGGATGGAGTGTTAACAAGTTTGCCAGGCAACCACAGCTCCTGTGCACCACAGGAAGGATGGTCAATGGGGAGCTACTTCGTACAATAAGGCAGTCATTTTTTTCTGATAAGATTGAAATTGTTCAAATCTTGGGGCTTCTTGATTTCAATCCTGGGTATCTATCCTGCATCAATCTTGCCCAAGTACACCATGAGTGTATAGAGTAACGTTGGTAGAAGCACTAGTGGTAAAAGGATAAGAATTTTAAAGAAAGCAGCTAACATGCCTGTTAAGCATGAAATGAACAACTGTACCATATACATTCACTATTAGAAAAACACTGAAGGAATAAGTCGCAGCTACATGCATAATGTGGGTACTTCTCAGAATGTAATATCAAGCAAACAAAACAAATAGAAGATTGAAAGAAATGTGATTCTATTGAAATAAATATGGAAAGCCTGCAAAGCTAAACATATCTATTATGAAAAAATGAAAACATGTGTGGTATACCTATAGACATGAACAAGGAAAGGCTCAGCATAAAATTCAGGGTTGCAACTGCTCCTGAAAAAAAAATAAAGATGGAAATGTGTTGGGATGTAAGTGGAGCTTCAGAAATATTGGATGGTGGTATGGGGGTGCTCATTTACTGTTGTTTTATATGATGTGTGCACATGTCATAATTCATATTATACCTGGTATATGTTTAATATAAAATTATAATGCATTTATTCTTTAATATTTAATATAAATGTGTAAAAGACACAATGAATTCTGAATGAATTAATTATATAGCACCTTACATTGGAAAACATTAACTTATGGATTTTCTTTTACTATTTGATTAATAATAATGATACCATACCAAACTATGCAGGGCATTGAATGGGTACTTTATGCATATTATCTCCTTTAGTCTTCTCAAATGCTTTCATCTTTATTAGAGAGGAGAAGACTGACCATGAAGAGGTTAAGTATATTCCAAGATTTCATGGGAACTGAAGTGGTATCTGTGGCTTCACGGAAGTCAACAAGCCTTAGCTTCTAGTTTCCCATGTGATAGCTACATATTTAATACGTACGTTGTGGTTAATGGACTGATTGTATGATTTCTACTACAGAGAAACTTGTATAATCTTTCCAGTGACCTTCTGAGATGAAGTTTGAGACTGTGACCTCTCCTCCAAGTGAAAGCTGATCAGTGAAAATCAGCAGAGTGGATATCAATTATCTGGGACAACATAAATAAGTCAACTCCAGGTGGGGAAGCCCAAACAATACAGAAGTGAGTGGGCTTGTTCTCTGATAGGATTGTTCAAAACACAAAACTGCTACTGGGGAAGGCTCAGAGGAGCCAGCAAGTGTGGGGTAGTACTTCCCTGAGGCAGCTGCAGGCTCTCATTTTACTTCCACATCCAACCTGCCATGGCATATTTTATTTCTTTCTCTTATAGAGGAGAAAACTGAGGCTTAGATGTGCTTTCTGACTCACTCAAGGACACCTGGCTAGCAAGAACAAGACCTGCATTTGAATTCAGTCTGTGTCTAAAGCCATCTTCCCTCTGTTAGATCTCAAAGATGCACTATCCTTCCTTGCTAGGTCTCAGCCTCCCAGCAGGTAAAGAATGGATGGTTCTGTGATATCCCCCATTAGTGTTGGCATAAGATAAATGAGAGTTTGAATCCTGGAAAGTTCACATTTGAGCCTGGTTAATTGTAACAATTAATATAATAATAAAGTCAATCTTAAAAGATTGTCACAGTGGCTGCAAAACCTACTAAATACTGAAAATGCTTGGAATCTGGGCATTTATATGTAAGACCTGCTCCTGTTCATCGTGCCTTTCTCTAGGTGGGAGATTGGTGAGCTGTGCTTGGATTTTCCACCGAGCAGCTGAGAGGTCTTGGCAAATTGGCTCCCCTCCTCTAGGGCTCCATTTCCTCATCTGCACAGGGGCAATAGACCAGATGACATGAGGAAGGACACAGCCCCAAGGACCACCGTGAGTCCAGCTTCCAACAGGCAATAGCGATAGCAAAGATCTTCTGTCATTCTGTGAAGCAGTGAAAGCAGAAAGTGGGAAACAGGAGTCTCATTCTATTCTCTTCTGGAACAACAGGAATCCTGCCCCTCACCACCCACCTCGCTGGGATCTGGGAAGGATTAATGAGACATAATGTGCCGTGCTCTGCTGAGAGCTATTACTGCCTTACGGGGGAAAATTCCCATTGTTGCCAGCAAACAAGACTGACAATTTGATGAGGTGTGAATATTTTTAGTGTAACAGTATGTAAACACTGCTTTTTTCATCCAAGTCAACACTCTGCGCGCACACCCTTATGCATTTTTATGAGGCCATTTCTTCACGGCTGTAAATAATTCTGTGCTTGCCCTTTTCCTAGAGCTGCAAGAATGTGCTGACCAGGGGCCCAACTAAACCTCTAAGCTGGCTCCTAAGGCTCTCCACATTCTTTGGGAGAATGTTAATAGGCATATTCACATTTTGTACCAATGTATATTTTGCCTTCCCTCTGGCTGATGCAAATTGTATCACTCAAGGCCAAGGGCACAAGAGGTCTCTGTTGGAGAAGGTTCAGCCATTTCCTAGTGATAAATAGGGAGCAGCAACATGATTACCAAAACAGGAAAGGGGAGAGAAACAGGATTCCTCACTCTCAATTGTATCCCGGCCACACTTGCTTAAACAGAAAAAAGCTTGAATCGTCAATCCAATACCATTTCCATAAACATTTCTGCCATTCATTCATCCAACCAGGTTGTGCAAGGCACAAGGGGACAGATGCTGGGGCATGTACTCAGATATAAAAGGGAACCTGACTTAGCTCCAGCCTTTGCAGTGACCTTAGTTCAGTGAATGACTAGACAGACCAAAGAGCAATACAGCTCAGTGATAAGTGTGCAATACACAGATTCCCTGCCACCTCATTCTGTCCATGTGATCCCTACATTGTCACCTTCCCTATAATATGTGAGAAAGAGGGAGTTTCCTTATGCCCTGTCAGGATGGGTACCATTGGCAACTGCTCGATGCATCTACATACCAATTCTCACTCTGCTGCTGATCACATCTCAAGCTCCAGGGCTGTGACTGGGACCCTATTACTGCCCTGCTGGATGGGCCTGGGCAGAGGCCTATTTATCACTATGAAGTGGCTGAACCTTTTCCAACAAGGAGCAGGTGGGACTTTGTCCTGTGGCCTCATCCTGCATCCCCTAGAGTGCCAGCACTCAGCTGTACGCACATATCTGATGCCACAGAAGGCTGACCTGCATGGGGAGCAAGAACACAAATCCAGGCTCTGAAAATAGTAAATCCTATCTTGTCCACCTCCACGGCATTCAATCTAACCACTCTCTCACTGCCGATGAGATTCCTCTCATCCTAGCAACTCTCAGTGCTTTGCAATTTGATTAATGCAATAGCCTCTTAACTGATTTCTCAGTGTCTACTCTCCCTGCCTCCAAATCTATCCTCTCTCCACAATCACACAGTTTTTTAAAAAGCTATAGCATAATCTGTATTGCACAGACTCTCTAATACTTCTGTTAACCCTTAAAATTCAGAATATGTACTATGGCTTTAAGATCTAGCTTCTACAGGCATCTTTGCACGTCTCTTTTACCTATCTCCTTCTTACTCTCTTGATCCAAAACACAAGATCCTCTTTCGAGGTCCTTGGGATGCCCAGCTTGTTTTCACACTCTTGAGTGCATGAATTCGCACTTTTTTTTCTGTCTGGAATCTATCACTTCAAGGTCTTCTCTTGGCTGGCACCACTATACCATGCTTCAGTACAAATCCTTGCTTTTCTCTAACTAAACAAATTATCCACACCCCCACCATGAGGTACCCTCTAACCTAATATCCACTTCCATTTCATGAAGAGCTATGATCATGACCTGAATCATTGTGCACATTTCTTTGCATTTGTATTTACTGTATGTCTGCTCCCACCAAGTTTCTATGCTCTGTAAGAAAAGGGTTTATTTTTGTTTGTTGGTTGGTTTTGTTTTGTTTTGAAACAGGGGATCAAACCCAGGGATGCTTAACCACTGAGCCACATCCCCAGTCCTTTTTATTTTAATTTTGAGACAGGATCTCACTAAGTTGTTTAGGGCCTTAGTAAGTTGTTGAGACTGGCCTTGAACTTGTGATCCTCCTGCCTTAGCCTCTGAAGTCACTGGAATTACAGGTATGCATCATTGCACCCTGTAGGGAAAGCATCTTACCTGCCCTCAATCACAAGGCCTAGCAAAATGCAAAATGCTTTCCAAAGGAGAGTGGCTAAAACAAATAAGAATAATACAAAGGAAAAGTATAACAAAAGTTGACTATTGATGCTGCTCAATCTTCTCTCCAGCCTTCCCCTCCACTAAGAATACCACCTTCTCCAAATCTTCTGTGCCTACCTCCAATTCTTATTCAGCAAAGTTGGTTGAGTCCTAAAATCCATGCCGGCCAGTAACTGACCCCTTGCGCTATGCCCAGGCACTCTAGACACACAGCATGCTGCAGCAGTTCACTTCCCAAAGTCTAAGTCCCTCAGTCCAATGGTTCAGCAAGACTTTCCAAGATGGGTTCTCACTCCTCTAACATTTATCATAATAAATCAGCCCTTTCAAATATCTTCTTGGCTATAGTTTATATATTTATGTTTTCCCCTAAATTTGTGTTGAGATGCTATTTCTCACTGTCGTAGCAGTAGGAGGTATAGCCTTTGGAAAGTAATTAGATCAAGGGGATGACATTTCATAAATGGCATTACTGCTTTTATAAAAGAGTCCTGTTATCATATGGATATGAGCCGTCCCTCAAACTCTCCTATTAATGCAGGGATATTCAGAAGTGAAACGCTCGGACTGTGAGAGCTATAATCTAATCATTCCATCCTGGCTTGAACAGACTGATGGGGTGAAAACTAGGTAGGTGGGATGCATGCTCTGGGAGGTCCATCTTCTCTGTGGCCCTTTCCCTCTCTCTGTCTCTCTTTCTCTCCCTGCTTTTTGATCCTGCCATGAGCTGGGCAGCTTTCCTCCACGGGCCCTTCCTCCATGATATGCTGCCTTACCTCTAGCCCAGAGCAATGGAGAGGACCATCCCATGTACTGAGGCCTCGGAAGCTGTGAGCCCCCAATAAGCTTTTTCTGCTCTTGGTTATTCTTGTCAGGTATTTTGATCATTCTCCTTAATCCTCAAATGAATCAATATTAGATTAAGAAAATACTTGTGCCTTGCTGCTTGAAAGAGAGGCTGCTGACAACCCATTTCTGTTGTAGCAGAAAGAAGAAATGGAGATGAGAGGTTTCTCAGGCAGGTGGTACTGGAGCCAGCCGTACACGGTGAGCCAGAAAAGAAGAGAATTTCAGACAGAATCTGCATAGGCAAAAGCCTAAAGGCAAGGGAACTCAGGGCACCCTGAGCACCCAGGGCATTTCCCACAGTAAAGTGAAGGAGCAGCCACAGATGCACCTGAGGAGAGGAAAGCCCTACCATGAGTGACCTAGTGGACAGTGATGATCAGTCTGGACACTTCTCTGAAAGCAAAAGCAAAGATTTTAAGCAGAGGAGAATAGAGGTTGGAGTTACAGATTTCATTGAACACCTGAGCTTGCCTAGAAGATGCCTGCTCTCTCCTGTGGGGGTGTCAGGCCAGTCCCTGTTCTCCTTGGCCCTGGCCTTGACCTGAGCATGGAGTCATCACAGAGGTACTAAGATTTCTAAGATCAGAAACCACAAACCATTACCTGGGAAACTGGCCTGTGCTTTCTTGTTTAATTTTCTTTTTTTAAATGGTAGAAGATACCCAAAAGAAGTTTCCAGTAATGACAATAAGCAAATGCTACTTATGTAATAGGTTATTAATTAGCCTTCCTGTGCTTCCAAGTGTCTTATTTAAATAGATCATGATATTTAGAGGGAATGCATGGTGTCAGAGGTAACTCTCTTCTGCCTTATGCATGACTGTTGATCCTGATCCAAAACAAATTGAAGTCTGGTGGCCAATATTTAGATGATGAACATGACATTTTCATTTTTTAGGTTATTAATCATTTGCTGTGTACCAGATTTGTTTAAAAGAACAGCCCTTGCATATCATCACACCTTTCCTTCAAGGCTTCTAAAATGTCTGTGGCGAGCCAGCCTCCTCCCCAGTGATCTCCTCAGCAGGCCAGCTATGAAGAGGACCAATACTTATTTGTGCTGATCTGTCTAAACTTGACACAGAGTTAAAGAACAACTTTGTGGTACCAATGCGGAAAAAAACGGTGCTTATAAAATAGACTGTCAGTTGCTAAACTTTAGAGGCTCTGATGTCCAGAGCAATCAGCCCTGGGAAGTATGAGAAGCCTCCATTTGTACTGAACTCTGGTCCTCGGTGGTGTTTTTGTTACCTTGAACAAACAGCTTCTGTCTCTGTCTCTGTGCTCTTCACAGGCTGCAACATAGGGTTAAAGTGAAGCTTTCCATCAAGACTGAAAGCAGGCCACCTGGCCAGGAGGTGGTGTCGCCACTCGTACGGTCACCACCATTAAACAATTATGTTAAAAAAAACTGAGGGTGATTGTTTGGATGCTGATTTTATAGCATTGCATCATAAGCAGGAGTCTGAGGTTTGTTTGATTTTCCCTTTAGTATGTGTCTTAGTCTGTTTTGTGTTGCTGTAACAGAATGCCTAAGACTGGTTAATTTATAGAACAGAAATTTATTTCTCTTCGCTCTAGAGGCTGGGAGGTCTGGCAATTTGGGCATCTGACAAGGCCTGGTCTCCCCTTCTAAGATGGAACCTGGAATGCCGCCTCTTGAGCACAGGAATGATGCTTCTCACATGGCAGAAGAGAAAACAAAGAGTAAACCCACCCTGTAAGCCCTTTGCATGGTGGACTTAGTCCATTTGTGAAGGTCAGGCCCTCGTGATCAAACTCTTTCCTTTAAGCCCACCTCCCGATACTGCTGCATCAGGAATTAAGATTCTAATTCATGAAAGTCGAGGGACACATTCACACCACAGCAGAAGAAAGGAGCATTGAATGGGGAGCCAGGCAGAGCAGGGCCCACACTCCCAGCTGGTGCCCCCAGTCGAGTCAGTCAGCCCCCCTTAGCTTCTGTTTTCTTGTGGGTAAAGAATCACCATGGCACTCTCCCTCTCTCCCTCTAAAGAACAAGGCCCGCATGGATGTGCTGAGCCTCTTCTAATGTTCTCTATCTGCACCCTTAGAAAGGCCTTGCTGGTAATTTTCACTGGAACAAAGGGACTACTTCTAAGAAGGGCCAACAGGAACAGGAGAGATGGGCTGTGCCTTTGTCCTCTCTGAGAAGCCTTCCCTGACCCTCCATTTGCCTCTGGAGCATTGTCTTAGCAGGCTGAGCTTCCCAGGACAGAACTGCATCTGTGTTGGGACCTACTATTCACTGGGTCATCTCCCCAACTGAACTGAATGTTGTTTAAAGAAAGTGATTGTGTTTGACTTTCCATTTTCCCTTCAGGGCTATCCCCCTTCTCTAGCACATGATCAGAAAATATCATTGACAACAGACAAAATAAAAGAGCTGAGATACAGTTCTTCTGACTCCATGTGGACTATGAGAGATAATCAGACCTGTGGCTGGACATTTCAAGTAACATTTTTTTTTTTAAAGAGAGAGTGAGAGAGAGAAAGAGAGAATTTTTAATATTTATTTTTTAGTTTTCGGCGGACACAACATCTTTGCATGTGGTGCTGAGGATCGAACCCGGGCCGCACGCATGCCAGGCAAGCGCCCTACCGCTTGAGCCACATCCCCAGCCCAATCAAGTAACATTTTTGAGCCCTACTCTACATCAGATATCTCAGTAGATTCTAAGTCATTTTTTGAAGTGAGCTCCATAAGCAATGAGAAGGGATCTCCTGATCATTACATATAAAAGGACATGTTTAAATTAAAAAATAAAATACTGATGCTCAGGAAGTGGGCACATTAAAAAGAGATCGAAACTTGAACCTAAATAGTAAAAAAAAAAAGAAACAAACTGCTCATTGAGACAAGGGAAAAAGAATACTACTAGGAACTAAAAGCAAGAAGTGTGTTCAGACTACAGCAGGAAGTCATGGACACCAGGCTGAGGAGTTTGGGATGCGATCTGTGGTGGAGAGGAGCAGTGAGGATTCGCATGCCAGACAACAGCAGGGTCTCCAGAGCTCACTGCACAAGTGCCTGCCAGGCACACCCCCCAATCAGCAGGTGCTTAAGACAACTTGCACACATGACTTAGAGGGTAGGGATCCTATGGGAAGGTCTCTTTTGAATTTTTCTTACGTTTTTTGGACTGGCTGACCTGTGTATAGTCTCTTCCTATCTGACAGTTACTCCTGAATCACATGGAATTCATATTTGGAATTTCAACACAAAATAAATTAGCCTCAAATAAAATTAAATGAACCATCCAATCCTCCTCCAAGAAAGAAACGTTCCCCAACCTGAGAACAGTGCCTCTGTTCAGATTTCCCCACTTTCTTCTTCCTGTGAAGAAATGTTATTGGATCTTTAGGAGCTAGGAACACCATGGACCCACGTGTGGACACAGCTTTCATCCCCCAAATAAGTACCCAAGTGCATCACTACAAACGTTGGTGAGGTGCTAGAAGAAAAAGTATTGGATACTAAGAAAACACAAAGCAAAGCCAAGTGATCTCTTCTAGGAAGTCAGAGACATTTTTTTGCCGTAGAACCATGCTTCAGCTTCAGCAAGGATGAAGGTCATTGGGCACATGAGCACAATGGTGTCAGTGACACTTCCAGGAAAGGGTGATTGCACATAAAAATATCAGAAGGTATGAGGAAAGCTTGCTCTTGAACGCTTAAAGGATCAAGGGCCATTCAGCAAATATTTAATGAACACTTACTGTGTGCTAGAACATTCGGGCAATAAGACTGCAAAAATAAATGCAAAGTACCTCATCTTAAGAAATGATAATGATAATAAATATAATTAACAGTCATAAGCAAGTGAGATAGAACCAAGCCGTATAAAATAGTAATAACAATTTTTTATGACTGATTATTTTCTCACCATATGCCAGAGAGTGCTGTAAGCATAATGCTTCTTGAATTGTTTCCTTTTCAAAATAATTTTATAAAAGAAATTCCATTTTTAATCAACTTTATAATGAGAATCCAAAAGCTTAGGGACATGAAGCATATTGTTCATGTTGGGACCGATGCTAAATGATGAATACTAAATTTAATCACAGAAATATTTTACTTCACGGCTATTGTCAGAAGCATATTCATTTATAAGATATTCATAGTCTATTATGGGCCAAGGATACTGGGCCTCAGCATTGCCTTCAAGAAGCTCACAATCTCAATTCTAGCAAAAGACACAGACAGTGAAATAAAGCACCAATATGTTAACTATTTCAATCAATTTTAGTTATAATTTAAATGCAATAGAATACACTATTAAGTGTAACATTAGATATTTTGAAAGATGAGTGTAGTCATGTAAATACTGCCATCCTCATGATTCAGACACCCCCAATGTCCCCAAAGCAGCCTCATGTCTCTTTGCCCCCATCTCCTGTTACTCCCAATTCCTGGCAACCAGTGACAGGATTTTTGTCACTATAGCTTCCCCCCCTCCTTTTTTTGTTGGCAATTTTACATAAACAGAATCTTACACCATGTAGTCTTTGCAACTAGCTTCTTTTTCTTAGCATAATCAGTACTATCTTCCTTTATGAATATCATCCAATTGAATAAATACACCAAATTTGTTTCTCCATTTGTTAGTTGATAGGCATTTGGATTGAGTCCAATTTCCAGTTATCGTGAACAAAACTAGTATGAATAGACAAATATTTGTATGAACACATGCTTTCATTTTTCTTAGGTAAATACCTAAGAGTGGGATTGCTGGGTTGCATAATAAATGTATAGTTTGCTGCATAAGAAACTTCCAATTTTTTTCCCCCAATGTGACTATTCAATTTTGATTTTCCAGCTGCATTCTGTCCCTAGGACCTACTTGTCTACCAAATCTTGCCCAAATCTTCAAAGTCTTCCCTCTTATTCCACTCCCCTTCTTCCTTTGACACATACTGCAGGGCCAAGAGGTCAGGAAAGAAATTCTGTTTGCTCCCATTTCTCCTTACATGTTCTCTCAAAACTCCAGCTCCTCCTAAAGTACATCCACGGAATACCCCCCTCTCTACAACACATCTGTGTTGCTATCATTCAAGGCTCTCATTACCACAGCCCTTCCCATACTGAAGAGATCAGTATTTACATACCTAACTTCCTTTTATGCCATTATTTTTACATCATACTTTGTTTCCACTTAACAAATACGTTTTCCATCTACCTCTACAAAAACACGTACAAACACATATGTATGCACACAAACACACACACACACATATACACACACACGTATACACAAACACTCATAAAAACATATATATTAGGTATGGAGAAAGGAAAAGCTGATAAAGGGCTTGGCAGTTTATTTGAGAAGCTGTGAGGTGGAATAATTTTCATTTTTAATGGTAAATTGAAGGAAAGCTGAACTAAGATGGAGATAGTTGAGCAATGACAGATAGGTCATGCATTTGTGTACAGAAAGAAAGATCAAGGCAGAAGCACGATACAGGCAAAATCCTTGGAGTTAGAATATGCCCAGGCTTCCTGAGAAAGTCAGAAATCCAGTGAGCTAAAAGAGAAAGCTGAGGTCAGAGATGCAGGTCATGCTGAGGTTTCAAAGTTGCTTTGGTTGGGTGTGAAGTCACTGTTTTGAGCAGATCAGTGTGATCAGGCTCATGTTTGTAAAGGTTTATTCCAGCTGCTCAATTGAACAGAATAATAGAATGGAAGACAGTGGAACAGCTGACAGCCTATTGCAACAAAATGAGAAATAGATAATTAAGGTAATAGTGGTTGTATTAGATGTATATTATGAAGGTAAAGCCACCAGGGTTTTCTGGATATTTAAATATGAACTGTGAGTTAAACGATACCGCTCCAAAGTTTTGGGCATGGGTGAGTAAATGGATGAAGATACTGTGGAGAGAAGATATAAGAGAGGCACAGGAAGAGGATGAGATCTCGAGCTCAGTTTCAGAGACTCAATGACTTCCGAGACTCAATGTTGCTCCCTGGCTCTGCATTTCCATGGCATTCTCACCTAAGGAAGCCAGTCCTCTACTCTGCCTAAGACATCTGCCCCTAAGGTATGAACTCTGCATGGTTTGGATCTGGAGTGTCCCCCAAAGAGCCATGTGTTGAAGACTTGGTCCCCAGTGCAGCAAGGGTCAGAGGTGGAGGTTTGGGGAAGTGATTGGATCACGAGGACTTTGATTCCATCAATGGAGTAAGCCATCGATGCATTAAAAATTTGATAGCATTATTGGGAAGTGGTGGAAAATGTAGGAGGTGGGGCCTCATTGGAGAAAGCAGGCCACTGGGTTGTGCCCTGGAAGGATACACCTTGTCCCCAGCAGGCCCTTCCTTCCTCTCTCTGCTTTTTGGCTGCTATGAGGCAAACACCTTTGCTCTGTCATGCCCTCCCTCCCATGATCATCTGCCTCACCTTCTGTCATATGGAGCCAGCTAACCAGGAACTGAAACCTCTAAAACCATGAGTCAAAATAAAGCTTTCCTCCTTCAATTTGCTTTCTCAGGTATTTTCTCATGGTAGTGTAAAACCAATGGTCCCCATGGCCATTTCCTGAATCTTGGCATCACAAACTGTTCTCTCTTTGATGCTTGATTTCAAGTACTCTACTCTCTGACCACCCTGATAGCTCTGGATTACCCTAAAGCATGATTTCCCCTCTTCTTCAGCCTCTTTTAGAAATCCAATCCATTGACCTCAGATTGTCCTTTTCTCCTCTTTGCACCTCCCGTCCCCTCCTCACCTACCTTCAAGTTTGTGTCCGCCATCTACAGAGTACCCCTCTCTCCTCCTTCTGCTGTCATAGTCCATACCACAAACCCACTTTGATCCTAGTAGATTTCAACACTTTGCTACTCTATTACTGTATTTAAATATGGGGATTTGGCTGTTGAAAACCTCACTAGTCTCACTTTAGACTTATAATCACCAATTCTCAGGGGTTACCCAACCCTGCTTAACAACTCCAACTTACATCCTTAACTAAGGTCTGTTTAAATATGGATCCTTAACTAAGATACTGTTTAAATACTCTTTGGGATGACCATTTTATATCTTCTCAGATCCTTTCAAAGATTTAATTCTCCCTTCCCCTTGTTCTCTGCTGGTGATTTTGTTTCATATGAAACTGAGAAAACATATGTAAATGTGTTTTCATGCAGATGTATCCCTTATGTCTCTAAACCAACTCTACCACTCTGACTATGCCTATACTGGTATACCTTGGCTTGCTTCTTGTCAAAGTGGATGAACAACCTTGTTCCTATCTGTCATAGTCTGTTTTCTGCTGAAGAATACCTGAGAAGACATAATTTATAAATAATAGAAGTTTGGCCCCTTTTCTGGTGGGTAAGAAATCTCAGCACATGTCACTGGTATCTGGAAAGAGAGCTCATGCTGTGGCACCTGTGGTAGAAGAGACAGGAAGGGTGTGGGTGAATTTATTAGGTAATCTGGAGCCTAATCTCATGCTAACTAATTCACTCCTATGATAATAGCATTAGTCCAGTCGTAAGAGGAAAGCTCTCTGACCAATTCACCTCTTCAAAGTCCCAGTTTAAATGCCACCACAATGACATTGAATTTCAATGAGGGTCCTGAGAGGACATTCAAACCAGAGCACTACCTGAAGCCACTTCTTTGATCGGAGTCTGTCTTCTCTCACTTATTAGAGGAATTCCCTTCTCCATCTGTGTGGTTCTCACCATCTTCCCCACCTTCTAGTCTATTCCCAGGAGCATTCAAAGGTGCTACAACAAAACCCGTCATAAAAAAAAACATGCTTCCATGCATCCCACATCACTGAGTTACTTCCCCGTTTCTTTGCTTCCCTTAAAAATATAACCTCAAAAGAGCTGTAGCCATGATCCCATTTTTATTCCTTAATTTCCTTTTAGTTCATTTTGGTTAGGAATTCCTCCATCAAATCACTGAAAATACTCTTCCAAGGTCATTAACCATCTCCATCTCCCCAATTTTACAGTTTACTTTACAGCCAATCCTCTTCCTCACTTTGCTCAGTATCTCTTATGGTCTTTGACAGAGCTTTCTCTCACTCTTTCTCAGTGTTTCCAGGACACCACCTTCTCCTCATTTTCCCCCTGCCTCCTGCACATGTTCTCAGTCTCTTTTGCAGGGTCTCCCTTGAAGGGCCTCAAAGCACAATGCTCAGGACTTTTTTCTCCCCACTGTCCTTCTTGGTGAGCTCATCCTGTCCCGTGCTGGTAAATGACACCTCTGTACCGAATGCCTGCACAGCTGGACATCCAGTAGGTCTCTCAGTCTGAACAAAGTCAAAACAGAACTCTTGATTTCCAACCACTACTAAAAGCACCACCAAACACTCAACCTACTTTTGTCCCCGGTTTTCCTGTAATGAATGGCAACACTGTAACTCACTTGCTTTATCAGTTTGAATACCACGTACTGGATTGCTTAAACAAAAGAGACTCATTTTCTCATGAATTTTAAAGGAGCTGTCCAAGATCAAGGTGTTGGCAGTTTTATTTCCTTCTGAGACCTCTCTCAGAGCTGCAGTATATCTGATGCCTGTGTGTGAGAACTAAGTTCCTCTTCGTGTAAGAATGCCAGTAATATTGGGTATCCATCTTACTTCATTTTATTTAAATGCCTATTGGAAGACGTTATCTCCAAATATGGTTACATCCTGAGGTCCTGGGGTTAGAGTTTCAACGTGTGAATCTGGGGAAAGTGCACACACCTCAGTCCTTAACAGTTGCTTAACCCAAAACCTTAGATGTCACCCCTATTAGTCTGATTTTCCACTTACTATCACTGAATCTTCATCTAACTTTGAACACATCTCAAATATGTTCACTCATAATCTCTACTTATAGAATTCCAGTAAAAGCTGTACCTATTAATTCTTCTGGGTACTTATAGGCAGCAGGGTACCCAGGCTCCCACACTACTAGAGGGGAATTAAAGGGGTTGATTCCTTCAGTGGCTTCCTGAAGCTCTCAGACTGAAATGGCCCACACGATCCAAGGCACCCCTTTCTGCCTTAACACCCACTCTTTTTCTCCTTGATTGCTGCACTCTAGCCACTCTGGAGTTCTTGATATTCTTTGTACACAAGTAACAATCACACACCAAATAATGGTGGTCCCATCAGCAACAGACCACATATATGACTGTTGTTCCATAAAACTATAATAGAGCTAAAGCATTTGCCATGTGACATTGTAGCTGTCATGATGCTGCAGTGAAAGACATTGATCAAGTGTTCATTGGTGATGTTGGTGTAAATAAACCCATAGTGCCAGTCATATAGAGATATAGCACAGATAGTTTTGGACAATACATAATACTTGGTAAGGATAACAAATTACTATGTTACTGGGTGATGTATTTACTATACATTTTTGTTATTTTAGCATATACTAATTTTGCTTACAAAAATAAGTTTATGCTCTGCTACCCCAACAGCAGTTAAGAAGAAAATAGTATTTGGGGAAAACATCATACACACACACACACACACACACACACACGGAAGAAGGGAGAGGAGAGAGAGAGTGAGTTCAGTAAAGGAGAGTAAATGTCAAGAACTGAAGGCAGAGACAGATTCACCTGTTAATAGGTTAATGTCTATCCCTGTTCCAGAGGAGTTATAGACGTGATCTTTTTATCCCTCACACTCAACCCTGGGTCTGGAACAGTCAGTGCTTAAAAGAGGCTAATAGGATAAACGAATGATAGGTCACGATGGGAGGTATAGACAGTGTGATGTAGGATAGGAATATGGTTGGAAGCATCATGGATTTCCTAGGGCTGCTATAACAAAGTTCCAAGGCCTATGTGACATAAAACAAGATAACTTGCTTGTCTTACATTTTGGAGTCTGAAAGTTTAAAATCAAGGTGTCAATAGGGCCATGCTCCCTCTGAAAACTTTAAGGAAGAATCTTAGCCTCTTAGCATCTGGTGAGAGCCACCAATCCTTGGCTTTCCAGGGTAGATCCAGCTGGACCATTACAATATCTGCATTTGTCACGAGACAGCACCTCACTGGGTGTCCCCTTTTCCTCTTCTGATCACAATGGTACTTTTGGATGAAGTGCTATATTCTAGTATATGACTACATTTGCAATGACACCACTTTCAAATAAGGCTACACTGTGAGGTCCTGAAGGTTAGGACTTCAACATATACTAGGAGGGTGACAATTCAACTCATGGAGTTCTGGAGACAGGTATGAGAAGGAAACATGGGCCCCAGAGTGCCTCATCTCTCCCAAATGCCCAGGAGGACACAAATGCAACCAGAATGCTCCCGCAGGAAGATGGGGAGTGAGCTTAATGTGTACTCACTGACAAGACAGTCCATTTTGTAATCTCCACCAATCAAATGCTAGCAACTTCTGGCTCTTCCCGCGGTGCCAAGTCGTTTTTCCCAAACAGTTTATGACGGGCTTCTCAGCACTGTTTATGTTTTCAGAATATTAAGAATGTTTAGTCACTTTCTCAGGGAGGGGTTCTCAGTGCGGTTTCTAAGAATGTGTTGAATGTGTTTCCAACCAGGAAAGGCGCCAGAGAGCCTTTGGTGGAGCAGGCTGAGCCTTGCAATCACAAACAGATGACAGAGCTTCCCGGTTCCAACTCCAAGAAACCAGCAAGGGTCCTCAACCAGCTCATAATTAGCCTGGCAAAATCACCATCTTACAAAAATTGTCAAGGACACCCCCTGTTCTATCAAGTCCCCAACTCTCCAGGAGACTCAATTTGCTGATAAGGTAAAGGGACCCAATCTTCCCAGCCTTGTGACCTAGAACACACAAAAGACTTGTGTTCGCCCTGGGTTACAAATAGAATGATATGCTGAACCACGACAGGACTTTGGTCCCCTCCCTCCGTGCATCCACTGCCTCTAATAAGCTCTTATATCTGCTAAGGTCCTTGTGAGCTTGCAGCAGGTTCTGACTCTGACTCCTTCAAATAATAAAAGAAAAGTGTCCATTGAATTGGCTGGAATTGCCTGTGGGGCAACAGGAAGCCCCCCCCAAAATCTAAGGCCCATGGGGGCAGGAACTCAGGACATAACTAGGGACTCAGAAATGGGGGAGCTGTCATCAGTGCAATCTCACAGAGGACAGATCCAAGAACTCTGGGGGTCTACAGGTCTTCAGTCTGGATTCTAATTCCAGTCTCACCTAGATCATCTTCCCTCTTGGGTAAAGCAAATGAAGAAGGGGAGGCCAATTTTCCAACAAAGAGGGCTGTCGTCAGAAGCAGGGAGGGTGGGGAATGTGCTGAGTAGACTGGAGGGCCAGCCCTGCAGGGGGGCTGAGGCTCATGCTGCCGGGACTCACCTACTCACCCAAAGGCAGGTCTGTCTCTGCCTGCCTTCCAGACCTTGGAAACCCCGTAAGGTCAGCAGGTCCCTAGGTCTGTGTTATGTACCCCCAAACCAGGGGCTAAGGGAGCCAGTTGGAGAAGCTACCTAACAAGAAAAATGTCTACATGTGAATTTCCAAAAGAGAGTGCACAAGAGCAGAGGCTGTGGATACCCCTGTTCTTCTCATCTAAAGTTCACACTCAACACGGTTCTGGAAAAACAGTGCGCCCTGCTCCAGCTCCTGCAGGACAAAGAACAGTTTCTTGAGTGTGGCAGAGCCCCTCCCTAGTGGCAGCCTTCTGCTCCCAGGATGCTTTCCCAGCACCGAGCACCCCGCACACCTGCACAGAGTCTCCTGCACACTCACCTCACTACAGGGGAGGTGCCCATACCTGTGAGTACTGGGCAGCAAAGCTTCCTGGAACAAGCAGAAACTCACCTATTTCTCCAAATGCTAATAACATGGGCAGGGAAGATGGGAAAGGACCACAGCCAGGGGAAGAGGGAGGAGCCACAGGGCAATTTGAAGGTCACAGGAGGAATGTCCTTGGGCAGAAGAGTGCCCTAGTAAGAGCATTGTGGTCACCAGAGGGCAAAAAGGAAACTTCAAGTGTGATTTAGATGATAAAATTTGTCTTAAAAGTAAAAATAAATATGACTACAATAAAAAATAAATATCAAATGTATGAATGCCTCTGCCCAAAAGTATAAGCATAGAAATAAACAATAAAAAATTAAACAATAAAATAGATATTTGCCACAAATATATCAAAAATGCTAATTTATTTCTCTATAAAGAATTCATTTAGACTAATCATAGAATGAATCATAGCATGAGCAATATGTATAATTGTTCAAGAAATATTTATTGGGCACCTATTAAGTGTTTGGTTCGGAAAAAAAAATACAAATTGCTCAGAATTGCATGAACAGAAGCCAAATCTCCCTCACTGTTTTAATAAATGCAAATTAAAACAGCAGGAACTTGTTACTATTACCTATCAGATTGGCATTGATTAAAGGGGATTATAAAACATGGTTTTGGCAAGATTTTAGGGAAATGTATATTCAGACACTAGTGATAGAAGAAGCATAGGCTGCTAATACTTCTTTTCAATTTGGCAAAAGGTGAATATCTACTAAAATATCCTTTAACTCCAAAATTTCACTCCAAGGAATTTTTTTTCTGTAAATACCCACAGATAACGCTCAACAAAATAAGGCCAAGAATATTCACTGCAGTATTGTTTAGGAAAGAAATACAAAATTAAAATACTCCAAGCTGAAAATAACCTACAAGTTCATTAATAGGTAATATGTTTGTAAATTATGTACATTTACATAATGAAATACTATGAAATATTAGAAAGCATATCCTAGTATGATGTAAGTGGGATCTTATGTTTTAATGTGAAAATATCCACAATATATGTTAAATTTAAAGGAACAAAAGACACAGAACAGTATTTATAGAATGTTCTCATTTGTGTTAGATGTGAGTATGGGTTTTGTGTGTGTGTCTCCATTCTAATCTATTTGCATAGGTTCATTATATGTGTAATAATATCTATTTCACTTTATTCATCTACTTTCTAGCTATTGTATGATATTTGTATCTTGAAATCTGCAGATTTTTAAAAATGAATTTGTTTGGGGACCATGACATTTTTATGGATATTTTGCATTGGAGAGAAGCTTCTCTCTCTTTTTTTTATTCTTGAGATATTTAACTTTCATGTGCTAACTTGACCGAGTTATGGGGTGCCCAGATTAAACACAATTTATAGGTGATTCTGAATACGATTAGCATTGAGTAGGAAGGCTCCCCAAAGTAGCTTGACTTCCCCAATGTGGGTAAACTGTCCATTATGTTGAGGGTCTACAGAGGGGAGAAAAATGGCAAAGAGAGAGAGAGAGAAGGAATTCATCATTGTCTCTCTTACTGCCTGCTTGACAGCAGAGACATTGGCCATCTTCTGCCCTTGAACAAGGATCTATACCATCAGTATCCCTGTCTCTCAGGCCTCAGACTTAGACTGAATTACATCACCTATTTTCCTCAAAGTCTATTAGCAGATGGCAGATCTTGGAATTTCTCAGCCTCCATAACCACATGAATCAATTCTTCATAATAAATGTGCATATCCTACTGGTTCTGCTTCTCTAGAGAATGCCAGTACAATTCTTATTTCTATGTTTTTTATCAGAGCCTCACATATGTGTCTAGCTTTTGAACATAGCATGTCCAGTGGAGAATCTCCTTTCCACTTTCCACATCCAGCAAATTTGGTATAGTCTGCAGTTTTTTTAACCATTTAAATAACAGAACATTGTGTATGTATTTAGTAACCCCAAGATCTGGCAGTCTTAAAAGAAAGAAACATAGACAAGGGTCCTTGGACCTTTTCCAGAACCAAAAAGGCAGCTACTCCTCTAGAAAAAAAAAAATACTTGTTCCCTTATAATAACACAGTTCCTATACACAGTGTTTGAGGCAAAATAGCCAGACCTAGACTAGTTCTATCTAGTAGATTTAACCTTTCTTTCTGATAAGTATTTCCTAGGAGAGTAATGGAATATAGTTAGCTGGTCAGGTGAGGGTTCTAGAAGTAATTGCTAGAATCTTGGAATAGATGAAGCACCCTGAGATGCCCCAGAGTACATCAGGAACATGTCAAGGGCAATTCAACCACAGGGTTTAAGTGAATTTCCCCATTTACATCAGTTACATTGGGACACCCCAGTGTAAATATTCAGAATTTGGGGAGTTTCCCGGAGATGAACAGTTCTTTTGGGGAAGAACATCCCAGCACCCGTTAAAGGCCCAGAATGAGAGATACAAACATTTAGGGCCAGCAAGACATTTTTTGAATTAGTGCTGGAAGTCATGGCTGCAAATGACATGTTAGTGCCTGCCTTCCTGTTCATGTTCTTGTTATTAATGGCTGTGAAATATTACTGAAGTCACTCCACAACACCAAAAAGCTTCATGGAAGCTGCCATTCACCAACACGGTAACCAGTTGTCTAATTAAAAACACAATATTCCAGCTTGACCGAAATTTAGGAAGTCACAGTGGCAGAGAGCAAGTCAAGCATCCTGAGAGAGACACATGGGAGTCAGGCATGCTTGCGGTATCATTGTGCCTGTTGGCAGGAGCTGGGAGAGAGTCCTGGCACAAGTCACATTTTATGTAATAAAAAATAATAACAGCAACCAGCCTTATTTTGTGTTCACCATATGAAAGCCTCTGTTTTCAGTGCTTTTATGTAATGCTCATTTAAGTTTCACTACAGCTTTACCGTACCCATCCCTGTTACTGTTATTGACACATGCAACCTGGGAAGCTGAGGCAGAGAGATGGGGGAGCAACAAAGCTAGGGCCCCCAGCTAATCAGTGCATATGGGGAGCATTGTAGCCCAGGTGGGGAAACTTCAGTTCCCATCTCAGCCATTCTTTAGCTCTCTGCAATACATGCCTCCATCAAGACACCTCTACTTGAAATTTTACCCATTGCACAGCTGATTTCCCTTCCATTGCACAGCTATTCTGTAAGTAGTAGAAAGGTCATGGGAGTGGAGAAGGGAAGGCATTGGGACTAGGTGTACCTCTGTTTGGAATTGCTCAGCCACTGGCTCCCCATGACCCTTGAGCTGACTATACAATCTCTGACTTAAGTTTCCTCACCTGGAAAAACAGCACAAGAGAACCCTTCTTGCAGCACATGAGGATTAAATGAGACACTGGCAATGTTCCCTGTGCAGGGGAAAATGCAGTCAGTGCTCAATATATATTGGTTACCTTCCCTGTTTCAGCTCTTTCTTTTACATAGTCCCTCATTCACCCTCATTTACTTCAAAAAAGAAATATGATTACAGAGAGCTACCACCTTGTTCTTCAAGAGCCCTACTCTGGTTCAGAGCACTTCTCACAGAGGCCCTCATTGACTCATTTGCTCACTCATTCACAAACACAAGATGCTCTATGCACCTTGTTTGGCAGTATTAGTTTCCTAGGGATGCTATAACAAAATATTGCATACTAGTGGCTTAATACAGAAGATACTTATTCTCTCACAGTTCTGCAGTCTAGAAGTCTGAAATCAAGATGTTGGCAGGGCCACTTTCTCTTCCTGAGTCTCTAGGGGAGGCATTTTCCTTGTGTCTTCCAGCTCCTGGTAGCCAAAGGCATTCCTTGGCCTGAAGCTGAAGCACCTTAATCTCTGTTTCCATAATCAAAGGACCTTCTACCCTATGTGCTTCTATCTTCTCATACTATTTACCTCTCCTTAGAAAAGTATCAATTTTGTTGAATATAAGGACCTGCCTTAATGACCTCATCTTAACATGGTTAAATCTTATTTTGACCACGCTTCAAAATAAGGTCACACTCACAGATGCAGAGGTTAGAAATTCAACGTGCCTTTTGGAGAACACAGTGAACCCTTGGGAGAGATGACAAATGCAGTGACATAGCATTGGTCCAGGGAAGGCAAACAGAGAAACTGAGGCACATACTGGGAACTTTCAGTCTATTTGCTCCTCACATGTCTCCTAGCATGAATCCTCCACCAACCGGCTTTCACTCTGAGGACAGCAATATGGAGGAAAACCATGGAACAGGTCATGAATATGGAAGGAAACTCCTCGTTGAGACGCAGAGCTGTGGAGAGTCACCATTTCTCCCTGTCATCTCACCATGAGTAGGACCCACTCCATGTCACCAAGGAGGTTATAAATGGGTAAGTGAAGCAACACCGTGGATGACTAAGCATCTCATTGCTGGTAAGTTCAGGGTTGGAATTCAAACCCAGATCTTCCTGGCCTGAGCCTGTGGAGCGACCAGAACCAGTAGAGGAGAAATCTACCACAGTTGCTCAGGCTTTACACACATAAGAAATTAGTGCTGCAATATTATAATGCCTTCATAATGGAAGTGACAACCACCAGATGGGGACATGCTAAGCTAACCAAGGGGATCAGGGGTTACTTACTGAGCTGAGTGGTTTTCATAACCTCCCCCCATCTTTCTCCCTTTCCTCAGTTCCCACTGTCTGTGCTGGCCCAGATGGAGCAACTCTGGAAGTGCATGTGCCCATCGGGGCTCTGGCGAGCTGGCCACAGGGTGGAGCGCTGAGTTGTTGTGTGGAGTCTGAGACTCATAGCACCTGAGCTGGCCTCCCTGCTGTCCTCAACCACTCTGTGACCTCGGGCAAGTTTCACTGAGCTTCTGTTTCCCCATTTGGAAACTGAGAGGAATTATGATTAGTCATTAGGAGTTGTGAAGAGTACAGTAAATGTGCAACACACGACAAACATTGTGTACAGCACCTTTACTTAGTATGTATTCGACTAACCTGACAACACTTAGGTCTATAAAGCAGTGGGCTCTCCTCTCCCGTGGCTTAGCTCAGTGCACTAGATTCTTGTAACCTAATCCAAATGGGGAAAGCATGAAATGAGAGCACTGGAATCATAACACAAGCATAATGGGCTTCTGCCCGAGGGCAGTCGTATTTCAAGCCAGGCAGTGAGGAAGTAAGAAAGCACAGAGACCACTAGTTTCCTAGGATGGTTATAACACAGTACCACAGACTCAGTGACTTAGCAAATGTATTTTCTAACACATCTGGAGGTTATAAGTTTGAAATTAAGTTGTTAGCAAGGGCCAGGCTCCCTCTAAAGCTTCTAGGAATTCTTGAATTCCTGAATTCTTGCCTCTTGCAGCCTCTGGTAGCTATAGGGATTGTACAGGCTGTAAATGCATCAGTCCTCCATCTTTAAGGACATCTTATAAAGACTATGACTTCATCTTAAGTAACTACATCTAAGGACGACCCCTGAGAGACTTGATTTTAGGACTTCAACATATCTTTTGTAGGGGACACAATTCAACCCATAAACAGACCCTGCAGACCAGACTGCAAGAAGATGGATTTCTACCCTGTCACCAGGCCCAGGCTGTGGCCTGGCTGATGAGGCCACTGAGCTCTCAGCCCAAGAGAGCCCCATGTGCACACACCTCTCTTCCCTGCTTGCATTCAGTGACATCATGCTGACAGTTAGAAATCTGCCATGCTGAGAATATTCACACCACAAAAATCAGTGCACACTGCTCAGAGAGCCTGCTGTTCCACATGCCCACTGTGACCTTGGGGAGTCACTGAGCTCCTGGGGCAGGGAAAAGATCCAAGACCTGTGGGTTTAGGAGATTAGAATGGACAGACCTGAAGGGGGCTATCCCTATTCATCCAGCATATGATTCTCTTCTCCCTGCTCCCATGACATTCGCAAATGGAGGCAAGCATGCTTTCCCCGCTACCTGACGGCCCCATGGGAAAGACTGGAGGAGAGGAGGGCTGGAGGTCAAGCATGTGCTCTACAAAAACAGGACAATCATTCATATTTGGGGTGAGGGAAAGAGACTTGTTATGTTCATCTTGTTCAATACAAAATACCTAGGACATGGCACATCACAGGAGTCCAATAAATATTTGTTCCATTGAACTATTTTCATCTGAATGGCACCTTGCCCCGACTCTGGCACTTAGAAAGTCATGGCGGCCCATGGCTGAGCTGGAATGACTTGTTGAAGACCTCATCAACAGAGGCCAAGGCCCTGGTCAGTGCTTTCCGGCTGCTTTCCACTGGGACCTGGAAGGGAACAGCAGTCCTTTGTTCTTCCCTTCATCCATCCACATTCCCACCACTCCCCTTCTAAGCCTTCCCTGGGCTGTGCCATTAGAATTGCAGGGGGTCTCCCGCTTCCTACCCACCCGCCCACTCAGCCCCCTCTCCACCCAGCACCTGGCGTACCCCTTCTAACCACACATTCTGCCTCCCTCAGATACAACCCAAACTCCTTAGTTTGGCTTCCCAGGCCCTGGGGATGTCATTTGGTCTAGGTCTAGGTCTGGGTAGTTTTCTTTCATCCCCTTTTCTTCGTTAAACTCTGCCTTCACCAGATGCAAGTAGATTGCAACCCAGGTTGAGCTTGTCAGATCTCCCCATTTTCTGGTGGCGGGTTCGGTGATCTAGGAAGACCACTATCCCAGACATAGCTACCGGTGTTTATTTATTTATTTTAGCCGAAGTGTTCCTCTTCATTTCAACTCATCAGGATGGAATGAAATGGTACCAGACTTATTCATGACTATGTTCCTCACTGCCTAGGAATTCTTCATTCCATCTTTGCAATAAGAAAGAAAAATGCCAACAGTCTGAGGGAGGCTGAGATATAAGACAGAAAGTCAGAGTGAGCTCTCTAACTTTAGGTCCCGTTCCTCCAGGGCCATCTCCTCTTCAGTCCTGTGCTGTACAGTTCAATTTTGTGATTGAAAAGCATCCTCACTCTCGGACAATCCTTGGCATTCATTCTGTTCCCAGCCTGTTCCTTGAGCTTTGACCATGTCTCTCCTCTGGACTCTATGCTGTCACCTGGCTGTGTCACCTGGCTGGTAGACTCCAGGTCAAAACAGCACTGTGTTCTCTCACACTTCCATGCCTTGTCATGGTTTGTCTTCTCTTCCTTAAATTCCTTTGTCCATGGGTTAAAGATTCACTTTCCCCCCCCTCCTGGCTATTTGTTTCTTTGTGGATTTTGATCTATCTTTCCCAGTGTGAGTAAACTTCAAAAGATCGGGTATGGTGCATGCCTGTAATCCCAGCAGCTAGGGAGGCTGAAACAGGAGGATCGTGATTTCAAAGCCAGCCTCAGCAAAAGTGAGGCACTAAGCAACTCAGTGAGACCTTATCTCTAAATAAAATACAAAATAGAGCTGGGATGTGGCTCAGTGGTCAAGTGCTTCTGAGTTCAATCCTCAGTACCAAAAAAAAAAAAAAAAAAGGATCAGGTGTAAATTTATTCCTATATTTCCATCACCTGGACAGGGCTGGGATCATACTATGTTCATAAAAATATATTGTTGAAGAAATAAATGCATTTATCCTCAAGATGGAAGAGAATATGGTCATGGTAAAAGATCACAGACTTTGCATCATAGCTTTGCTGGACAGCAACGCACTGAGGACAGGCACCCTGCATGCATTGCCTATCACATGGTGGGTGCCCAATAAAATTGGGTGTATACTGGCTTAGCCTGGGAGTTTGTGGGGCCTGCAGAGAGCCCCAGAAGTCTCTAAATGTTGGAGGTATTCACTCAACTTATATTTACGTCTAGATGACGATTAGTCTAAAATCTCTGCCTCATTCCTTTTCTATCTACTCATTTAAAAAATAATAAATCATTCTATTGTTGATGAGAATAACTAACATTTATTTATTTTTTTTACTAAATTCAAAATATATTTTATGTCATTTGATCCCTAAAAGAACCCTATATCAAAGCTCTTTACAGATTAGGGAACTGAAGGTCAGAGCTGGTAAGTGACTTGTTGAGAAGGCTATGGCAGTGGGCATCAAGAAGGACTGGATCTGAGTCACCTAGGTTTAGCAGGGACTGCAGCCAGACCCCAGCTCACATCATGTTGAGGGAGATATAGAAGGGCTTAGGCAACCAGGGCAAGATGGCAAGCGAGGAGGTCTGGGGCAGCGCCAGAACAACAGAGCGTGGCGAGGGTCTTCTGATTGGTCAACTTGCTGCTTGATGAAAGTGCTTAAATGGGGAAACCCAATCAGACAGACACTTCTCTACTCACGCTCCTAAGTGGGTGATCCAATAGAAAAACTAAAACAGATGCATGGACAAAGGGGACACCCATCAATTATTAGGAGCCCGTGGATAGAGGAGGAGATAGAGGAGGAAATTTCAGAGACCATAAAAAGAACAGGTCAAAACTCCCCCCCTGGATTCCCAGCTCTGGGACCCCTTCTCTTTGGGGAAGTCTGTCTTTGTATCTCTGTCACTTTTGCAGTAAACCTCTGCTTGCTTGGTATCTCTATTCTCTTCTTCAATTCTCAGTTGAACAGACACAACGAACCCAGTACCCCAGACAATACCAATGTCAGTGGGGCACCACCACAATGTCACAGGGAGCAGATGGTGGAGCAGGCAGAGCAGAGTCAAGTACAGGAAATCAAGCCCTAATACCTCTGGGGACCATGGGAAGAGGGGACCTTGGAGAAGGCCAAGGGGACTGAATTCTGAAAGATGAGTAGGAGTTAGTCATGAAAGGAAGCAGAAAGGGGTAGAGAGGAAGAGGCAGGCTTTAGTCAACTTTTTGCTGCTATGACTGAAAGATCTGACCAGAATAATTTTTGAGAAGAAATTTATTGGGGAACTCACAGTTTCAGAGGCTTCATGTCACAAACAGCCAGCTCCATTCCTTGGGGTTTGAGGTGAAGGTGAACATCATGGAAGAAGAGTGTGGTGGAGGGAAGCAGCTCACATGATGATCAGAAAGCAGAGAGAGACTCCACCCTCCAGAAACAAAATACATACCCCAAAGGCACACCCCTCAATGTCCACCTCCTCCAGCCACACCCCACCCGCCTACAGTTTCCACTCAGTTAATCTCATGAGGGGATTAATTCACTGATTGGGTTAAGGTTCTTATAACCACATCATTTCTTCTCTTGAACCTTCTTTCATTGTCTCACAGGTGAGCTTTTCCATATCCAAACCATAACAAGGTAGCAGCAGAGCATCCTGAAGAGAGAGAACAAGTGCCTTTGAAGGAGAGCCCTGAGCATGGCTGGCTCATTAACAGAACTCAAAACCAGCATGTGAGGTAGGGAATGGGAATGGGAAGGGACAGATCTCCAAGGCAGCGAAAGGCTGTGGGTATTGTGGGTATTGCACCTGGGGGAAAGACCACCCTAAGAGTGTGTGTGTGTGTGTGTGTGTGTGTACACATGTATGCAATTAATAATTATATATGTTTACATATTTATTGACTGTGATGATTTGATACATGTATATAATGTGTAATGATCAAATCAGGGTAATTAGTGATTACATCTCCTTAAACATTTTTATCCTCTCTTTGTATTGGGGGTCTAAGAACTACCTCTTCTAGCCCTTTATGCAATAAGTTCCTAAACTATCGTTGCTCTCCTGTGATACTATAGAACACGAGAACTAATTCCTCCTGTCTAACTGTATTTTGATATCCATTTTATCCAAATTACCTTTATACTTGCTAGCCTTTCTAGCCTCTAATGACTACTATTTTACCCTCTACTTTTATAAAATTCATTTTGGGTGTCTTAATATGAGTGAGAACATGTGTTGTGTGTCTTGCTGTGATCAGATAGGCCTGGGCTGCCAGAGCCTGGGAAGCAGACCCAAGGTAAAGACCCATATGAAGGTTCTAGTAAGTATCTCTTAGAGCCAGAGTGGGGGAAAAGGAGGGAGAAATAGTAAAGGAATGGGATCTGATAAAAGGTATATTATATGTGTCCTATAAAAGCTAAACTAATTTACATTCCCACTGACAGTAAATGAGTTCCCCTTTCTCTGCATTCTTTCCAACATGTGTTATTTTTATTTTTTTGATTATATCCATTCTGATGAGGATGAGATGACATCTCATTGCGGTTTGGTTTGCATTTCCCTGATGATCAGTGTGACTGAGCTCATTTTTAACTAGGCTATTATTATCATTGTTTTTCACTCTTGACTTCCATACATATCCTCAAAACACTAAAAGTAAAACTACCATATGTTGCAGCTATCCCATTTATAGGTACATATCCAAAGGAAATGATATCAGCCTTGCTTATTGGGCACTGTTCACAATACCCAAGACATGGGACCAACCGAGGTGCTCATTGATGTGTGAATAGATAAAGAAAATGAGCTACATCTATGCAATGAATACTATTTAGCCACAAAAAGAATAGAAACTTGTCACTTGCAAAAAAAATAATAAAAGATGGAATTGGAAGACAAAATATCCTAGGTGCAGAAAGACAAAAACCTCATATTCTTCCTTATATTTGGATACTAAAATGATTGATCTCATAGAAGGAGAGAGTAGTAGTCATCAAAGTTTGATAAGAGTAGGATGATGGTAGAGAGATGTTGGTTAATGAGTACAAAAATGTAGCTAGATAAAAGAAAGTTCTGGTGCTCTACAATACTGTTGAGAAATGATAGTAAGAAAAAATGTATCTTCAAAATAACTAGAAGAAATGATCCTGAATGTTCCCAATACACAGGTTTACAGATTTGAGGTCATATATCTGCTAATGTCCCTACTTTGAGTATTACACATTGTACATGTGTTTTGAAATAACACTCTGCCCCATAAATATACACAATTATTATGTGTCAATTTTAAAAACGTATTATCAATTTGTCTTCCTCAAGGTGCAACTAATTGAAACTGCCCTTGAAGAAAGTATTTAAAATGCATCTCTGCACAGTCCATCCAGGGAAAGAAATGGGAAAGAATCAGTCACCTGGATCTGTCTCCCACTGATGAAAGTTTGCACAGTGGAGCATTAATCCTCCAGTTCTTATGGCCTGGGCATGCACAGGTGGCAACAGACACTGTGGAGCTGAGGTCACAGGGAAGCCCAGGACGGGAGGCAACAGGTCAGGCTGTGAGGGGTGCTGGAGGAGGTACTCTCAGATCACATCTGCCTGAGGTTTGTGGAACTCATGCTGAGCTGGTTGTTAAGGCAGCCCCTGGAACGAAAGCCAGGGGAGGCCAAGAGGACCTGGATAGGCACACAAGTCTTATGTGGCCATCACTCACTGGCTGTCATTTCTTGTGGGAACCTCAGTTTCCTGTGAAGAAAGTGAGAATAGTGATCGTGTCTAGCTCATGAGAAAATCCTGCTACTTAGGAGCACGCTTGCTCTACAGACAATGCTCAGTCAGTGACAGCTATTCTCATTAGGACTGTCGTCATCATCCAAATAACTTCCCAGAGGTTCCATTTTGAATCATTGTTATTTTTCTCCTATTATTATAGACACAGTAGTTTATTATGAAAAAAAGAGCACAAGTAATTTTGTTTTAAAAATAAAATGCAGAATTTTATTTTAGATCCCTTTGCTCTCTGCGCTTGGAACTAAATTGGCCTCTTTCCCTAGAGCGCTGACTTGGAAAGCAACATGAAGGAAGACCCAGAAAATACCAGCCTTGGTTCCGTCTCTGCACCCAAACTCTGCATCCTTGCAACTCTCGTTTACCCCAGTCCACTACATGCATTGATTCTGGGCAGGCACCAACTTGCCTAGGAACAAGGATTAATCAAGTTCAGCCTGAGAGCTCGCATTCTAATAGGTGGAATATAGAACCCAAACAACTGACCGTAGGGTCAGGTAATGAATTCTTTGCAAACATTACAAAGAACCAAGGGCAACCAGAAAATGTTATGGGGCCTCCGGAAAACTGGTTACCTCATCTGTCAAAAGAATGCCCCAGAGTATCCCAAGTGTACAATGCAGATCTCTAATGAATTAAGAAAATTTAGCTGGTGGACAACTTAAGATATTAAATTATATTTAATAGGTACCAAGAAAGTCACACTTTTTTTTTTCTATACCAGGGACTGAACCCAGGGGGTGCTTTACCAGTGAACTACATCCCCAGTCGTTTTTATTTTATTTCATTTTTTTTTTTAAATTTTGAGACAAGGTCTCAGAAGTTGCTGAGGCTGGCCTCAAACTTGCAATCCTCTCTCCTCACCTTGCCTGGAAAGTTTCTCCTTTACATCCTTCAGGGTCATCCAGGACATTGCTCCAGTGTGAAGCATGCCATTTTCATTTTGAACAGAGGAGAGCAGGACAGCGACTGTCTCTGAGGTTTGGCTGATACAGTGTCTATGTACGATTTTTAAGTAGCCTTTTTTTTTAATAAGTGGAGGAAAAGTTTATTCAGGGCTTACAGTTTCAGAGGTCTGAATCCATATTTCAGAGGTCTGAATCCATAGACAGCTGACTCCATTGCTCTGGGCCCAAGGTGATGCATGACATCATGGAGAAAGAATGTGGTGTAGGAAAGAGGCTCAGGACATAGCACCAGGAAACAGAGAGAGACTTCTCTTCTCACCAGGAAAAAAATATAAACCCAAAGGGCACATCCCAATGACCCACCTTCCCCAGCCACACCCTATCTGCCTATAGTTATCACTCAGTTAATGCTTATCAGGTGATTAATGCACTGATTAGTGCATTAAAATTTACAATCCAATCATTTCACCTATAAACTTTCTTGTACTGTCTCACACATGAGCTTTTGGGGAACAACTAATATCTAAACCATAACATTTTGCCTCTGGCCCCCAAACACAATACGAAATGTACTTAGTACATTTTCAAGAGTACCCACAGTCTTAACAATTCCATCATTTCCCTGAAGTCCTAGTTCAAAGCCTCCTCTGAGACTCAAGGCAAACTCTCTGCATGAGCCCCTATAAAGATCAAAAGCAAGTTACACACATCCAGTCTATAAAGGTCATCAAGATTTGGTACCCGATTATAAACAAGTCTTTTAAACAGCTTCTAATTATGTTTATTTTTAAGTGGTAGGCATACATGCATAAAACATGTTGTTTTTATATATGCATATATCGTGTAATGTTTAAACCAAGTTAAACATATCTGCTTCCCCAAACTACCATCATTTCTCTATGTTAAAATTTTCCAAATCGTTTTCTCTACTCTTTTGAAATGTACATCATGTTACTGTTATATAAAATCTCCTTAGTGTGCAATAGCTCACCACAACTTCTCACTCCTCTCTAGCTGTAACACAGTTCCCTCTGATGGACATTTCCCCATCTCTCTCTCTCTCCCCTGGTCTCCCCAGGCTTTGGTAACCACCATTCTCAACTTCCTGAGTGATTAACAATTTTAGATGCCATGTATATCCAACAGAAGTGAAATTAGTGTGTCAAAGAGACTTCTGCTCTCCTTGGTTTTTGCAATACTGTTCATAAAATCTAAAGCATAGAAACAACCAAAGTGTCAAGAAGAAACTGTGGTGCACGATGGAATGCTATTCATCCATAAGAAGGAATGAAATCCTGTCATTTGTGACAACATGGATTTTATAATTTTTATTTAATTTTATTTATTTTTCCATCCCTTTCATGGAAAGCATTATTTTCTAATTGAAGGTAACAATACTTAACTTTAGATATAGTTATTTAAGTTTTAAAAAGTAACTTCATTTAAGAACACATTATATAAAGCTAGTAGAGATGGTATAAAAATGTAAAGAAATGCCTTTTCACTACCCGATTCACTACAGGATTATAAAGCAATCACTGGGATAAATGGCATCATATGTAGCAAAAAACATGAAGGTAGAATGAAAATAAGTTTTGGAAACATTGGAGGAGGTGACTTACACGGCCTCCTGTTTTTTAAATACCCTTTGTTTGTTACACAATTACCTGTGGAAAACACCTGGGGCAAGAGTCATTAGGGTGTCAACTCAGTGCAGAGGACCTTCTTACCTGTTTTATCCTGGGGCTTGGAATGGGCATGTGACAGATGCACCCACAGCAACCATTCTGGGCCATGAAGTGGTGCTGAGGATGAGTTCCATGCTCTAGGAGTAGAAAGGAGACCTGACACTGATAAATGTAGAGCCCCTGGAGCAGTCCCAAGCTATCCCCTGCCACACTTTCTTCATAGGACACTAAAACAAGCTTCTTTCTTGCATGTCCATCCCACTCAACTAAAAGTTTCTGTTAGATGCAACTGGACCTAATATTTACTTCCTATAGGAGAGATACTACAAGACACATAATCTAAATTGTGCCATTATGAAATAAGGTGCTAGAGGCAGATATTCAGTAGGATGTTGTAGGCAAGAAAGCTGGTGTCCCATGCTATACAGTGGCAATATCATTGGCCAGCCTATTGCCTGCTAGAAGTTGAAACATAGACTATATACTTATTGAGGCTATACCACTAAGACAGAAGAAAGCAAAATTTCAGGGTACTGGTGTATTAGTTACCTGTTGTTGCATAAAAAAATCACCCCAAACTAAGCAGCTTATTGCAATAAATATTCATTTTCTAAGAGATTCTGCTGGTCAGGAGTCTAAGCACACTTGGATTAGGGAGACCACGCAGCTAAAGCAGGGCTCCGAATCCCCAGATGAGCAGCTCACAAAGGGAGTTGAAATGGCACATAGGACCCATGCTGCCAAATTAGGAGTTCATCCTATTTGGGGGAATAGTCAGAATAGAGATGTGTGAGAATTAAACATTTCAGTATCAATTTGGAAGTTGAACACCAAGCACCCCCATGTTGATGTGGCCTTCTGTTGTAGAGAAGAAAACTAGAAATACGAAAAGAAGTGAAACAGAAAATGAAGGCATGAACAATCTCCAGCACAGACTGACGGATTCAAAGACACAGGATAAAGGTCACTGCTGTTGTTATAATGATAAGGGTGGGTGTTGTCCTGAGCTCTTGCATGCACAGTAGTACACATAACCTTCTCAGCAAGGGGGTAACTTTATCCCCATTTCATGTAGGAGGAAAGTGAGGCACAGCGAGGTTCAGTAATGAGCTCAGGACACCAACCCAGGCATTCTGTCTCCAGGGATCATGAACTTAAGGACCAGTCTCTCTGCACAAGTGTTTGAGTCAGCCAAAGAGGGAGGGGGTAAGCCAATTAAAGAGTGGCCAAATTCATGGGTAAGTAAATTACTGAGTGAATGTGCATTTACAACGAATTAATCGTTTAAATTGGATAAATCGATAAATGGAGGTCAATACTTTTCTAAGGCCTGTGTAGGACTTGTCAGGTCTCCTTGGTCTTTATCTGCAGAATTCATTCTCCATGAAGCCTTTGAATCTGATCAAAAGTGCCATGAAGGTAGTCAGGCTTTTATCTGTGTCTTTGAGGGCAGGGTGGGGAGGCCGATCCAGTTAGGGAAGAGGAGGGGCTGTCAGCACAGCTTGGCCTCATCTTTCGCTCGGTGTCCCCATTCCCCGCAGGTACTCTCCAAACAGGTTTTCTTTTTCTTCTTCAGGATGCCATTTGTTTGGAGATGCATTTGGGATGAATAAAAACATTCAAGAGAAGATGACTATCAATCACGGGTCATCCATTTATTCATTCATTCATTTATTTGCTTAACACTAAATCCAACACTGTGCCAGGCTTTGTTCTGGACCCCGCCCTGCAGTGAGGGGAATGGGTGTAATCCCTCTAAAAGGAAACTCTGAGACTACAACAGCTGCTCAAGAGAGTTACGGGGAGGCAATCCAGGGCAACTTGAGTGTGGGCAGGGAGGGAGGTCAAGAGGCTGTGTCTTCACGCTGCAGGGCTCAGTCCCAGCTGGGCACCTCTAGGACATGAACTTCTGGTTTTTCTGCCTGTGGTGCAGAACATCCTCTCAGGCAGACAACTGCTTGCAGTAGGACACCATCGGCCGCCCTGTCAGGCTGCCAACAGGATGTGGGAGGGGCAGGACCTACAGCACCAGCTGAGTGGATACAGATGGTTAAATAAAGCAGAATCTAGAAATGAAGCTTGGCCTAGGTCTTAGGGGAGCAGACAATAGGACTGAGTAATTTTTTTCTCCACTGTGATTCCTTGACCACACACACACACACACACACACACACGTGCACAAAATACACACATATACATATACCTGCATATACTTCTCATTTCAAGGCTCACAAACATTCCTTATCAGAGCACACAGATAAATATTTTCTTTTTCCTGTGTACAAGGACAAAGTGTGACTTTTTGAGGCCCCGATCCTTCCATAAATTGACAATTCCTCTTAAGAAGTAATTCAATATAAAAACACCCCTAAAGCATAATCATATATAAGGAAGTTCAAACAGGTGGTGATGTTTTTCATATTAATTATTAGTGTGTATTTGTGCAAAAATATCAGATTATTTTCCAACATTATCATGACATCCCTGCTGGGTTGGCACCCCATGCACATTCTTGGTGTACCCACTGGTGTCCTCTATACTCTTCACAAGACTTCAACATCATGCGGAAGAGCATACCGCGACTTCCTGAGGATCAGTGGCACCTGTGTCTGGTAACATCAAGTACCTAGTGGGACGGACTCCCAGGCTGGCTGGCTGACTGGCTGGCTGGATGGATGGATGGGTATATGAGTGGATAGATGGAGAGACAGATGGGTAAGCTCTATTGGAAGAGAAAAAAGTTCCAGGATATGTCAATACTTTTAAATAAAAGTATTCTCCAAACACAGTCCTAGACATTGTCCAGTGCAGGTATTTAGACAAAAGTTCAGGATGGGACTCAGGAATGTCTTGACACTTCTTTGTCAGGTGTTATGAACCACTATGAAGTTTAACTTAGTTCCCCTCTCAAGTTGGAATCCATCAAACCCCTAGCGTCAAAGCCTCACAGGGCCCACCAGTCAGCTTGACGTGGAAAGACCACACGGGTGGTCTCTGAAGTTGTCAGCAGTGCCAGCCACTGACACAAATAATTCATTCCTTCTGCCTGGGCTTTTGCTACTGCGAGGAACAGGCTAATTGGGTCTTCCTGGCAACCCACGTCAGCTAGGAGCTTCCTGCTAAGATCCTTCCACCTCCTCTCCAACTTTCCTGGTGCCAAGGCATAAGAGAAGGAACATTTTAAAGCACACGCCTGCTGAGAATACCCCGTAGTGATTGTTTTTCCTGATCTAGGCATTCCCTGCCAGCTACTTCAAAGGGTTTTGAAGTCACTGTTAATTTAAAAGCAATAATAAGATTGACACTGAAATGCTTCCCAGCTGGTTTTTCTGGGCAATAACTCTCACCAGTTCCTCTACAACCTGCTTTCTGTTACAACTTGGGGTTTGCAAAACATGGGCTTTTAAAACATTCAAACAGAACAGAGCATGTTTCCCAAACAAAGAAATAACATGGATACAAACACGTTCTTCTCCATTTCGGACATGCCTCTTAATAAAGAATGTCAGTGAATTTGGGTTTTGGAGTCAGGGAGTCCGAGGTTGAAAACTCAATTCTTTCACTTATTAATTGAGCATTCTTCGGCAAATTATTTAATGTCCCTAGAACTTGAGTCCTTCTCTGAAAATAAGATATGAAAGTGCCCCTTTAGAAAGCTACAGGGAAGTAGAAGCCCAGGAGTAGAAAACATAGGTATGACATTAGGGCAGATCTGAGAACTATATTTCAGCTAGTAACTATGAGCTCAGTCAATTCACCTAAACTCTGAGACTCAATTTCTTTACCTACATGGTGGAAATGATAAGACATATCTCATATGGTGAGTACAGGGATTATATTTTAACGTGTATATGAACTTCAGTACCTAACACCAAGAAATATTCAATAAAAGGATAGTTTCGGGCTGTAAAGATGAAATGAGGTACAGTGTGCAAGGACCTGCCACTCAGCAGAGCTTAGCCTACTTAGCCTACTGTGAAACCGTTCCCAGCGCCATGTCTGTATCAGCTGCTGATCCACAATCATTCACCCCCAAGTTCACTGACTGATTTTAAATGATCTTTATTATTATTACACATTTTACCCCTGCAATGTTTTAATGAATGTGTAAGCTCAGGTTTAAAACAATAACAGCTTCACAGAGCCCTGGAGTCTACAGAGGAGCTGTGGGCTGGGAGTGCTGGTCTGGGATGACATTGGGTTACAGTGGTTTGTCTCTCCCCACAGTTTCCTCATCCGCATGGGCTAGCCCTGGCGTGTTTACATCAGGACTGGGCAAAGCCCCAAGAGTGAGCAAGGGTTTGGAACTGGCATTCCATGACTTCTGCCCATTCATTGGCCAAAGCACATCACCAGGTTAGCTCGGATGGGGCAGGGAGCCGGCACTTCTTGATGGAAGGTGAAGCAAGTTTTATGCCCAAGGGTGTGATACTGTAGCCCACGTTTTAGGATGACTCCCTCTTTGGAATTCAGATGCTCAGTCTTCAGGCACAGGCTGAGGCACAGTCTTTCAGAAGTGACCAGGTATGAGCTGTCCTTTGGAAAAAAATCTGGTAAGCCACTCATTTGCTTCCAAAGTCCTTGGAAGTGGTGGCCTGGCCCTGCTTTGTTCACCTGACATCACTAGTGTGATCCACCACCTGCTTGAGCTTTCCCACCAGCAGCAGGCAGGTGGCCCACGGTGGAGGGTCCTGGTGCTCTAGTAAAGCCGGGGTGGGATGGGGGCAGGACTCAGGTCCTGAAGGCCAGCCTAGTCACCACCCAGAAAACCATTTAATCCAGGGTGGGTGCTGTGCTGAGGACTCAGGACTTATTGGAGCTCCCACAGAGGGCAGAGCCAGTGCCTCCAGGGGTGGGAGGGGATCGAAATGCTGATGCTTTTCCATATTAGTCACAGGGAGGCAAAAAGTCAGGCTTGAACAGGGGAGAATGAAGTTGCTTTTCTTAAAATATGGTCTCCTTCCCAAGGTGTTGAAAAGACTTTGTTTTTAAACAGCATAAGACGAGGAGTCAGAACTTGGTGTGAATCCCAAGTCTGATATTTCCCCACTCTGTGCCCTGGGGTGAAACTCTCCACTCCTGGCTTTCACTCTTCCAGTCCAATTGGGAACAATCAATATTTGCTTTACAGGGTGCTAGGAGGACTGGATTATGGATTCACTGCATGTAAAATCCTTGACGCAGGTGGCTCTTCGATAAATACCACCATTCTAGCCATCTCCCAAACTTCTTCATAAGTAGGAAAAGTTAGAGTGGGATCTTAATAATGAATTTTGTGTACCTTCATCCTGAGGTACAACTCACATCCCTAATCCAAAACTCCTAGTTCCCAGATCCTCCCAGATCTGAAAGTTTTTGAGTACTGCTGGGACACCACAAGTAAGCAATTTCACAGCTGACCTCATGAGAACACAGGTGCACCAAAGTACATGTATGAAGACACAAATTGGTGTGAACATACTTCATATACAACCAGAGATATGAAAAATTGTGCTATATAGGTGCAACAAGAATTGTAATGCATTCCACTGTTATTTATTTTTAAAAAATCAATTTTAAAAAGAGTAAAAAAAAAAACACAGGGGCTCTAAAAATATTGCATAGAATTCCCTTCAGGCTACGTATGTAAGTTGCTAATGAAACATACATGGATTTCTTGTTTAGATTGGGACCCTATTTCATATGTATGTGCAATATTTCCAAATCCAAAAAATCTCCCATTCTGAAGCACCTCTGGTGCCAAGTGGTCTGGATAACAGGGATGCTCAGCCTGTGTTAGAATCTGTGATCTACCTGGGATGATGCAGAAAAACAGGCCCCATCTGAAGGTTCAGAAAATTGACTTAAATGAATGCCACCTCCACCTTCTGATTCATTTGTCTCCACCGTGATTTCTCATTCCCCAATTTTTCTTTTCCAGGCTGACCTGGGTAGTCAGTTACCCATGTGACCATGGAGCCAGAGCATGATGGAGTGCATAGGGCCTGCACCCCTGGCCTCTGCTCCTATATCTGGCCATCTGGGTTAGGGAGAAGAGAGCAGCCATCTCCAACGGAGAGCAGTTCTAGAAGCTGATCCACGGCAGGACCAGCCTTGGCTCCAGGTGGGACTTGTGCTGACTAAGGCTGCTGACCATCCTCAAGTCTCCCCATGAAGAATAACCTGAGAGTACTTTTTCAGCCATGGTGTTTCCTGGGACATGAATTTATTTTAACATAATGTTCAATAACTTGCTGAAAATGTAAAATGAACAATGCTAGGTGACATTATAATACCAACAGTACTTGGTATCTACCATGTGTCAGGAACGTTGGACAAAAGGTGCTTAATACTCCCTTGACCCTAAAAGAAATATATTGTTAATCAAGATGAGGTTTGGCTGAAAGTAAGGCCGACTCAAAAGGTAATCGACTTAAGACAAAAGTTTATTCGTCTCTCACTGTAATTCCAATACAAAAAGCAAGCTAATAGGTAGACCTAGATCCAAAAAGTTTTAAAGAGCCAGAGCTCCCCTGGAATGAACCCCCATAAAACTTTGGTGAAGGGCAGTTACTCTTGTAAGTATATAGCACTCTGGATATCTTTGTTCTTGAGATCTCTTTATGGTCCAAAATGACTGTTGTTGCTCCAGCCATTATGACTGCATTTCATCCATCAGAAAGAGATGATGGGTATGATCCAATATTTTTTTTAAAAACCCACACAGGGACCTATATGACACTTTAATATGCATATCACTGGCTAATACTTAGTCAGTGGCTATAAGAGTCAGTGGAAAATGTAGTGTGTATTCTGGGAGGTGAGGTTCTATTCTTAAGCAGAAAGAAGAGAATGTACGTTCAAAAAAACCAACACAGTCTCTGCCCCTGGCATGAAGATCCTCATTACACAAAGGAGGAAATAGCCTTGGGGATGTGAACTCATATTCCCAGCTAACCCAGATTTGAGCCCAGGATTGTTAAATTTCCTTTGTTCTTCCCACTAGATTATACTATCATGATCCCATTTTTTTAGGGTGGCCAAGACCACAGACCTGTCACTAATGGGAGGGTTCGTGCAGCACGGTTCCAGAAATGATGCCCCATCCTGGAGTCTACCCAACCTCCTTCCATTGCTCAGTAACAATATTTAGAGTTCAAGGTTATTTTTCTGCTTTCAGTGGTACTGTTTACAAGGAAGCAGTCTTTGAAAAAAATATCACCAAAATTCTGCTTTTGAGTTGCCTTATCTATAAAATGGATATAATAATGCCTACTAAAAGTCAAGATCTAGGGCTTATATTTGAAAAAGCCATACCCAAATATTTCCTCACATCTGGCATCTTGATGAGCTCTCTGTATGGAAGGTCTTTCAAAGTTTGTTGGTAAAAACCTGAGTCAGGCAGACTTATTTTCTCCTGTCCCTTCTCCATCATGAAAATGTCTCTGCCTAAGGATAATAAAGGAAACTGTGCATGAATCTGTCCACTGCTTCCCTCTGAAACTGGAGTATTAGTGCTGGACTTAAAATACTATCTTTGAGCCAGTGCAGTTGTGTAAGTATGCACTTCTGGCTACCCAGGAGGTGGAAGGAGGAGGATCATGAGTTTAAGGCCAGTCTGAGCAACATAGCAAAACCTCCCATCTCAAAAGATAAGTGAATGAATGAATAAATATACATACATACATATATACATACATACCAGCTCTGTTTCCTCAACTGCTTCACAAGGTAGTGTGGGGACCAACTAAGAAAACAGTGCCTTGAAACCCATGCATCAGCATGCAAAAGCTCGTACTTGTTATGCAAATTAAATAACAAGAGTCACAAGTGGTATTTTCATATTTGCTCTGTGCTCCTGAACTAAACCTTTAATATTTATAACTTCAAATGTTCCTAAGAGGAAAGTTCTGTTCCCCATTTTACATATGAGTGAACTGAGATTGATGGTGGGGGCAGGGGTCAAATAATTTGCTTAACATTATACAGGAAGACCAGTACTCCCAAATGTGTATTCACCCACTAATCAACCTGTGTACGTCAGAATCGACTGGTGAGTGCAGACTCTGATTTAAGAAAGCCCAGTGTACCACCTGCTGCACAGGAAGAGGAGCAGCAGATGACCACAACTGTGAGTGGTAGGAGCAGAGCAAACCTCAAATCCACACTGCCAGAAAGGAAGACATACAGACAATATGAAGAAACCAGGGAAGAAAATGCCTGAAACAAACCAAGCTGATACCATAATAGATTCCTTTGACAGCACAGTAGGTAAAATGTCAGAGAAGGAGCTCAGAATGTACATAATTAGAATGTTCTGCAAAGCAAAGAATGAAATAAGAGAGCAAATACAGGCAACAATTGACCACTCTAACAAAGAGATAAGAGAGGAACTACAGGTAGCAAAAGATTATTTCAAGAAAGAGATAGAGGCTCTGATAAAAAGAAAAACAAACAGAAATCCTTGAAATAAATCCTTGAAACAATAAACCAAATAAAAAATTTAATAGAAAGCATCAACAACAGACTAGACCACTTGGAAGATAGAACCTAAGGCAATGAAGATAAAATATACAATCTTGAAAATAAATTTGGCCACACAGTGAAGATGTTGAAAAACCATAAACAGGAGCCTCCAAGAATTATGGGACAACATGAAAAGACCAAATCTATGAATTATCAGAATAGAGGAAGACAGAGATACAAACCAAAGGAATGCACAATCTCCTCAATGAAATAATATCAGAAAATTTTCCAAAATTTAGAACAAATTGAAAAATCAAATACAAGGGACAACAAATGTACAAAGTTACAAGAGATCCACACCAAGCCATATTATAATGAAAATGCCTAATATACAGAATAAGGATAGGATTTTAAAAGCTGCAAGAGGAAAGTTTCACATTAAATATAGGGGGAAATCAGTTTGAGCAGATTTCTCAACCCAGGCCCTCAAAGCTAGGAAATCCTGGAACACATATACCAAGCTCTGAAAGAACATGGATGCTAACCAAGAATCTTATATGCAGCAAAATTAAGCTTCAGATTTGATGAAAACCTTCCATGGATAAACAAAAATTAAAAGAATTTACAACAAGAAAGCCTGCACTATAGAATATTCTTGGCAAAATATTCTATGAGGAGGAAATGAAAAACAACAATGAAAATCAGCAAAGGGAGGAACTACACTAAAGGAAAATCCAATCAAAGGAGAAACCAACTCAAGTTAAATACCAAAAATAAACCAAAATGACCCGGAATACAAACTATGTCTCAATAATAACCCTGAATATTAATGGCCTAAATTCATCAATTAAAAGCATAGACTGTCAGACTGGACAAAAAAAATCCAAAAATATACTTCTTTTAAGAGACTCATCTCGTATGAAAAACATCCACAGACTGAAGGTAAAAGGATGGAAAAAATATCACTCACATGAGCCACGTAAACAAGCAGTGGTTTCCATCCTAATATCAAATAAAGTGGACTTCAAACCAAAGTTAGTCAGAAAAGATAAAGAAGGACATTTTATACTGCTTAAGGGAAACATATACCAACAAGACATAACAATCACAAATATCTATACCCCAAGCAATGGAGCATCTACATATATGAAACAAACCCTTCTCAACTTCAAGAAGCAAATAGATCCCAACAACAATAATACTGGGTGAATTTAACATACCTCTCTCACCAATGGATAGATCTTCCAAACAAAAACCAAACAAAGAAACTATAGAACTCAATAATATAATCAATTATTTCAACTTAACAGACTAATATAGAGAGTATTTCATCCATCATCAAGTGAATACACCTTTTTTTCAGCAGCAGATGGATCTTTCTCTAAACTGGATCATATATTATGCCACAAAGCAACTCTCAGCAAATACAAAAAATAGAAATACTACCCTGTATTCTATCAGTTCATAATGAAATGAAACTAGAAATCAATGATAAAATTTAAAAAAAAATAGAAGCTAATCCAACACCTGGAGATGAAATAATATATATTGAATGAGCAATGGATAGCATAAGACATCAGGGAGGAGATAAAAAAAAATTCGTAGAAATAAATGAGAAAGAACCCAGATACAACAAATCAAAATCTCTGGGATACTGTGAAGCAGTGCTAAGAGGAAAGTTCTTTGCAGTGAGCTCATTCATCAAAAGAATAAAAAGTCAACAAATAAATGATGTAACATTACATCTCAAAGCCCTAGAAAAAGAAGAACAAATCAACACCAGAAGTAGTAGAAGACAGGAAATAATTAAAATCAGAGCTGAAATCAAAGATATTGACAAAAGGAAAAGTTGGTTCTTTGAAAAAAAATACATGAAATTGATAAACTCTTAGACACTCTAATAAAGAGCAGAAAAGAAAAAACTCAAATTACTAAAATTTGTAATGAAAAAGGAAATATCACAACGGACACTAATGAAATACAGAAGATAATTAGAAATTATTTTGAAAACTTTTACTCTAATAAAAAATAAAATCTCAATGACATTGACAAAAAATTCTAGAAAGATATGATTTACCCAAACTGAATCAGGAGGACATACACAATTTTAAAAGATCAATGTCAAGCAAGGAAATAGAAAATGCCGGAAACTGTGACCATCCACAGAGCAGGCCCAGCGGCCTGCTGAGGGGCAGAGCCGCCCCCCACCCCCAGCGCCTGCCAGGTAGGTGGAACGGTGACCACCGGCAGAAAAGGCCCAGTGGCCCACGGCTGAACAGAGCTTCCAATCACTCCTGTAAGGTAGGCGGGCCTGCGACCCACCAGCAGAAGAGGAGCAGCGGCCTGCTGAGAGGCAGAGCCGCCCCCTCCCCCAGTGCTGGCAAGGTAGAGGGAACTGTGACCATCCACAGAGCAGGCCCAGCAGCCTGCTGAGAGGCAGATCCGCCCCCTTCCCCCGCGCCTGCAAGGTAGACGGAACTGTGACCACCAGCAGAACAGGCCAGACCTGCAACCGATAGACAGAACAGGCCCAGTGGCCTGAGGAAGGGTAGAGCCGCTCCCCCCCCCCCGCGCCTGCAAGGTAGGCGGACCTGCAACACACTGGCAGAACAGCCCCAGAGGCCTGCAGAGGGGCAGTGCCGCTGCCTGTGCCTGCAAAGAAGGCAGAACTGCGACCACGGACAGAACAAGCCTAGTGGCTCGCAGAGGGACAGAGCCGCCGCCCACGCCTGCAAGGTAGGCGGACCGGCTACCGACCGGCAGAGCAGGCC
>NW_026000108.1:10084504-10163443 GCF_001458135.2 Marmota marmota marmota
GAGAGGTGATTTGAGTGTTGGGGGAGGGGGGAGGGTGGAGGATAGGGAAAGGCAGCGGAGCACAACAGACACTAGGATGGCAATTTGTAAATCAATGGATGTGTAACTGATGTGATTCTGCAATCTGTGTATGGGGTGAAAGTGGGAGTTCATAACCCACTTGAATCAAAGATGTCGAATATGATTGAATCAAGAAATTTGTAATGTTTGAACAACCCACAATAAAAAATTTGAAAAAAAAAAAAAAAGAAAATGCCAACAAAAGCCTACCAACCAAGAAAAACCCAGGACCAGATGATTCTCAGCCAAGCGCTACAAGACCTTCCAAGGAGACCTAATACCAATCCTCCTCAAATTTATTCAAGAAATAGAAAAAGAGGGAACCCTTCCAAATTTATTCTACGAGGCTAGCATCATCCTGATACCAAAACCAGGCAGAGACACATCAAGGAAAGAAAACTTCAGACCAATATTCCTGAGGGACATAGACAAAAATTCTCAATAAAATCCTGGAAAATCACAGACAAAAACATATTAAAAAGATAGTGCATCATGATACAGTGGGGTTCAACCTAGGGATGCAAGGTTGGTTCAACCTATAGAAATCAATAATGTAATACATAACACATCAATAGACTTAAAGACAAGAATCACATGATCATCTCAATAGATGCTGAAAAGGCACTCAATAAAAGACAGCACCTTTTCATGTTCAAAACTCTAGAAAAACCAGGAAGAGTAGAACCATAATTCAACATTGTAAAAGCTCTCTATGTTAAGCCCAAGGCCAGCATCATTCTAAACAGAGAAAAATTGGAAGCATTCCCTCTAAAAGCTGGAACAAGACAGGGATGCCCTCTTTCTCCACCTCTATTCAACATAGTCCTTAAAATTCTAGCCAGAGCAATCAGACTGACAAAAGAAATTAAAGGAATATGCATAGGAAAAGAAGAACTCAAGTTATCACTATTTGCTGATGACATGATTCTATATCAAGATTCAAAAAATCCCACCAGAAAACTTCTAGAGCTAATAAATGAATTCAGCAAAATAGCAGGATATAAAATCAATACCCATAAATCAAATGCATTTCTATACATAAGTGATGAATCCACTGAAAGGGATTCATCACTTATGTATAGTTAGGAAAAGTTAGGAAAACTACCTCATTCAAAATAGCCTCAAAAAATATAAAATACTTGGGAAGAACTCTACAACAAAAACTACAGAACACTAAAAAAGGAAATTGAACAAGACCTTAGAAGATGGAAATATCTTCTGTGTTCTTGGATAAACAAAGTTAATATTGTCAAAATGGCCATACTACCAAAACTGTTATACAGGTTTAATGCAATTCCTATTAAAATCATAATGACATTTTTCATAGAGTTTGAAAAATCAATCATGAAATTTCTTTGGGAAAATAAGAGAACCATAATATCCAAAGCAATCCTTAGTAAGAAAAGTGAAACAGAAAACATCACAATACCAGACCTTAAACTATTCCACAGAGCTACAGTAACAAAAACAGCATGGTATCGGTACCAAAACAGACATGTAGACCAATGGAACAGAGTAGAGGACGGAGACAAACCCACATACACACAGTTATCTCATACTAGACAAAAAGCACCAAAAACATACTTTGGAGAAAGGATAGCCTCTTCAACAAACGGTGCTGGGAAAACTGGAAATTGTTGGGAAACAAAATGAAATTAAACCCCTCTCTCTTACCATGCACAAAACTCAACTCAAAGTGGAATTAGACCAGAGACCCTGTACCTAATGGAAGAAAAAATAGGCCCAAATCTTCATCGTGTCAGATTAGGCCCCATCTTCCATAACAAGAGTCCTAAAGTACAAGAAATATAATCAAGAATCCATAAATGGGATGGATTCAAACTAAAAAGCTTCTTTTCAGCAAAAGAGAAGATTGTTGAAGTAAAGAAAGATGAATGGGAACAAATTTTTTTATCATAGATTTTTACCACACATACATCAAATAAAGCATTTTCTCCAGGATATATAAAGAACTCAAAAACCTTAATACCAAAAAAAAAAAAAAAACCTAATCAGAAAGTGGGCTAAGGAACAGAATAGACACTTCTAGAAGAAGATATACAAGTGATCAACAAATATATGAAAAAGTGTACAACATCTTTAGTAATTAGAGAAATGCAAATCAAAACTATTCTAAGATTTCATCTCACTCCAGTCAGAATGGCACCTATCAAGAATACAAGCGATAATAATTGTTGGAGAGGACGTGGGGGAAAAGGCACACTCATACATTGTTGGTGGGACTGCAAATTGGTGCAACCACTTTGGAAAGCAGTGTGGATATTCCTCAAAAAACTTGGGTTGGAACCACCATTTGACCCAGTTATCCCACTTCTTGGCATATACCCAAAGGACTTAAAATCAGCTTACTATAGTGACACAGCCACACCAATGTTCACAGTAGCTCAATTCACAATAGCTAAACTGTGGAACCAACCTAGATGCCCATCAATAGATGAATGGCTAAAGAAACCATGGTATATACACAATGGAATATTACTCAGCATTAAAAGAGAATATTACTCAGCATTTTCAGGTAAATGGATGGAGTTAGAGAATATTATGCTAAGTGAAGTAAGGCAATCCTCAAAAAACTAAAGTCTGAATGCTTTTTTCTGATTAGGAGATGCTGATCTATGATGGGTGGGATATGGTGAGAATGGAGGAACTTTGGATTGGGCAAAGGAGAGGGTAGGGAGGGGTCATGAGCATAGGAAGGATGGTGGAATGAGATGGACATTATTGCCCTAAGTAAATGTACAATTGCACAAGCGCGCGTCTCTACACTGTGTACAACCAGAGAATTGAAATGTTGCATTCCATTTGTGTAAAATTAATTAAAATGCATTCTGCTGTCATGTATGACTAAGTAGAACAAATAAAAATTCTTAAAAAGAAAAAAAAAGAAAGTGTGGATTACTGCTGCTGTTTGTGTATGATTTCAGTGCCCAGCCCCTAGCTCATATGCTAGAACCTTGGTCCCCAGTGTAATGGTATTGAGGTGCTGGGGCCTTTAGAAGTGGTTAGATCATGGTGGCACCACCTTTGGAGGAATTGATCTTTTTCTCAAAGGTTTGGGTTGGTCCCTATAAGACTAGGTTGTTTTAAAAGAGGGAGGCTCTCCCCTTCTTTGCTCTCTTGTTCCCCTTCTTCACACAGCTAATTCCTTTTTGCATCTCCACCATGACTTGATGCAGGTCTCAGACACTGGCACCATGGGTCAGAATCCTGAGCCAAGTAAACCTCCTTCCTTTTTATGTCACCCAGTGTCAGGTATTTTGTTACAGCAACACAAAGTAGATGAGGAAAAGGGAGAACTGAGATTTTGAATTTCTAACAAAAATTGGTCCAATGGCCATGCTCTGAATAAGAAGGAGCTAGAGAGGAGAGAGAAGCTACAGATCCAGGAATGTGACCCCAGAGTCTGGACAATAAACCCCTGGGGAAACTGTTGGGCTATCCTCACCCTGGTTGAAGAAACCAGCAGAAAGGTCAGGTCGGGGACAGGAGTGTGCAGATGTATGCAAGGGACAGAGTGTAGGGGTGAGGAGGGGTGGCAGGAAGAGCAGGTCACACACCTGGGCCTCACCTGGGTGGGACTGAGGAACCCCAATGCCTGGCTCTCCCCTGGCACCTCTTCTTTTCCTCTCCCACCGTCTGGGCCTACGAGGGCTCCACTCTGCTCAGAGGGTGAGCTGGCTCTCCAGCCAATATCACGCACCCGGTCCTCATCCAGGTCCTGGTGTCTGATGGAGTGCTGCGAGGGACTTGGAGTGACATTCAATAAAACAAAACAGGAAACAGGGGAAGAAAGAAGGAAGGGAACAGAGAGGGGAGTGTCCCCCTAAGGTCCATGCATCAAAGGCCTGGCCCCCACCTGCAGTGCTACTGGGAGATGGTGGGGCCTTATGGGAGGCCCCTAGGCACTGGGGACGTGCCCTTGAGGGGATCATAGGATGTCGGGCTCCTCTTCCTTTCCTTTCCTGACCAAGAGGTGACCAGCTTGCTCCACCTGCACTTTCCTCACTGCCCTCTGGCAAACTCACTAGAGACGGAAAAGGAATGAACCAATTTCTAAACTTGGAGTCAAAATAGCCCTTGCACTTTGTCATTTGATTATCACAGGTTTTTGTTTCAATGAAAAAAAAAAAAAAACATTTCAGAGGCTTCAATTCCTACACTGTAAAGAAGGGATTCAAAGAAGTGACATGCTCATGTTAAATCTCTGCCTGCCTAAGAGAGACTCTTGGGCATACCTTAATAGGAGTTTATGGAGCAAGGAGGATACAGAAAGAAATGAGTTCAGAAGTCCCTACAGCCTTCTCTGCCATTTCCTAGCTGTGCGACTTTGTTTGACTTATTTAACCTCTCTGAGCTGGAGTTTTATCAAAGATTAGGTTAGGGGAAAAAAAAGGTTAGAAATTGCTCTCATACAAAAATGGTTTCACTTACAAATGGTTATCAGGGCACATGAACTCAAGGAAACCAGGTTTGGGTATGAAATGAGCTATTCATTTATTCTCAATGAACATTCACTAGTGCCTCCAGACACATGGCTAGCACTGGATGAGAACAGTCCCTGTCCTTCAAGTTGAAGGCAGCATAATGAAGACTAGCATAGTCGGGCTTCCAGTCTTCCTTTTGGGGGCTCAGAATTAGAAACATAAGCCCAGTTTCTCTGCATGGGACAGACTGATATGTATAAGGCAAGACTGGCCTAAATCGTTTTTAAGTGTTTTGTGAAGAGTCCAGTCCTTCAACCACAGATGATGTCCATGCTGAGTTCACAGAGGGCTACCCACTGGGGACTCAGAGTTGGATACAGATGAGCAGGACTCATTTCAGCAACTTAAAATTCTCTCCGAATTCATGATTTGAGCACTCTGAACCGAACTTGAACCCCTTGGCATTCACATTGGCTTATACAGTTTTGATTGCAAGAAAAGAGAATTTTAAGTAGTCATTAAACAAGGTGAAAAGCCTTATTGGACACGAATTGGCTCTTAAAGAATATTACGATGATATAAAGCTCAAATAGGTCAGAAACTTATGAAAGTCATTTCCCTTAAATAAAACATGATTTTAAATATTCAAAGGAGAACACTTTGCCAAACGTACTTGGTGTTTTAAGTCATCTGAATAACTGCAACAGTGTTTGCCCATTCCAAAGACACTGGGCTGGGTGACGGAGCATCTGCATTGGGACCAGGAGCTCTGTGGGGCCCAAGCCTGGGCACTGAGCCATCCACACAGCCTGCGGGTCTCTGGGCAGAGCCAGGCTGACTTCCTTTGTTGTCCAACCATGAAGGCCACTTAAACGGGAGCACTGCATGCTCAGATTAAGAGACCCGTTGGCACTGCATACGCTGTGTCCGAGTTGCCTGCTCTTCAAACAGAATGTGAACTTCTTAAAGGTCAAGAATAGGCCTTTCCACTGTTGCATTACCCAACACCTAGCACGAGGAGGCAGGGGAAAGGACTGAGTAGGTGAGTCACAGGAAGGGAAGGAGGGAGGGGGGAGGGGAAAGAAAATGCCCAGAGCAATGAACAGTAGAAACATAAATAGATGAGTGAGTGTGTGGATGGCTAGAGGTGTAAGCTGGGTAAGGCGAATGGCAGACGGAGGCTAGGATGAGTGGGTTCATATATGGAAGGATGTATAGACAAAAGGACAGTAAAATAGATTAACAAATAGGTAAAAAAAAAAAAAAAAAACGAAGGGAGAGATGGATGGACAGATGGCTGGCTGGATGATGGATGGGTGATGGGCAGACAGATGGATGAATGGGTGAATAGATGGATGGATAAATGAAGAAGAGGCCTGCTGACTAAAGGAACTACCTAGAAATTCCAGCTTGATTCTAGTCCCAAGTTTCAACTTCCCTCATAAAAATCACATTTACTCTCAAAGGAAGGGCCCATAATCCCTTAATCCCCAAGTAATACTCTCTGATGTTTCTGTTCTTTCCAGTCAACAAGGAAGCAACCTGTGGAATGAACAAAGCAACAGGGGCTTCAGAGAATCTGACCCTCTAGGCCTTGTGACCATAGCTAGTCGCCTTAGACCCCTGAGTCCTGTGACATTGTTTCTCAAAGATGCATCCAACATGGTCAGGTGCCTCTCAAGCAGGCACCGCCCTCCTCCTTGCCAACAGTATTGTGATTTGATTTCAGAAGCAATTCACCCAACCCCAGAGGGCAAGTCACAGTGGGCCTGTGTCGCAGAATCTCATCACATTGGCCAGTGACCAGTTCTGGTCCATGAGAAAGAAGAGAAAGTTGAGGATTTCTGGGGATGAAAAGCAGCAGCCAATTGAAGAGAAAAGACATTTCTTTCTGCTCCGGGTTTTGTTATGGGAAGCCTGGGGCTTAGAGCTGCACGGTCAGCTCTTTCTTAATCTTGAAGAGAAAGCCATGAGGTTTCGCCAAGGCTGACCCAGACTCGGCATTGCTGGGGCTGATAAGCTCAGAAACCATTATTGTTATACAAGTCTCATAAAAAACAGAATGTCAGGTGTCATTCTACATTAATTTGTTCATTTTCACTTCATAAGTATAGGCATTTTATCCTTTTCATTGTTGTCCAACCAGGAAGGCCACTTAAACGGGATAAGTAGCTGCCTAGCATCTACTTATCCATTGATCAGTCCATACATCCATCAGTTGACCTGTCAATCATCTCTCCTACCCATTGCACAGCAGTACCCACCCATGCACACACTCCCACCTCACTATATCCATCAGCACACATCACTGATTAATAGACCTATTTTTCTACCCATCCATAACTCCATTCATTTCCCCTCTGATAAAAATGAGACACAGAATGGGTAAGAAACTCACCCAAGGCACAGTTAGTAAATAGTAAAAGTAGGATTTGAAAGCAGTCAGTAGACTTCCACATAACCACCACACCATACCACTTTCTCTTGTTTGCAAAGTGTTTAATTTTGAATGCAGCCAAAATCATGCCAAGTTATGCAAAACCTATTTTTCTACTCTGCATGGTTATCATGAACGTGAGTTGGTGCCAGTATATCATGTAATATTCAAAGCCACCATTAAAAAAATCTACAATTATTCTCAAATGTGCAAGTTAGGAAAAAAGGGATTACGAAGGCTCAGTCACCTGGCAGAGTCCCAGAGCAGGTAAGTGGCAGAGCTGGGACTGGAAGGAGCCCCGGGTGCCCCTGGCTCTGAAGCTGACTTGCTTTTCATCTCACTGCCCTGCCTTCCTGGGAGATGCTCATTTCTTGCACAGTCATAAGCGAGACCCAAAGGACTCCTCGGTGATGCTAATGAAACCTGACTTCCAAGCTGAAAATAGTCCAGCAGACATGAGAGTGGGTTGGAGAGCAGGCAGGGTGTTCAGTTCTCTCAGATGCCCCTGAGGGCTGTTCTGCTCAGCTCCACCCCTGAAAGGTCACCTCAGGTCCCAGCATGATGATTCAGAAGGACTTCTTCTCCCTCAGGAAATGAATACTTCCTGTTTTAGAATCCTCCATCTTTCCTCACTATGAGTCTTTGCGGTCTTGCTGCTCAGAAGGCATTTTCTGCACCCTCTGGGTTGGTCCTCAATACCTGGAGCTTGGCTCAGGCACATGGAAGGGGCAGAGGTGCAGTAAGGGGAGAGCAAGACAGTGCAGTAGCGGGAGAGCTCAGGGGGTCTGGCAGGTAAGAGTCAGAGCTGTGACCTGGAAAGCTCCAGGGATCAGTTGATCTCACACCTGCAGTTACAGACAGTGGATGCAAGACTGAGTCGTCTGTTAATCACCACGACTACCACCGGCCCCTTGGCAGGCACTGTGATGTGGGAGCTCATTTAGTCCCTAGGGAAATCAGAGCTGTAAGTGATAACTTGAAGAGAAAACAAAAGGTCAAGGTCACAGAGCCAGGAAGTGGCAGTGGCAAACTCTGCAGGAAGCATGTCTGATCCCCAGACCTCTGCTCTTCCCTCAGTTCCCTGTTCTCATGAGCACAGGGGAGGGAACAAAAATCCAGGAGCTAGGAGGGGACAGTCCAAAAGAACACTGAGGACAGAGGAGAGACCCAGAGGCAGGCCGACAGGACATACAGCCCAGCGAAAATGCAAGCCGAGAAGTGCTGTGCACAGCTGCAGGGCGAGGAAGGTCCCAGAGCTTGATGGGGTTCTCCCAGGGAGCTGGTAAGCTCTGCTAAGCACCACCGGTTTAGGGAGATTAAGGGAGCAGTATCAGGGACTCCCTCCAGGAGGGGTGTGTGTGTGTGTGTGTGTGTGTGTGTGTGTGTGTGAGTGTGTCCTTATCTCTTTAGCACACACAGCCACCAGTCTGTTTTTCCTGGTAGGCAGTTTTCTTCACAAGTCTTGAAAAGTTTCCATTCTTTTCTGACAAAAAACAATGGAAAATATGAGGGGGAAAAAAGAAATTATGAACAAAAATCTAAGTGTCATGATCTACTACTGCTAGACTTTCTCTGTGTGGGGGGACATGGTATGACCCCTGCTACACATTTGTGATATCTCCTCTATACTGGGAAACAATGGACCCACCAAGGAGCTCCTTCCCCACTGAGACGCCAGGCTGAGCAATGTCCCCCAGACAGCCCCCTCCGTGTGCAGGTTTAGCACAGAGGGAGCAGGTCTGGCCACAGAGGAGTCCAGGCTTCCAGCTCTAGCTCCCCACTCGGAGACGGTGACGTCAGTAAGCCTCATCTTGCCCACAGGTTGTTTTTCCATCCTTACCACAATAAGATAAGACCAATAAAGTAAAACACAGTAGAAGCAACAAACAAATGTGAATTGCAAGAATTACCAGGAAAGACTGTATACAAATGCAGAGTCCTAGGAGCGTTGTTTTGTCCGGGGCACCCCATGCTCTCCCCTTGGGCTTGTAGTCAGATGTGGATCACGCCCAATCACTGCCTCTCTGACCCTGAGCAGGTGAGACACAGAAAGTTTCTAGGTCATTGCATGAGAAATTGTGAGCACTCAATTAATGATAGCTTTCTTTCCTTCTAATTCATTTATGAACTCATCCTGAAGAAAACCTGAACCATGGTCATAAAAATTCTTCACAAAGTTAAGGCATCTTTTGATGCTACTTGGTGCTTTCTAAGCATATACTAGACCCCCTTTTCTGGACCTTAAGCCCTGAGGACTTGGTCGGCCTCATCTTCCCCACCTGCACCAGTAAGAGGAGTGAGATCCTCATGGATATCTCAAAGAAGAATCATTCAGTATTTCTGTAACATATTTCACGTGTCTTCAAGATTCATTCAAGTTGTCATATGTGGCATAATTTAATTATTTTTCTAAGTTAAATAATATTCTATTGTGTGTACAGACCATGTTTGCTTTATCCATTCATCTGGCAACAGACTCTTAGGTTGTTTGCACACCTTGGCCAACTGATCTTGGCTAATAGCTCTTGAAGAGATCCTGATTTCAGTTGTTCTGAATAAATACCCAGAAGTGCAATCACTGGATCATACAGTAGTTTTTGAGAAACTTCTATTCTGTTTCCCTAGAAGTGGCACCATTTTACATTTCCACCAATGGTGTGCAAGAATTCCAACTTCTTCCATCCTCACCAACACAGGGTATTGTTGTTGCCTTTTAGATACACTGAATCCTTTGGTCCTTAGGAGACCCCTTGAAAGAAACTTAATAGTTTTCTAAGTGGTTTTTGGACACGGCCGCATGTGGACCCAGGGCTTAGGCATGGGGCTGTAATGGTACACCAAATCATGCAGGCTCCATCATCTTAGGGAGCTTTTCCTTCTGATGTGGGAGAGGACACAAATAGCCAAGTGGTGAACATAAAAGGGCCAATGTGAAGGGAAAGGTCTATGAAGGCCAGAATCAGGTGTCTAGGAGGTTGTCTGGTAGGGGACAGATGGGGAGAGTATCCTGGCTGAGGGAAGAGTGTGTCACTGTCCTGAGGTTGATGAGCAAGGGGATGCGTGAGGACATCAGCATGGCTGGAGTACAAAGGAAAGAAAGGTTACCACATCCGCTTTCGAGAGGGTCTGGCCTATGCACTTGGACTTTGGCAGGGTGGGCTACACCAAGACCTAGACAGGGAGTTGGGGGACCATTTACAATCTCCCTCTAAGAAATGTGCCTCTGCACAGACTTTACCAATAATAAGCCCAGCATTTTGCTCTCCATTTGCTGATTCCCTTGGCTATTCTCCGTAGCTTCAAAACCGTGGCAGGGGAGAGGGATTTTCGCTCTGGGTCCAATTACAGACCCTGATGCTGCCACCGCCCCTCATCTCCCACTGTCTGGCACAGGGCCTGACACAGAGGAAGCAGTCATGTGGGGAATGAGCATACTGTCTGACATTTACTGAATGTCCCTCACGTGGGAGGCACTCTTCTAAACACTTCATGTGATTGGGTGTTTTCTTCTGTTTTGTTTTATTTTGTTCATAACAGCCCCTTAGGGCTGATTTCAATATCACCGCATTCTCATGGTACAGAGGAGTAGATGGAGGTGCAGAGTTTCCATAACTTGTCCAAAGCCACAACCTGAAGAATTAGCAAAGGTGACCTCGAACCTCATCAGCGCAGCTCCACTGAGTGCAGCCTTAGCCCCTATTCTCCAAAGCACCTGATTCCAATGACCTTACAAATATTGTCTCCCTTTAATGGCAGTGCAAAGAACCTGTAGGCATGTGCAAGGAATAGAAATCCTTTATACTTTGACGAATCACAAACTGGATGACTTAGGAATTGATCATGAAAAGCAAGTCATTTAATGTAAATTTTGTTTCATTCCTAGCATTGTGAAAAACATGGTGATAGAAGGAGTGATCCCTGCTTTACATTCATGTATTTAAAATTTACAGGTAGATATAACGGAGTGGGAGGTTTAGAGGACACCTACAGTTACCCCCACATCAGGATAAAGAGATGACCAGAAATGGCTTGCCTGAAAGGGCATCCTTGGTTCTGCTCCTCTGGGATTCTGCATACTGGGGTCACACCCAAACCCTGTCTTACATGAAGGTACATCCATTCTGAGAATAAATCTAACCACGCCTGATCCCCTCAGACAAGGGCACACAATGCCTGTTATAGGAGATCAGAACAAACTGGTTGGCATAGTTTGTCTCTTTGGTCTTCTAGTACTTTCCCTCTTCAAAACTTACTCATTCATACCAAAGCTTGCTCAAATAAATCTTCTGAACAGATCTAGCATAGTGAGTATGACTGTTTTATTACAAGATTTTTAAAAACCAAAAAGCATCTGGAATCTTTTTGGCTCAGGACCACAACATTAAAGCCCATACTTTGATGAGTTACTTCTCTGCACCTGGTGGAGTAGAAACCATGTACAGAGTAGAAACGTTAAATACATTCAGCTGATTTTATAGCAATATGACTACTAACAATGATGACATGCAGGATAATATTTATTTTAATTAAACAGCGAGGAAACCAAATCTCTGGAAAATCAAGTGAATTGCTTAGATTTGCACAGCAAAGCCAGGATGTGTGCCCAGGTCCTTTCCAGTTGCTGGAAAGGCATTCTGGTCCAGTCAAGGACTTGTATCCTGATCAAATGATTTCAGTTCACCAGAGTAAACTTGTAGTTTCTAAAACAGTCAGTGGTATGATAATTTTGCTTCAGATAAACCTCATAATCCACAGTATTATCACTGCCTAGAGTCTGGCATATTGACTAAAAGACCAGTGACATCATTTCATCATTAAATGTCATCTGGTAATACCTGAGCTGTCAATTTTCCAAGAATGAGGCTGCAGTCACATCCTCCTTACAGTCATAGAAGGCTCAGTGCCACCGGCTCTTCCTGCCATTATTCTCTTATAGCTTCTACAGTCAGCAAGTGTCATCAAGCCAGGAGAACATGGCCCTGGCTGATGGAGACTTTCAGCTAATGAAGCATTGAATACCTGAGGGTTGATTATACATGAAAAGCAGACAGAGAAAATTGGTACGCTTCAGCAAAGCTGATGAGCACAGAAGAGCAATGTGGTAAAACTGATCAAAGTGCTAACTCTCAAAGCACTGGGCCCATGGAATTCCTCTGTGAAGAATTTACCCTGCAGGTAATCCACATGTGTGTGGAATCACACATGCATCAAGATATTCATTAGCATTTTTTGTAAGAACAAAGGTTGGAAGCCATTAAAACGTCCATCAATTGGGGTTAGGTTAAATAAGACACAATAGAAGTCCACAGTCTTATGTGGAATCTTGGAGCTGGTTTCGTTTCACAATGCAGGTTTTCCTTTCATTTCAATTAAATAACATGGCCCATGTATGATAGTCCCATTCCTCGGAGGCTTCGGACAGCACCAAGGAATCAAATACATTCCTGCTTTCTGAAACATGCTTATGAACAAAAATTTATCATGATTTAGTAGAAGCAGTGGTGACACTTTTTCCTGTTTGTATCTATATACTGTATAGGACATATTTCTGTATATATATATATATATATATATATATATATATATATATATATATACCATTCAACAAAGTATGGAAATAAACTGATTTTGTAAACCAGACATAGGCAATCATGTATCACTGTATATTATATAAACACTAATAAAATAATTTCTAAATATTATTAAAAAGTTGGAAAAATATCACAAAAAGTTATCAGTTGCAGATAGCTTTATTGCCAGTTGAATTTAGTGTCAAAATTTAGAGGGAAAAACTCAGTGTTCAGGGATTTGGGGACCTAGGATCTCCAGTGAAGGATTATGCACCTGCATATTTATGGAGTTGGGGAATATGGTGAAACCAGCTGAGCAGAGAAAGGCCAGGAAGGAGCTCTGGCAAGGGATCAGGAGGAGAGGAGGCAGGAGGCATGCAGCTGCTGTTCACATGGGGAGCTGGGGTCTGCATTCTGTCTAGGAGAGAGGAGGCAGAGAGGTTTGGGGACAGGGTCAGGGGGCCATGGACTTCTTTTTGCTGGGGCAGAGAGGAGGATGGGATGCTCTCAGAAGCCTCAGCCTCACCAGACATCTGCTCCTTGTTCCAATTCATGGGTTCTAATGGAATCACAGAGGAGAGGGTAACCTGCCTCATTTTAACCCAACATCAGGGAAGAAAGGAGAGAAAATGAGAACAGTTAAAAGCAATATTCTGTGCTATGAAAAAGAGTAAGTGCCTGGGAATCCAAGTTTGGAATCTCAGCTCTGCCCCTGGCAGCTCTGCAACCTCTCGTGGTTCTCTTAACATTCCTGCACTTCACTTTCTCAATTCCAAATGGGCCAATACCACCTTATTTGTCAAAGAATGAGATAGAAAGTAAATGATAGAAATGTAGCCACGTAGCCAAGCCCTCGATGTTATTTTCAATCCTTTATTATATGGGAACTAGGAAGGATATATAAATGAACATATGTAGAAAAATAAGAATCCTGGAATTTATGTGGAACGAGTTTTATAATTGGGCCATGCAGGGATTAAACTCTGGGCCTGGTTCCACCACACACAGGTCTGGTTTTAGTTTGGCTAGGGTAACTGATGCTTGGAGGAACAGAATCAACTCCCAGGAGGAATAGATGACTTCTTCTGTGTGCAGAGAACAATCATCCCCAGAAGTAAACACTTCCTCTGAGCCTTTTGATTAAAAGTGAATCTTCCTTCCAAAATCCTATCCAGACAAACTTAATATGTCAAGATTTCTCCGATTCTTAAGAAAAACAAATTGGGACTGTGACATCCTGCTCCATGGAATTGGAATTCCATTTCCTGCCTGAGCTAGGGGAAAGGGCAGGGAGGATTAATGAAAACTCATTGCCCTGACGCTGGCTGCTGTAGCAGGTTAAGTAAAATCCCGCCCGCATCGCTGGAGCCGGTCCTGGCCGGTCGCTCGATGGATGTGCTCCATGTTGATTTTGTGCTACCTGTTTTTCCACTCACCTATCCCATCGGTCTCTGCTCTTTTTGCCCTCAATTGAGTCTGAGACAATTAGTTTCTTTACAAAAGAGAATCACAAAACAGTTAGAAGGCGATTAAATCACTCTGCACTTGCTCAGTTGAGTCTCTTATGAATCTGAGAGTTGGCACAAGTGCCTCTGGCGTGAGCACGGAGCTGCATTCCATTAGGCCAGAGTGCCACCCTGTTGCCAGATAAATGGACAAACTGGACTGGTTTCGGAACCCTCCTTGCCTGTGAAATGTGACCTGTCACCAAGCTCCCTTCATACTCCACATGCATTCCTTACTTTACCTTCCTTGGGGTCTTTCCCTAGGAGGAACGTCCTCACGGGCTGCCATAGCAAGGTCCATTCTTAAACCTTTGGAGGATCTGGTCACTGATGTTTTCAGAGGCCCCTTCTGTTAAAATGAAACTATCTACATTCCATGTTAACTATCATTGCTTCATTTACCAAAGTGTTTAGAATTGTAAAAATAATTCTGAATTTGGTTCTGCTATTAACTACTGACTTTCGTCTTATGTTGAAGCTTTGTTTCCTATATATGAGAGACGTGTGTGTGCATGTATGTTGAGATGCAGTCAACCAGTTGATGTAATATAAAATTCCATGAAAATTTAACTTACCATTTATTTTTCTAAATTGCCATATTCTTTTTTTTTTCTCTTAGAAGCTGCTATTTTTTCAGATCTGAGACGTTTGTATTTAGGCCCATAGAAATGTACAGATCCCAGGCCCTCTGCTCCAGTTGTCTAATGGATTAGGACCAGACCACAGCCCCTTCAACCTGGTGTGTGGGAGGGAGGTGTGAGTCCATGCAGATGTCCCCAGAGGACTGGGACTGTCTGCAGAAAGAGCTTCCTGCTGTGGGCCCACCACCTGGGTGTACTGGGACCTGCACAGTACAGAGTCCTCGGGACACTTTATCTTCCTATTACATTCTCTATCAGAGACCATTTCTTTTTTTTTTTTTTTAATTTTTTATTGTGGGTTGTTCAAAACATTACAAATTTCTTGACATATCATATTCGACACTTTGATTCAAGTGGGTTATGAACTCCCACCTTCACCCCATACATAGATTGCAGAATCACATCAGTTACACATCCATTGATTTACAAATTCAGAGACCATTTCTAGTCGCTGTGTTCAGGTGGAAGGCTCCAAAACAAAGCCACATAAACCCTGCTACGTGTTTTCTTTTCTCCTTCAAAGAACATCAGCCCAAATGACGCTTCATGGTAGACTTAAGATGTTCCTTTAAATAGGGCTGCAATGTAAAGGTTCATGCAGAACTTCAAACTTAGAATGCCATTTTCTGGAGCTCTCAGCCATGAAATTTTGCTCCAGGCAATTTCAACATGCGAAGTCTGAGCAGAAAGATGAATGTTGCGTGCATTTACTGTACCTCAAAACCAGGAGCATTTTTAATATGAGCGTTTTGCACATGAAAGCTTGGCAAAGACTGTTCTCCCAATTTGATTCTTATTCAAATTGGGTCCCATGGAACAGTCTGGAATGTTTAATCTAGTCTATTTTTTCATGAGAAGAAAACCGACTTTGTTGAAAATCTAATATGTATGAGGCACAGTGCTCAGTGGTTTTTGCATCCATTCAACATTTTACAACTTTATGACATCCTTCTTACTATTATAACAGAAGAGAAGAGCAGGTCGCATTGTACCCATTTTACTGATAAGGAAGCTGGGGCTCAGAAAGGTTAAAAGACTTGACTAGAATCAAACATTAAAACCAGTGAAAGCCAATTTGAATTAATTAGACCAATATTAATCCTACCCAGCTGCCTCTAGAGCAAACAGAGAAGAGCAAAAGATAAACAGGAAATATGTAAAGGAATACTGTAGCTGCTGGTTATATCAATTCTGGGAGAATCCACAAAGCTAGACTGAAAGGTGCACTGGAGATGCAGGTTCAGGGTCCAGTCTCCGTGCCCTTGTGGTCCGGATCGTTTGTGCAGGGTTGTTCTGCTGATCACCAACTGCAGATCAGTCTCTGAACTTTGGCCCTTTCTGTTCTCACCTTCACACCTGAATCCTAAATTTGTGCAACCCCTGCAGTGGCACTCCTTGACTCCTAGGACTTTCCCTTCCTGTCCTTCCCATCTGTCTTGCTTAACAAAGTTGGATCAGTCTCCCGCGGATATTTCACTGGGGCCCTCTGGTGGCCTGTGATGTGCCCCTTCACCACCTGGGTCCTTATCCCAGCCTGGGTGTGCCAAGGGCAGAAGTCTGCAGCTGTTAGCCCTTTCAGGAATTCCTTCAGCTACAGAGATGCCCCCAAGGTCGTTCAAGGTCATGCCCCTCCCCACCAGGCCCATATCTAGTGATGAATAAATATGAGATTATAAAAAACTCCCAGCCATTTTGGCCTAACTCAGGACAACCCTCGTGTCTTACTCTAGCTCCAGGGTCTCTGGGGTTGGACAAGGCTTTCAGGCCTGTATCACAGCTCAGCTTTGCAACTGCCCAGTCCTATTCCTTCTTCTACCTTCCACAGGTTTTTATTCCAAGGAACTCTTTAATGAACATTGGCCTATTAAACTGTTTATCTGAGTTGCTTTCCCAGATATCCAACCTACAATGTGTCTCAACAGGAGGGAGGGAAAGACTGGGGAGGGGAGGAGGGAGGCAAGAAAAGGAGGGAGGGGGAAGAGAGGAAGGAGGGAGGAGAGGAGGGATTATCTGTCCTATTCCCTGTATTCTTCTTTTTCCAGCACCACCAAAAGCCCTGCTGTGGTATTATTTTCCAGTGAAATTTGAACATTTGGTCAAGTGCATGTTCTGTGACGAGAACCTTAACTTATATACTTAGAAATACAATTATCCATGGATTAAAAGAAGACACTGTGAAAAAGTATCCACCAGCACCATCAGCTTAGTGATTCTGCCCACAGTGCCTACCAGCTGCCTGACTAAAGCTGAGCGTGGCCTTCCCAGCTCTAGACCCATACACCTGGTGGGCCCTTTAACATGAGCAGCCCGGCTTTACTTAAGAATCATTGGAAACTGCATTGTCGGGAATGGAATATAAAAAGCTTTTTCACCCAACAACTGACTGAAGCAAAAACATTCACCCCTGCAGTACTAAATACCTACATTGTAGTCTACCATTTTCTTTTGATTGCCACCCAGAAATATGCAGCCAGGCGTGGCAGAACGGAGTCTCTGTTCTGGTGCAGACTGCATTGGTCTGCCATTAGCCCTGACCAAGGTCTGCCGGTCACCCTCGGTACCCTCACACTTCCATGCAAACCTGCCCTGGCACGGCTCTTCCTTGTCTCAGGATCACACTCCCAGTCCTTGCTGTGCGTGTTCTCCTAGTTTGGTTTACTTAAACAATTGGCTTAGTTAGCTGGGTCCCTGTGATGCTAGACAAATCCCACCCCTGCTTGCTCCTCTGCCCGTGAATGGCTGATCTGTCTACCTGGCCCTGTGGTCTCCACTGGTGTCTGTCTTCTAATCTAAGTACTCTGGACCCCAAGAGGTGTCTTATGCTTTGTGCCCCACTTTTGGGTTCTGTGCACGTTTCCTTCATGTTGTTCTTCAGACTCACTGCTGGGGGTCTGAGCTAATAATAACTCCATTATAGATGGAAACAGCTGTCACAAAACTTCCTGAGGATCAACATTTGCATCCTGTGGCTCCAAGAATTTAGGGATTCTGATATTTAGGAATGTCACACTCATAATCTTATAGGAGACACTGGTGTGCTGTTCATACTGACCATCCCAAAGGACACTAACTTCTTGTTTAGTTCTTTCCATTTCTCAGCATGAATTTTCTCTTCGTGGGAGAGTAAGACTCCTGCAATTAGTCCTCATGCATTTATACTCAACTTAAATGTGATCTTGTTGAAGTCTGTAAAAGGACCCAAAATCTGGGTATGGTGGCACATGCCTGTAATCCCAGTGATTTGGGAGGCTGAGGCAGGAGGATCACGAGTTCAAAGCCAACCTCAGTAACTTAGCAAGGCCCTAAACAACTTAGGAAGAGCCTGTCTCAAAATAAAAAATAAAAAGAGCTGTGGATGTGTCTCAGTGGTTAAACACCCCTGGGTTAAATCTCTAGTCCCTGTACTCCCCCCCACACACAAAAAAAGAGGATCCAATAAATAGTCACCCTGATTAAGTTCCAAACCAGTGGTGAGGGGAATCAGGCAGGCTGTGTCAAGGTGTGCTCCTGAGCTGATATGAGAAGACCTGCCTTGTGTCCAGAGGCATTTGCATCTCTGGTACTGAACTGGCCAGAAGATTTCGCCTGTCACAGCAACTGTGAGCCAGGGTGAACCTGATTCCACAGGGGCTGACTAGAATACGAGCTTCCCCCTTATAGTCTCTATGAGGAAGAGAAGTTCCTGAGCATGGCTGTTTCACTTTCTAACTCTCCAAACGGTTTAATTATTTCTGTCTTCCAGGCAGGAGGCCTGGTAATCCATGCTTCTCTAGATGTACGCGTTTTAGTCAGCTTTGTGTCATTGTAACTAAAAGTCCTGTTCTCTAAGAACAACTTAAAGAAGGAAAGGTTTATGTGGGCTCTGGGCTCACAGTTCAGAGGTTTCAGCCCACAGATAGCTGATCCATCATTCTGGGCCCAAAGTGAGGCAGCACATCATGGGCTGAGCGTATGGCAGAGGATATGGCAGAGGTAAGCTGTTCCCCTGCATGGCAACCGGAAACAGAGAGGAGGAGGAAGAAGAGGAAGAGGAGGAGGAGGAGGAGGAGGAAGAGGAGGAGGAGAAGTTGTTGCTGAAATTGTCATCGTCACAGGGCAGATGCACTCTTCCAGGGCACATCCCCGTGATCCACCTCCTCCAGCCACACCCCATCTGCCTACAGCTGCCACCCGGCAGTCCTTGAAACTAGGATGGAGTTACCAGGTGACAGCCCTCACAATCCAATCATTGCACTTCTGAATATCCCTGCATTAACAGGAGCTTTTGGGGGACACCTCACCTCCACACCATAACAGACCAAAACCACCAAGAGTGTCGACCACTGGTAGGACAGCCTTTCCAGATGCATCCTCCCTCCCAGGATGTTAAGTCCTTTACATATTTTAACCCATTCAATTCCTTCCCCTAAAAACCTGCTGAGTAGGTACCATGGCTAACCATGGCTAGATGAGAAACTAAGGCACCAAGAAAGTAATGAGTATACCTGGGCTCACAATGCCAGTCAGGATGGAGTCAGGCTTTGAACCAAATAAGTCAAAGCTCAGAATCAAGGCTCTTACTGCCAAACCCAATGGGTTCAAAATTTTCCACCCATGCAATATTGCTCTTCCCACATGCTCCCCCTCCATGGCTCAATTCTGCCTACAGAGAGGCCTAGGCACAAGCTCCAACTTTTTCCAAGTCTCCTTGGTGAAGGAGCTGCCCAGTGCTACCTCACCTATGGGACCTGCAGGGAGCTGAAGCAATACCAGTGACCCTCACCTTCAAGCCTGGTGTACAACAGCCTGAATACCAGCCTTTGTTCCAGTTGGACAAAAAACAAGCAATGAAAGGGCAAAGCCGCTGGGAGATGGGGCCTATCTGTGCTGATGTGTTATTAGATAACTTCAAGTGAATGCAATGATGTAGAGAAAAAATGGCTCAAATCTGCAGCCATCAATTACCTGCCACCTGACAGTGTTGTGAGTTCCTGCTGTGTGCTAGGCACTGTTCTAAGCCCTGTAGAGAGGGAGCTGAAAACAAAACAAACAAGCAAACAAACAAAACCACCCTGCTCTCAGGGACCTCATTGCCTAGTCACAAAGCCCAACTTTAATTCTACCATCACAGGCCTACACCACAGTGCTCTGGAGTAAGAATTTGGAAGCAAACAGCAGGTGTTATGTGAATGAAAGATAAGGGAGGTGATCTTGTCTTGGGTCAAGAAAACCTTCCAGAGCAATCATTTAGCCACTAGTTGAAAGATGGATACTAATTATGGGTTATGATTGGCTAGAGCAGTGGGCCCAGTCCAGGTGGAGGGAAGGGAATGGACAATGTCTTTAAGACGGGCAGAATGAAATCAACTGGCAGCTCCTATGAATGGTGCCAAGAGGAAGTGGTATTAAATAAGACTTCAGAGGTATCAGGTCATATGAGGGATTGGGATTTATACCAAAAAAAAGGGAATATTTGCCTCTTTTTCCATTCATTCCCTGACTCATCCATTCAACAACATTTCTGCAAAACATAGAAGGTGCCAGGATTTGTATTGAATTCTATGGATGTAACAAAAATGACTGTGTTAGTCAGCTTTCTGTTGCTGTAACAAATGCCTGAGATAATCAACTTATGAAGAATAAAGGTTTATTTTGGCTTATGGTTTCAGAGGTTCCAGCCTATGATCAGTTGACTCTGTGGCTTTGGGCCTGTGGTGAGATGACAGAACATCATGGTAGGGAGCAAGGATGGAGTAAAACCTCATGGTGGGAAAGCAAAAGAGAGGAAAAGGAAGAGGCTGAGGCCCCACTATCCCCTTGAAGGCTATGCCCCCAATGACCTATCAACTGGTACTGGGCCCCACCTCCCCCAGTAACACCAAGATCTAAACCTCTAACACATGAGCCTTTGGGGAACATTTAAGGTCCACACTGTAGCCATGAGTAAGACTGAATCCCCCTCTATCCTTCTCAGTTTGTCAACTGGGGGACATAGGATAAGAAATGGTTGTATTCTGTTGTGGGGAAACAGGCTCATGCCGAGTACAAGAGCACAAGACAGAATTTTAACGTGTACTAAGGGATATCATGAAAGACATAAGGACCCAGCCAGGCTATTCCCTGCAAAGGGAAAGACACGGCCACAAAGAGCATTCTAGAACCACAGTGATGAGTGGGAAAAGCACAGGGGAACCTTCCAGGTGGGTGGGAATAGAAGAAAGGAGCCTTCCATCTATACTTTATCTCAATGCATTAGTCTCCTTGGCTGCTGTAATAAAGTGCCACAGGTTGGGTTGCTTAAACAACAAAAAGTCACTTTCTCATAGTCCTGGAGTCTAAAAGTCCCTGATCAAGTCCAACAAGCTTAGTTTCTGGGCAGAGAGGCCTGCCTGGCTTGTAGGTAGCCACCTTCTCACAGTGTGCTGACATGGCAGCGTGGGCTTTTTGGCATCTCTTCTTATAGGACGCTAATCCTATCAGATCGGGCCCCACCCTTATGACTTCACTTCCTCCTGAAGACCTTGTCTCCAAACACAGTCACTTTGGAGGTTAAGACTTCAATTTATGGATTTTAGGGGGACACAATGCAGTCCATAGCACTCAGCAGCAGAAGAAAGCTGGTGAAAGATTTTTAAGCAAGAAATTAACATGGTGACAATACTAACTTAGAAAGGCCACGCTGTGGCTGGGTGAAACTAAAGACACTATGGCAACATTTCTTCTTCTAGGAAAAGTGTTAAAAAGCAATGGGTATTTGAGCAGGAAATGGACAGGACAGGTGGGAAGAGGTGGAGGAGGTGGCCTCCCCAGGAATGGGTACCTTGGGGCTCAGGCTTAGACAACAGGATGGGCAAAGCGAGATGCCACTCACCTAGGTGAGGAGCATGGGAGGAGCAGATTTGTGGGCAGAGGTGGACAGGCAGTGAATTCAGACCTGGGGATGCCTACGCAGAGGCAGTGTGGACATGCTGGCCATGTTGACCATCCCTCCCCGCACGACACCATCATTGCTGGGCGTGGGCCCAGATGAGATGTAATACTCAGGGTTTTGGTGATAGGTTGATGAAGGAGAAGACCTGAAATGTGTAAGGGAGAAACAGAGGCTTATTTAGATGTATATCCTTGCAAAGAATATCCCAGTCCTTAGACGGAACCCTGATGCTACTTGGTTCAACGGTATCTTGCCTTCCTATTGAGATTTTACTCCCTAAATTTGAAGCTTTTGCTAATGGAATCACATTGACAGTAAATGTAGATTCATTCATTTATTAAGAGTGCTTGAGGGGCTGGGGTTGTGGCTCAGTGGTAGAGTACCCACCTAGCATGCATGAGGCACTGGGTTAGATCCTCAGCACCACATAAAAACAAAATAATGTCTCCACCTAAAACTAAAGATGCATAAATAAATAAATATATTTTTTTTTTAAAAAAAAAGAGTGCTTGATGGCTTGGTTTAGAGAAACACAACTGTGATGGGCTGGGTGGCATGTAGCCTTTGAAGAAGATGTCGGTCATCAGTTTTTGTTCTTGTTCTGAGTACCCCTTTTGGTTGTTGTAAATCCTCAGAAAAATTGCTTAGTAAGCAAAGACCTAAATTTACAGCTAATCAAGGGGAGGCTGGACATCTTCATCTGACAGTGTGAAGGTGGTACTTTCTAGATAAGGAAACGGGCACCAAGAGCGGTTACGTAACTTGCCCAAGATCACAGAGCTCAAGTGCTGGAGTCAGGTTTGCAAACCAGATCACTTGGTTCTAAAACCCAAGCTCTCCCAGCTTCCCACTTCCACTCCCAAGGATCCTCTTGTCTGGACGGGACCCATCTGGATAACCCAGGACTCTCTTTCCCCTCTCACTGTCAGCTGACTTGCACACTGAGTTCCTTTTGCAACCTCGATCCCCTTTGGCATATAACCTAACTCACTCATAGGCTCTGAGGATTCCAATGTGGGCAGAACACACCAAGAATTTCCAGGTCCTCTTTCCCAGCAAGCTGAGAGGCCATATTTGCAGATAGAAACCATGAGATAATTCTGATTAACTTATTAGAGAAAAAATATTTTAATTAAATAAATAAAAGAGGAAAGGGGGCTGCCTTTGGCCTTCTTAAGGCTTATAAATGGACCATATACGTGAGTAAAGTAAACTAGCATTAATAAGAAATAGATAAATTCATGGACATGCTGCTTTAGAGTCTATCCCCAATCCTGCCAGGCCAATTTTTGTTGTCTTCCAAGAAATTCCTATTGGGTGTTTGAATTCAATTTGGGAAGGGCCCTACAAGCATATCATATTACAACAATCCGATAGTGTAAGTTCCCCTGTTCTACCCATTTATCAGATGAAGAAACTGAGACTTAGAGAAGTTCAGCAACAACTCCAAGTTCACTGTGAAAAAAAGATGATGGCAGCATTCAAATCCAGGTAGAGAGAATGAACAAGCCAGAGTTCTTAACTTAAGAACAGCCTGAGTTAGAGCCAGAACAAAAAAAAAGAGGTGCACTGATTGCTGGATAATCAAAGCATCTCTTGTAGCCCATGAGATGCCCCAGGAGGATGGTGGAGTGATAAATACATTTCCAAGTGTCATCTCCACCTCTTATTATGCAGTGCTGCTCCTTACAGCTCCTAACACCCAAGGTGTAGACTCTGAAATCTCACTAAGATGTTTATAATTAAACCCTCTGATGGGGACAGCTGTTAGCAGACACACATGTGCGTGCACACACACACAGCACCCTAGGCTGCTCCTTTATGAAATCTCTCCTGCTTCACATTTCCTTTGTTCCTGTTAACCCATTTTCACCAAATATATATATATTACAGAAGGAAGGAGCGTGATAGGAGTCAGTCTCCACCCAGGCACCACTGTGCAAACTTTGGTAAGCTATTTAATCTCTCTGGGCCTCAATTTCCTCTCTATCGAGTGGAGGGATTGATACCTACCCTGTGTGCCTGTTATAAATATTGGATGAGGGCCTACATCCGTCATTGCTTAGCCCAACATCTGACACATATTTTGTGTCAATGCCCTTTAGTTTCTGTCCTAATCACCTATAAGCTCATGAGGCAATAATAACTAGAAAAACAACTCAATAACAACAAACATTGACAAGGTGTGTCTACCTGCCAGGTGCCCTCCTAAGCACTTTCCAAGCATCGTCACATGCCATCTGACATGTATTGCAATGGCCCAGTGATGTAAGTTCTCCTGTTCTACTAATATACCAGATGCAAAAGCTGAGACTCAGAGAAGTTAAGGAAAGTCTCCAAGGTCACAATGGAAACAAGGAGAGGGGAAATTTAAATCCAGGTGAACTGAGCTCTTAACTTAGGAACAATCTGGCCTAGAGCCATGACAAAGACAAGATGATTTTTTTAAAAGCATTAAAGCTTTCCAAGACTTTTTTTGGCCGTCCACCTACCATAAGTGCTCCAATTTCTGGCCACCGACCAGGTTACTTTCCCCAAGCGCTCCTACCCCCTGGATTCCAAAGCCCAGCAAAGCAGGAAGCATGTTTACCCAAGTAATCTTTATAGTGTCTGAGCCACCCATCAAAGGGCTGGCTCTGCCAGGAAGCAATTAATCCCTAATTCACAACTGCTAGCGTCCCTGGATCTGCTCCCTAGACTGGTGGCAGTTTCCCCTAAGCCAGCATTTTGGTGACCATCTTTAGTGATGCCTTGGGGGGCCTGCCTTCTGGGTGTTCAAGCACAGGAAGAAGCAGCACTGGGTTCCTGATGGAAGCCATATGCCCGGTCAACAAACTACATGGACGAGGTGGCTTCAGTGACCCATATTCACTCCTCACAGTTTTGCAGTTGGAAGACCAATATCCGGGTGCCAGCAAGGCCAGGTTCTCATGAGGGCTGTCTTCCTGGTCGCTTCCTCTGTGGTTTGAGAGCAGAGAGAGGGGAAGAAGCTCTCCCAGGTGTCTTCTCGTACAACCAACCCGGCCATGAGAGCTCTGCCTTCCTGACCTAATCACCTCCCAAAGACTCCGTTTCCACAGGACAACACGTTGAGAATTAGTGCGGACTGTGGGGGAGACAAACATGCGGTCCACAATACCTTTAGCCTGAGAATGGACGTGTCGGACCAATTAGAACCCAAGTATAACAGAGCAGGTGAGCTCCCAAACCTTCACGGGCCATAGTCCTCAGCCTGGCTTCATAACAGAACAATCTACAACGGTCTTTAAAATCATTACTGCCCATCCGGATGCAGTGGTGCACCCTGCAATCCCAGCGACCTGGGAGGCTGAGGCAGGGTTGCAAGTTCCAGGGTAGCATCAGCAATTGAATGAGACCCTGTCTCAAAATAAAAAATAAAAAAGGGCTGAGATTTAGCTCATCGTTTAAGTGTCCCTGGGCTCAACCCCTGGTACAAATAAATAAATAAATACACACACACACACACACACACACACACACACACACCCCAGGCCCCAACCAAGACCTACACTGGGATGTCTAGAGGTGGGCTCAGGCCTCACTGGTCTTTAAATTCTCTCCAGGTGATCGCAGTGATTGTCAGAGTTAGGATCCACCAATGTGTCCAGCTGAATCTTTCATAGATGAGAAAGCTGAAGGCCCAGAAGAAGAAACCTTCCTTGTCTAAAAGTATCAGTTGCCACCACTGAAAATCAAACTTCATCTCACTAATGTATAACCAGCCTCAGGAATCAAGGACACATACCAAAGATAAGGATAAATGTGAAAATTAAGAAAGCCAAACAGACTACTGGGAAAGATGCACTTTGTAAAGGAAACTAGCCTAGGACAGATTGCACTATGTTCCCTTTATCTGCTCATTTTTTTTTTTAATCTCACCAGTGACCCCTTAGAGGATGACTGACTGCAAAGCACAACCACGTCCTACTTATCTCAGCTTCCCCGCTTCTGGTCCTGTGAAGGGCAGGTCCAGTTCTGGTCCGTTGTAGGTTGGCTTGTTTCCTGCAAAATGATTTCTCCAAGTTTTAATCGCTGGTACCTGTGAATGTGACCTTATTTGGAAATAGGGTTTGAAGATGTAATCATGTTAACATGAGGTCATTGGGGTGTGTCCTTAGTCCAGTGTAAGTGGAGCTCCTCTAAGGAGAGAGGAGGAGACACAAGGAGAATCCCTTGTGAAGGCAGAGGCTGACTTTGGGGTAACTCATCTGCAGTCCACAGATGGGTAGCCACCACAAGGAAATAAAAAGAAGCTGGGGAAGAATCTTCCCCAGAGCCTTCAGAGGGAGCTTGGTCCTGCAAGCACCGTGATTTCAGACCCCTAGCCTCCAGGACTGTGAGACAATAAATTTCTGGCTTAAGTCACCCAGATTGCGACTCTTCATTCTGGCAGCCCTAGAGAAGAAGAACCGACGGTGTTTCCATAACACTCCAAGCTCCATCTTCGACGGAGAGTCCTACAGACAGAATACTAGGGTTCACAAGCCAGCTCCCCTTCTTGTTAGCTATGCAATAAGTGTGAACTTGTTGAGCAAATTGTGTAAACTCTCTAGAAGTTTCTCTTCCTGTGAGATGAGAGGAAAATAGCACCTGTTTTATAGAGCGGTTGTGTTAAAACATCTAGAGTGCTTAGCTCAGCACTTGTCCCATAGTAAAGTTTAATAAATGTTAGCTAGTGTTTGTGTCTCTATTGACCCCAGAACTACCAGTCTTTGCCAGGTGTTTGTTCTCTGTGCCTCGTGGCATTTCGGTAATACTTAGCCAGAGCTTTCAGGATTACATGAACTGTGATTTCATGTGTTAGAGGTTCAGACTTGATCCAAGTGTGAGGTAGAAAGCTCTATGTAATAGGTGCCACTGGAACCTCTCCCACAGTCCCACACTATCCTCAAGGTCACCTGAAGATGGTTCAGCACACGCTAAGGGAGGGTATTCTCTGGCCACAGAATATGCACAGCACTCCTGAGGCAGTTTGGACAGACTTGGGGGTCACAAGGGAACCAGGAGGAGCACAGCAGCCTTCTTCCAGCCCCTGAGAGAAGGAACTTGACAGATAAATACACCAGCTCTTAGGCTCTGTGGGATAAATCTGCACAAGTGTGTTTCCAGTGGTCCCCAGTGGTCCCCTGCTATGGTTTAGATCTGGAATGTCCTCCTATCGCCTGTGTGTTGAGGCATTGTTTGCTCCTCTCCAATGCAGCACTATTTTAGTGTGTGGCTCTCAGGCAGTAATTGGATCAGGAACGCTCTGACCTCATCAATGGATTAATCCATTCATGGATTCCTAATTTGAGTGGACTATTGGGAGGTAGTAGAAACTGTAGGAGAAGGGAGTCAGTTGGAGGGAGTCAGTCCTTGAGGACTATATCTCACCCCTGGCCCCTTCTCCTCTCTGTTTCCTGGCTGCCATGATGTTCTACCTCACCTCAGGCCAAAGCAATGGAGTCAGCTGCCCCTGGTACAGACAGGGAATGCCACTGTGCCCCTGGAATCCATCACATTTACACAGAAGCCACAGTCCTCCACAACGAGTAAGAGCAAGGAGACACCAGAGTCACCAGGGGCTGGGAAACCCAGAGCTCCAGGATGGCTTTGTTGTGAAGTCCTCAATATAGGCTTGAGGACTTTCAAAGGCCTTGCCACCCTTCCGTAGACTAAACAGTAGTCTGGAATTCTTCCACCCACTTCCTCTCGCTTTTCCCTTCCCTGAGCTCAGACTTGTGTTGCCTGCCCACCCTCCCAGATTCCCACCGACTTCCTTTCTCACTGGCATCCCCTCTAATAAAATGTCACATGTTAAATTCTGCCTTGGTGGCTGCTTCTTGTGGACCTGAATCAGCCCCGGTATGTTCATTGAAGTCTCCAGCTTTTAAATAAATCCCAGGAAAACTAAGTAGCCTACAGCCAAAGAGCCAATCAGGATTCAGTTTCTCTTGACCAAAATGTGCTTTCTCTGCCCTTGTTCACCTCTAGAACTGCATGTTTCCTTGTTGAAAGGAAGTGTTTACAGAGATGAGAAGAGGGCATGGGGCACTTCCTGGGTTACTCTTGAAAGATGCAGAGACATAGAGGAGCGTACTCAGAATTCTGAGTTAATGCATAATGAGGGTAAAAAGACAAGAAGCTTATAGGTGTCCTGGGGAGGATTTGGTGAAGAATGAGCCACAATACCCCCCATCACTGCAGGATGCTGTGGAGACTGGGAGGCTGGAAACCACTGAGGGAGCTCTGTCTAGCAAGACACTATAAAGAAACACCTGTACAACTGATGGAAAAGGAGAACTGGAAGCACTAAGTTTTAAATAGCAAGAGAATAAAAATGATGTCCATCACAAGTACATGTATGAAGACACGAATTGGTGTCAACATACGTTATATACAACCAGAGATATGAAAAATTGTGCTGTATATGTGTAATAAAAATTGTGATGCATTCTGCTGTCATATATTTTTTTAAAAAAATTAATTAAAATTTTTTTTAAAAAGAGAATAAAAGTGAAGTAAAATTGGACCTATTTAGTTTAGCATCTCTGATAGGGATTCAGGATTTTTGTCAACCTGATGACCTCATCCCAAACTTCATAAATAGATGAGGCAAAGGCAAGTTGGAAACTCAGAAGGCAAAGCACAGAAAGCCTTCTATATGGTTGGTACATGTCACTGCACTGAGTTCCCCCAGGTGACAGTGGCTGCCTCTCTCCCTCCTTATCTCATCCCTGAGGTTCCTGAGAGACAGCAATCAAAAGTTAACTGCCTGCCGTACCATCATGCACCTAAGAATCAGGCTGATTCCCTTGAACTGAACTACAGAAAACACAAATTTCTTCACTAGATCTCCTTCCCAAGGTCACCTTCCCTTGTCCCCTACGTGAGGTCAGCAACCCCTCTTTGCTCCCTGTTCCATAACTCCTCTGATTTTTTTTATCAGTGTTTGACACACAAAGTCACCTACAGATCAGTGTACCTGCTCACACACACATATCCAGTGGGAGCTACATCAGTTACTCACTGCTACAGCGTTTGTCATCAAAGAGGACTCAGTAAAACCCAGTCCAATGGCTGAATGCACAGGTGGAGGCAAGGCTGGGCACACTGCTGGAAGTGGCACCTTCTTGTTTGGCTTTCCTCTGGCCAACATAACCAAGATATTTTATAAAGAAGATACAACACATCTAACTGCATCCTTCATATTTGGCCAAATACAAAACTCTTTCCAATATTCCTCATTGTGGCTACACCCACAACAGCTGTGTGAGACAATGGCTGACCCCGTCTAAGCCTTTGTGAAGCCATGGGGAAACCGAGACTCGAGATGGCATCTCCCTTGCATGGCCACTGGCAGGGGCACAGTGCAGCTGCAGGAGGTAGATCATGCCTAAGATGCCACTCCTTGATTTGGGAGGCAATGTGGCTGCTGAGTCCTTGCACAAAAAACATTTGCTTTGTCCCACCATGACGTTCTTGCAAGAGCTCTGCAACCCAGATACCGTTCGCTTCCACTGCATATGGAAACAGAGGGCTTGACAAATCCTGCTCCCAAATATAAAGTTAACAATAAATATAATCAGCATCAAACTCAGGACTTCCTAACTCAAAGTGCACAACTTTATAACCTAAGCCCAGACCACATATACAAGTCCATGTCTGTTCCCTCTGAGAAGTAGGTGGCCAGGAAGCCAGGCTTTGTGAAAAGAACAGGATGATTCTAAGGGAGCCCCCAGTACCCTGGGCTGGGACAAGCTGCTTGACTCCTGCTTAACATCCACTAGGAAGAACTATCCCAACACCTTCCCCTCCAGCACAGGTGCATGCAGAATTCAGAGGCAGAGGCTGACAGCTCCGTGAACACTGGAGCTCCGCCTAGCTCATCTGTCTTTCCTAGGCACAAGCTCAGTAATTGCCTTTGAACCTAAACTGAACTGCATGTTTAAACCAGTGCTTTTAAATGTAAGAGTATTAAAAAAAAGTACTTAAGATAGTTAAGGAGGGGGAAAAACAAAAACTATAAAAACTGGAAGGCGTCCAACGGGAATATGGAGAGATTTGTTTAAGCGAGAAAAACTAAAGGAGCTAAAATGTATAACTTGGCTCACAGACAAAATACAAGGCGCGTAAGAGACCACAAATATTTGGAAGGTGCAAATAAGAGCACGAGACTCATTCCCTGTGTTCTTTGACACGGCCTATTGTGGGAATATCAAGGAAAATGATTTGGGGAGAAAATAAGCATGCAAGGCAACAGGGACAAGGACAAGGTGACTCAGAGAGACTGTTGGAATGGGAATGTGGAGTCCCAAGGCTCCACATGTAGCTCTCCAGGACTGTGGGCAATCCACCGTCCTCACTCATTCATCCATCTACATGGTATCACCAGGAGCTCTGCCCCAGGCCTGCCATCTGCCCTGGCAGAGCTTACCAGGGGAGAAGGAAACTCATAAATAGCAGGAGCACAGAGTGATGTGTTGGACGATGGTGTCCACAGAACATGGGCAGCTGACTTGGCCTCTGAGAGTCTCCTGGGGAAGAAGTGGTTAAACCGAGACTATAGCAAGTGAGGAAATAGATGTCACTGAGGACAGAGGGCTTCAGGGAGAGGGAGAGGCAGGTAAGAAGGGGAGGCAGAGACAGAGTGAGGAGCCTCCAAAACCTGGAGGAAGCTTGGAGAGTGAGAGGGAGGCAGTGGAGCAGGGCCCCGGAGAGCAATGGGCCAGAGCCAGCCAGAGCTGGCCCAGTGTGCCAGGCACCTGCAGGGACAGTGGGGAGCTGCTGAAGGCTGATGAAGGGGACGCAGCAGGAAAAGGGGGGATGAATTCGGGAAGATCAGGCTGGAAGCCACCGAGTTGTCCACAGAAAACATGAAAAGCTTTCCTAGGACAGGGACACGGGAACGGAGTGCTAATGGATGGGGGACACTGCGAAGGGCAATCCTGGCAGACACAAAGCCTCCGCAAAGACGATCAAGACCTCGGAAAGTCTGGGAACAGCAAGAACTTCTTATGGGTGCCGTCAGGGAGCAGGAAGGAGCAGAGGTGACAGTGGCAGTCACACAGCACCTCCCCTGTGACACGAAGGGAAGAAAGCAGAGCAGGTCAGGATGAGGCTGGAGTCAGAAGGAGGCGAGTTCAAAGCCAGCCCTGCCATAGCCCCTGCTTGCTGGGGGACATGGACTCAGGCGGGCTCCCGCTCTGCTCCTGTGTGAGGTGGCAGCACTGGGCTGAGCACAATGTCAAGGGCTTGGTGAGCTGTCCTAGGGGCCACAGCAGGGGCATTTCCTGGATGTCATGTGCAATCCCTCCTTGTTTTTCTTCCCCAGAGAGTCCTGGAGAGGTTATCCTAGGACCTTTCCAAAGAGTTTGAGTGGACAAAGCACTTAAAAAAGAAGGTTCAAGTCACTTAAAAAGTGTATTTTTTTCTTATATCACAGCGCCACACCCTGTGGAGGCTTCTCCTGGGCCTCTGGCTCTCTGCCTCTGCTCTTCTGGAGCACAACATCATGCACCACCCCACTGCTGATGGCTTTGCAGGCTCAGGAGGAAGTGGAAGGCCTGCCCTCTTCTAGGTCTTCCTGGAGGCCGCTCTCACTCTGGACCCTCTCAGGCCCCAACCCAGCTGGGGCAGCTGTGGCCTAGAGAGGTTATGCAATGTGTTTTGGGCCTCCAGCAGGCCTGGGATGGGCCCCAATGAATGCAGTGTACCCACCACTACTCACCCAACTCCTCCACCCAGTGTCCGGCAGTCTGTAGCTTCATCTGTTTACACCATTTGCTGTTTACACCAAGTGCCCACACCCATCATGATCAAAGCCCGTTTCTACTTAGCTGTGTGTCGTTGGCCAGGTGAGGTCTCCATGCCCTGCTGCCAAATACTTAATTCAGGGGTGATGTCGCACCTGTGTCGTGAGTGCTTGTGAAGGTCCAGTGAATCAGGTGTGTAATGTGTGTAATAGGCGTTACTGCTCCTGTGGAGGTGGTGATGCTGAAGCTCATGGTGCTGAGTCTGGGGGCCGTCAAGTGTGGAAGAATACTTTTTTTACTTTCAGAGTAAAATTTAGTGGCTTGTATGGTGGGGGGATGCCAGCTTTCCATGCTTCATGTATATGCACCTGGAACTCCTTACCTGTGACCTCTACCATCTACAGCTGGGCAGGTGCTAAAGGCAAATCTCTGCAAGACAGGCTCTGTGATGACCTCTCCCCTGAGACACTAGAGCAGAAAGAGTGAATCTTAAGAGTAAGGATAGCCAGAGAGGGGCAGTAACCAATCCAAGTCACACAGCAAAGGTGGAAGAGCCAGGTCTGCAGTCCAGGACTCTTGACAATTAGCTCTGCCCAGTGAAGGTACCTACAGAGTTACCAGCCCTCACTGAGGACCTACTATGTGGTAGGCCTGACAATGGACGCTTTACATCCATGATCCCATCTCATCCTCTTAACCACCCCAGGAGTTGGATGTCATTTCCTTATTTCACAAGTGAGAAAATAATACCAAAATTTGTAAACCCACTGACTGTGTCCATTTTCTTTTGCTATAACTAAATAGTACAAACTGGGAACTTTATATAGAACAGAGGTTTATTTAGCTCATGGTTCTGGAGGCTGGGGACAGCAGAGACCAGTTGGAGTCTCAGTGGACATCAAGAGTATTTTTCCTCCTGGCCTCTGGCCAGGACACTGAGATTAGCAGAGGTGTTACTAAACCTCCACATGTTCCAGTTACCACCATCTCAAAGAATGTGTCCCATTCCAAACCCAGAGCAACTCACAGAAAATGTCACCCTTGATCCGAAAGCCTGAGCTCAGCAGGTCACTTTGGCTTGTGGCGGGCACCTGGTCCTCTCTCCTGGACCTTTATCTTTCTGTTTTTTAATTGAGCTTGGTGATGTAAGTGGCTGCTTCCAACCCTGCCCACAGTCCCCAACACCCTGCTGCCACACAATGGCAGGAACAATGGCCCTGCTGTCAGCAGAGGCAACAGCGTGGCCAGCAGGAGGAGGAACCCTCTGCTGTGGGGCCACACATCAGGCCCGCTGCTGGCCAGCGACCATGTGCCAGCTGCAAATGTCCACTAGCATCAAAACACAGTGTCTCTTCAGAAGACAAAGCCCCTCCCTGCCTGCGCCTCCCTGGGTCCTGAGGAAGGCTGTCATCTCCCCTGATGCAAGGCCCCTTGTCACAGCACATGGGTCCCTCGGATGTGGCTCCTGGGCCTGGAATGGGGAGGGAGGGCTCCTCACCTATGGCAGCTCACTGGAACTTAGACCCCTGGACGAAGAGAAATCAATACATACATCCATTGGCAGAAGGAAGAATGAGACAGGGAGGGATGGGACAGAAAGACAAACACAGGACAGACAACCTAACGTCTGTCTAAGTAGAAACAGAAAAAGCAACATGCATATCAATCTGCTACAGAGACCTGCGAAGCACAGCGAGGGGTCTGCCGCTCGCTTCTATAAATAAAGTTTTATTGGCGCGCAGTAACATCTGTTTGTTTACATGTTGTCTGTGATCGAGTTTGCCTTGCAGCCGCGAAGCTGAGAGAACATAAGCCCCGAAAGCAGAAAATATTGACTGTCTGGGCTTTTACAGAGAAAATGTTGCTGACGTCCAATCAACCTCAACGTCCTGCCAAGGACCTCACACACTTCGTTCTACTTTATCGTCACAGTAACTTTTATCCTGTAGGCATCAGTCACTCTACTCTTCAAGCTGAACACTTAGAGACGTGAAGTAACTCTTTGCAGGCTCCGGAGAAGTCAAGAGAAGCCCCTGGATTTGACCCCAAGATACTGCCCTTCCTCTGCACCTACGAGCTGAGGGTCGGGCTCCCCTCCACCTGAGATGATTCTGGTGAGGGGTGGGGTGGGGGTGGGAAGAGACAGCAGAGTGTGTCTTCGGGGAAGGCAGAGTGGCAAGAACCAACACAGCTCAGAGCACAGGCCTCCCGGAGAAAGAATGTTACAACTTCAGAGCTGGAAGGCGCCTCCAGATCAGGCGCATGTTCTGGGGACCAGAGAAGCAAGCCACAGGCGTGCTATGGGGAGTCACACCACAAGAAAGTCCCCTCTGTTGGCATAAGACCCCAAGGCTTTCCACACTCAGCTGCCTCTGGCCTCCCTCTCAGATCCCTGTGCTTTCTGTGGGTCACACAGACCCAGGGAGCACTGAGGCCACGAGTCCCCTCACGCTGTTTGGAGTTGTGATCAAACCAGTTCAAGACTTAACTTGTGTTTTGACTGCATGTCTTCATGTGACCATGGTTTCTGTTTGACCAGGTGCAGAGAAAGGACACAGCCCTGGAAACCTGCCAACCTGGCATCCTGTTTGTCACATGCTCCATGTGTGACCTTGGACAAGTCACCTAAATGCTCTGGCCTCAATCTCCAGCTGTACTCAGTGTGGGGGCTGGAATGACTCCTCCACATCCGCTCAGCATGATTCACACAGAAGTCACACCCGAGCTCACAGCCCTGACACCAGTCGATTGCCATCCTTGTTTTTATTCAAACTTGATCTCACAAGATCAAGAATCAGGAATGTATTATTCACATCTGTAAGACCTCGATAACTAGAATTTAGGCATTCATTCCACCAAAGGCATTAATTGAGCTTAATTCTTGCCAGGATTTGAGCTTAATGCTAGAATCCAGCTATGCATAAAACAGAAGTATCCAGACTGCACTGCAGTGTGACAAATGCCATACCCAGAGGCAGTCGAGAGCAGCTGGACCATGTGGCTCCGGGGCCAGCCAGCCTGGGTTCAGAACCTGGCTATACCACTAAGGAACGCACAGCACAGCCAGGACACGCAACTCTCCTGTGCCAGAGGTCCTCCTCTGCAAAACGGAGATAAAAATAGCGTGTGCCCAGGACTGTTGTGCGCGATCAATGGAGCGTGTTCTCATAAAGCTCTGAGATGCACGCATGCAGGCCGAGCACTCTGTGAACATTGGCCATGACGATGACGACGGAGGTGCCTAGGTGATCAGGCTGGGGGTGGGGGTTAGCAATGTCAGCTTCCCCAGGGAAGTGACAACCACACTGAGGCCCAAAGAGTGAGCAGGAGTCAGAAGAGGAAGGGTGACAGGGATGGGGGTGAGAAAGTTCCCTGGGCAGTGGGTGTGGGGGTGCAATGGCCCTGAGACAAGGGCATGTGGGAGCTGGGTGACCACAGAGAGAGCTGACAGGTGAGGCTGGGGAGACAAGCCACAGTAAGCCTAAATCTGAAATCTGATCATGAAGGCTTTACAGCCACCCTGTCCCACTGCCCCTCTGGAACAAGAGACATACAGCCTGTCACACAGGTTATCTGCAGAGCCATGTGATAGGCCCCAGGGGAAACCCCGCCCCTACCTTAGAGGCCACACCAGCACTGGGCGCTGGGGCTGGATGACAAGCAGGAGATCCTCCAGAAGCTGCTGGTGGAGCAGAGTCCAGGCTGGGCGCTGGCTGAACGCAGTGAGGCTCACGCAGGGAAGTCAAGGGCCACTGCAAAAACAGAAAGGGGAGGACCTAGAGCTAGAATTAAAGCCCAGAGACTCAAGGGACAGGAAAAATACAGGGAAAGAGACCAGAGGGGAAAAGAAGCAATAGGGTTTGAGACAAATGCCCCCAGTGCTCCAGAAGGCCAGCCGCTGCTTCTCTGAGCCCAATGACAGGTGTGCAGGTGGGTCAGCCTGGCTTGGTGGCTAAGGGTCTGGGTGGATAAGAGGCCCCCTGATACACCAATGGCCTGTGGATTGAGAGGTAGTCTGGGTAGCATTGCAGAGAGAAAGTCACTGTGTAGTCACATGGCCTTGGCCGAGCATTCCCCTTCTGCCCTCCATGAGGTCAGGGTGGTCCCCACCATCCTACTCCGAGGAGCCTAGGGGGAGGCCCTAGGAGAAGCACAGCCTTGAACATCTGCTGATCTGAAGGCCAAGTCTGCAAGCCCCACTGCACCTCTACCTCATTCGAACATCAGCAGTGATAATAGAAGTGTCTCAAGTGATTTATGAGGATAATAGGAATTCATATAGGTAAGGTCCTTAAAGCAGTACTTGAAACATAGCAAGCACCCTCCGTTATTATTTCACTTGATTTTACTTATTCTTTTCAGGAGTGTTTTGAAGCCCAGGCTCCATGTTGACTGCTCAGAACATAATGGTGACAGGTCTGATTCCTGAGAAAGTCAGGCAAGGGATGGAATGAGTCCTGAGCAGGTTCTCATGGCTGCTAGAGAGAAGCCAAAGTTGCTAAGGGAGACCCCCTGGGAAAAACAAGCTGGATGCAGATGCAAATAAATAAATAAATAAATAAGTCAGATGGCAAATGCAAAAAAAGTATGTCCTGATGTCTCCCATTTTTGAGCATGGCCCAGCAGGAAGGAGGAACAAATAGCAACCAGAACAAGAATCATCTCTGCCCCAAGAAGACCTAGGCAGCAGCATTATCGAGTCACTGACTGCCCGTTAGAGAGGACACTGCTCCCCTTCATTACAAAGCAGGAAAAGATGCCACATTCTGCACTTTTGTGGCTTGGACCAAATATGCATTTCAAAGAGTCACCACCAACTTGTGCCCAAGTCTCCTTTTCTTCCTGATGTTCAGGCTTCTGGGTTTTTATTGTTCCAATCGATTTATAGACACAATAAAAATAATATGAGATGCAATGGATTTGTCCTATGTGAAAAAGAAGGTATCAGCGGTTTTCAAATACATTCAGGGTTTTTATTTCTACTTCAAATTTCATGTTTTGAAAATTAAGTATATTAAAAGTTAGAACAACTATAATTCTTAAAAGCTTCAAAACCAAAACATTTAAAGCAAGGAAAAAAAGTCTTGGCCTGCAAAGTGAAGAGAGAAGGGAAGCAGTTAGCAGAACAATTCAAGACCCTCGAATGTCAATTGCCCTCAGTCTTCTACCTATTTCCAGTGACTGGGGTGGTCCAGTTAAAATCCCATCTGTAGTGATTTTCCTTCCATCTATTCCTAAGATGACGCAGGGACACAAAGGTATACATGTTTCTTCTGAACAAAATGTACCAAAGCAGTGTTGGGACAAAATATTTTTAATTGGATTTTACAACCATTTATGCTTCTGTAACAGGAAAATTGGAAAGTGCAGTAAGCCATAAAGAAAGAATACATAACCCAGAATTCCCGTCCCTTGAGGTCACCAGTTAACTTGGGGGCATCTGCTTTCTGACACTGTGTTTCAATGCATAATTTGCTGGGGTTTTTAAAAATTATTATTATTCACTTGCTTTAAGTAGTAAAGACTTGCTATTTATCTGTATTCATATTCAGCATCTTCACTTCATGTTTTGCCATTGGTATTTTGAAGGGCTAATTTATGCACCATTCCCACTTGTCTGATAACTGCACCACACTTTCTCCGAGGGGCAGTTCAGCCTGATCTTGAACCAAGGGTTGAGAATCGAATTGGACGGGAATGGACATAGTAAGGAAAATGGGGCATAGACTTTCTTCCAAGGGCTCAGCTCTGGGGTCAGCTGAGAGGCTTTGACTGCTCCCAGGCCCTGGGGCAGGCTGGCCTGGAAAAGAGAGCAGGACACCCAGGGAGAGGGCACTCGGAGGCACCATGGCTTAAGAGCCAGAGCAAAACACCAGGTCTGGGTCTCCTGGGGACCAGTGACGCAGGCTCTGAGACTCCTCCTTCTTCCTCTTTGTCCAACCTGACATGTTCTATTGGTTTTTCCTCCACAGCTACTGTGTGGAGATGCCAGGGACCCCCAGCCTCTCCCCACTAGTCACAGAGAGGTTCCCAGCAGGAAACAGGCCAGAGCTCCTGGACCACTGGACAGGGACTTCTTTCTCTTTTTATTAAAAGATGAAATAAAATAGAGATCCTAAGAATAGTTCCAAAACTTCTGAGAAGTGTATGTGAAGCCCAAGCCAGTCTTAAGTGACTCCCTGGGAGCCAGCACATGGAGCTAAACCGTGACCCTGCCACTAGTCACCACAGGAGCCATTGAAAGTGCAGAGTTCGGCCTTGTATGTGCTCCTGATGTTCAAGAGGATGTCTTTCCATTATTGGAAAAGGCTGACAATTGGATTCAATAAATGTTTTGTAACAAGATGAACTATAGGAAACAAATTCTGGAAAGATCCAGTTTCATGCGTTGTCGTTTTTACCAGAAACTCACACAGTGATCCAGATTCATCCCTTTCAACTTGGATGTTTGGATTGAGTTGAACTGAGAGTTTTACCCAAGAGCTAATGAGAGTTAAGAGACTGGATATGCAAACAGACAAGGGCCAAACCACACACTGAAACAGCACCTGGACTCTCCAGCTGCAGCAGCCCAGGAACCCATGACGGATAGTCACACATCCAGGAGTGACACCCAGCCTGCCGTCCATAATCAGCCTAACAGGAAGCAGGGTCAGCAGTATTCAGGTATCTCTAGCAGTTGGTCCAGGAATTCAAATAATTGCCCACAATGGCCAGGACTTGATTAGTAACTATCAGGTTCCCTAATTTTTGTTTCTACTTCCAACTTAGAAACAGCTAGAGAAAACCAAACAGGCACCCCAATTACACAGGGTGCCCTGCTTCAACGTAGGCCACCTTCAGGTTCCCCTGGCCAACACCTCCAGCTAGGGCACAGCGGAAGCCCCATGCCCACCCCTCCTCCCCCTCTGAAAGCTTCCCTACGCCTCTATTTGCCTTGAGTCTCACGAGTGATGTGGCTGGTTAGAGCGTGCTCAGAACAAATAGCCTTCCCTTGCTCTTATTTGGTTAGTGGTCACTGATTTCCATAAGTTACACCTTCTTCCTCTGTTTTGCCTACTAATATCACGACACTTCACCCACCTTAATGCCACTGTTTTAGGATTTCATAGAATTGAGAAGTAGAAATAATTCAGGGCTCCCTAATTTGTCACACTGAAGTTATAAATAAGGTCAGTGAAGTGCAGAAAATTTTGATCCAATGCTCCCTCCATGACAGTCACTTCTCCCTGAAGGTGAGGTCATCTCACATCAGGGTCTTGGTGAATTAAAATACAGAAGCTCATGACCTGATTGGGTGACACTGTGTACACTGCTATGGTGGATAGCAACAGACATATGCAATATGATCTAGAAACTTTATATAAGGGTATAAACGAGAACTTATATAAGATGCCATTACCAAAGTATATTCCAAAGGATATTAGTCATTGTTGTGTGAAAAATAAACTTTATATCAAAGCACTTAAACTGTGAGACCAAGTTTAACAAGATTTTTATTGAACATTTAATTTACCAAGAGAGAGAAACAATATATTTCCAATCATAAATGATTCTGGAACTCATTCCGAGCAGAGGATCTCTAGGCTCTAGAGTAACAAGACCAATAGATTTGAAAAATGCTTTTATAGGAAACTAAGATGTTTAATAACATTCTAAAGCCTCTTTGAAAAGAGGTATATAATGGAAAAGAAAATACCACTTCCTTAGTAGCATCTAAAGTTTATTAAGGTCTTACCATGTTCCAGGCACTCGATTACAGTATCTCATTTAATTCTCACAATATCCCCATTTAGCTGGGCACTATCATTATGCCTTATTTCACAAGTGAGGAAGGAGAATGCCTGAGAGCTTGGGCAACTTGCCCAAGAGTTAGCTTCCCCAGGAAGAGCTCACTAATTATCCTTCCCCACCACACTGGCCTTAGGGAACCAAGGAAGAACAGGCCCTTTTGCTTCTGCCTATGCATCTGAGGAAGTCTGAATGCCCCTTTACCAAAGGAGAGTGAACATCAGTGAGACTCGTGGAGTCCCTGGCTCTCAGTCCTCTAGCTTGTAAACTTGTTAGGACTTAGCTTTGAGGGTTAAACTGTGTTCTCCCAAAATTCATATATTAAAACCCTGCCCCAATTGTGAGCATATCTGTGGACAGTGCCTTTAGGATGCTGTTAAGGTAAAGAGGTCCTAAGGATGGGACTCTAACTCGATAGGCCTGCGGGGTTATAAAAGGTTATAAGAAGAGAAAGATTCTGTCTCTCCTTCTGCCATCTGAAGGCACAACAGGAAATAGACTCTATTTGAAAATAGAGACTTTAAGGGGTAATTAAAGTAAAATGATACTCTTCCGGTGGATGCTAATCTAATCTGACTGGTTTCCTCACAAGAGGTCTGCGCACACCGAGTTCCCCAGGGTGTACAACCGCCTAAAGAGACAGTAAGACTGTGGCCTTCCGCAAGAGGCTTCATGGACAACCCATCCTGCCAGGCCCTTTGTCTTGGACTTCCAGCCCCGAGAACTGGTGAGAAAACACATTTCCATTGCTTAAACCACCAAGTCTGCAGTGTTCTTTGATGGAAGTGCTAGCAAATTAATGTAGGGTCAGAATCCCCAGATGAACCTTCTACCTTCCCTGATGAGACCCGTGGCCTTGGAAAAGCCATTGAGCTCTTCTGCGCCTCAGTCTGCAGTCTGTGGTCCAGGGGCGGCAGCAGCACCTCCGGATCATTCAGGGTTAGTGGGATCATCCACTACCCAGGGGGCCTGGCACACAGTGAGCACCCAGTGAGCGGGAGCCATCCTCCCTGCTGTCATTCATCCTCCCAAGGCACAGTCTACGGGGAACTCTCACTGCTTGCAAGTGACCTCATAGCTACCAGATTCTTCAAGTGCAGGTAAGGAAGGGAAGGCCAGAGCAAGTTCCTGATCTACTAACCCACCCACCCTCTGTCAATCTGCCAGCCCGGATGGTGGACACCAGGAATGTTGAAATGCCCTCCCACCAAGGCAGGTTTCCCTGATGGTGTAGCCCAGATGTATCCACCTGCCTCCATGCTGGCCACATGGACAGAAGATACCACCCAGGGTGAAGAGGTATCTATTTTCCTCCTTAAGTTAATTTTTTAAAAAAGTTTCATTAATTAAAGTGGGTCCTCAATAAGCAGCCACTTGGTTACTTGTTTATTTTGATTTAAAATTTTTTTATTTGTTCTTTTTAGATATACATGACAGTAAGTGTATTATGCATACATGGAGTATAACTTCCCATTCTTGTGGTTATACGTGATGTGGGGTTTCACTGGTTGTGTATTCATATATGAACGTAGGAGAGTTATGTCCAATTCCTTTACTGCCTTTCCTATTTCCATCCCCCTTCCCTTCCCTTCATTCCCCTTTGTCTAACCTAATGAACCTCTATTCTCCCAACCCCCACTTTATTGTGTGATGATAGCAATTGCACATCAGAGAGAACATTCAACCTTTGGTTTTTTGGGACTGGCTTATTTCACTTAGCATGATAGTCTCCATTTCCATCCATTTACCAGCAAATGCCATAATTTTATTCTTCTTTATGGCTGATTAATATTCCACTATTTATATATACCGTATTTCCTTTATCCAATAATCTGTTGAGGAGCATCTAGATTGGTACCATAGCTTAGCTATTGGAAATTGAGCTATAAACACTGATGTGGCCACATACTATGGTATGCTACTTTTAAGTCCTTCGAATATATACTGAGAAGTGGGATGACTGTGTTAAATGGTTAATTCCATTCCATGTGTTCTGAGGAATCTCCATGCTACTTTCTGTAATGGTTGCACCAATTTGCAATCCCACCAGCAATGTATATCTAAAAAGAACAAATAAAAAATGTATGAGTAACCATTTTCCCCCACATCCTCACCAACATTTATTGTTACTGGTATTCTTGAAAATTGCCATCCTAACTGGAGTGAGATGGAATCTCATATGTAAATCTCTCATGTAGTTTGAATTTGCATTTTTCTAATTGCTAGGGATGCCGACCATTTTTCATATATTTGTTGACTGACTATATATCTTCTGTGAAGTGTTTGTTCAGTTCCTTTGCCCATTTATTGATATGAGTTATTTGGGGTTTTTTTGGTGTTAAGTTTTTTGAGTTCCTTATATATCCTGGAGACCAATGACTTATCAGAACTTTTTTAAGTGGATCCGTACCATATAATAAGCTATGGCCATTTTTGTCTGGGATTCCGGGTTTTACCTGTCACCTGATCGTGAAGTGGTTCCTGGACCTGTTACATGTCACAGGTGTCTTCAGGGCCTACTCTAAGCATAACATCTCTGTTTCTGATTCTTTTATCTCGTAACTAAAAGAGAAATGGACCATGTCACACTTAAGGATATCACACCTTAGTCACATTCAAAGGATGACTTCACTGGCCTGTTTGGTGAGGGGTGTCCAAAAGATCCTCAAACCTCTAAAACTGCCTGACTCTTACTTAGAGCCTCTCAAAGCCTGTACAGTCTTGAAGAGTCTCTCAAAGTTGGTTAATGTCTTATTCTATGGAGCGGAGTTCAGTTCTGTGGTGGCAGTGTGTCTCTAGAAGGACAAAGCACTACTACTTCTCATCTTGCTCACGGTGGTGTTAACGCTGCTTCAGAGCTAACTATTTGCCAGTGCCAGTCGAGGTCTTTCATTCATGCAACAAGTCCTTATTGAAAATTAATTATAAGCTAAACAGTAAAACAGAGCAAAGGCTCTGCTCTCATGAGGTTCACATTCTAGTCAAGGAGACAGACATAAACAAAATGAATAAAAAGTAAACGATAAGTTACAGGATGATAAAAGTTAACAGGGAATAAGTTGTGGAAGGGAATAGTGAGCCAGGTGTAGCGGTGCCTGGAGGTGCAGGTTGAGTTATCCGGAAAGCCCTTACCGAGAAGTGCTGGGCAGAGATTTGATGGAGAAGGTAAGGACATTGACCCGATAGCCCCTTCCTCCTTGAATCCACCCCACAACTAGACAATGTGATTTTCCACTGGTATCTGTGTGAACATACCTATATGAAGCCATCTAGAGAGACTTAGGAGAAGTTGACCGACAGAATGACGGGGTCACTCAAGGACTTAGGAAACCAGAGGCCTGAGAAATGGGGCTTGGTCTTCATTAGCTGGAAACTCTCCTGGGGTCTCCCTGCAGACAGATCCTGGGCCACCAACTCTCAGCCCTGCTTTGACCCAATTAAATGTCTGTAGGTGTCCCATAAATGGGACCTGCAACTCTCTCTTTCCCGACCTCTGACAGACAGGAACGGATGTATCCCTGACCCCCCCTTCACCTCAGGTGGGTCAGGGACACAGTTGCCCCCCCACCCCCTGGCACTTCTCTATAGAATATCTGCCTCTTGGCAGTGGAGGCCTAGTCACGCTCAGCCCTTAGCTGCCTGGCTCTGGCAGGTAAGTGCTTCCATGGTTCAGAGCCTGAGTTCTTCCATCGCTTAAACACCACTAAGACTGCATAGCTGTGGAGGCTTTATTTATAACTAGAATGCATTTCCTGGGCACGGCAACGATCTTCACTTTAAGGAGGACTCTCTTCATAGGGTGCCATCTGTCCAGTCTGAGGGACTCTGAGCTCAGAAACGGCAGCTTGAAATTCTTCACCTGGGAAAAGGATACCGCATTGTTACTGAGCAGTAGGTTCTGCAAACTTTGCAGCCAATTCTGGCTCTGACAGACAGGAGTCATAGTGATCCTCCTTTTACAGATGAGAAAATTATGGCACAGAAAGGTTCAGTAACTTTTTCCAAGTTCACACAGCTAATAAGAGGCACAAGAAGGATGTCTCTTTGTGATCCTTACCTTTAAATATTTCTGGATAATGCTTTCTTAGTAAGAGAACTCAATGAACAGTCCGTAATCAGGGCTTTATAACACCAAGTGGCTTCCATCCCTTGCCACCCTCACTTCCTATCTCCCAAGGAGTTTTTATGCTTAATGACCCTGAGACCAGCAGCTGTTAAGAATGACCCCATGTTGCAGATGCATGTGCCTGTCAAACCCAGGGCCTTGTGAGGCCTGCCACAACCAAGCCACTTCCCTGAATGTTGGCTTGAGGGAGGGTCTCTTTTTCAAAAAAGCTCAGGGTTTTGATTGGCACCTGTTAAAACACATCTGGGAAAATAACATGGGAAAGTGGACAGAGCAGGCATGGCCTTGAGGATCCATCCCTCCAGTTCTTGGCCACAGGTAATCAGCATTCTCTCGTGCCTACGAGGGCCATGGGGGGAACTATGAGAAACTCTCTGCCAGAAACTCCAGGACCCCAATGCCAGGGCAGAGAGGACCCTAAGACAGAGCCCTGGACCACTGTGCAGGCCACTTTGGGCAAGTCCCAAGACAGAGGAATGGAGCCAGGCTTGTGACTCAGATCCCAAGGCAGGCACGAGGGTTCCTACAGGAGCAGGGTCTGCGTCCGCCTCCCAGGCTTGGTTCAATCCTTCCCTTTATTTTGCCATGCTGCTCTGCCTCCGTATTTGGTGGGGTTGTTGCTGTTGCTGTTTGATTTGGTCACATTATTTTCTCTAGTGAGTTTAACCTGTGCAAAGGAACCAGGAGAATGGGGCTGTGACCTTGCTTGGATGAGAGTTTGAAAGGACTGAAAGCAGAATGCCCAGGTAACTCTTTTTAGTGTATGGTGGAGGCTGAAATAGACTTCAGAAAGACCAAGTAGCAGGAGAAAGAGACACAACCCTTAGATGGCCCACGTGGCCCCTGCAGGGCTTCCAAACTCGTAATGTGACAGGAGCCACCAGGACATCTTGTTAAAGTGCAGACTCGGTTCTGCTGGCGTGGGAGGCCTGAGGTGGTGTGGACAGCGCTGCTCTGCAGAGCACACTTGGAGCAGAGAAGTCTCGATGAGGGCCAGCCCCCCAGGTGTGGGGCCAGAATTTGTTTTGCTGGGGAGATTTGAGGAGGAGGAAAACAAAACAAAACAAAAAAAAAGAAACACAAAACAACAGCCACAAAAAACCCAGTGCTGTTTTCAGCAAAGAATGTGTCCCTCGAAGCCTAAAAGCTCATGGACACATCTCTGCAAACAGAAGGACTGGGAGGAAAGAGAAGCTGGCTATTTTCATTGACAAGTTCCATTTCTTTCTCATGAAGTTTAGTGTGATTGTAGGAATGATCAGAAGTCCCGGCTCTGTTGAGTCACCCTGCCTTACCAGAGAGTCTGAAATTCCTACCTTGAGGAAAAGCTATGTTTTATTATGATGCCATTTCCCCGAAAATGACCCACTCAAAACAGTTGTTCTAACATTGATACAGAAAATGAGTCCCGTGATTAAATCGTCTAGGGACACAGTGAAGTAAAAGAGGAAGAGCGCATTTCCTCACGTGACTCCAGACAGTGTCCACGCTGAGGAGCATCATGAATAACTGAGACAGCCACACAGCAGGACAGGGGCCTCTTGGTGGACTGCAGGTTGGCCTTTTGCTGGACTTCTCTCTGCTCCCTTCCTTTCTTTCTGTACCAGCAGTTTGTAAAATGCCAACTACACTGACAAGACTTGTGGAGAGGTTCTTCATTTGTTTTAGCAGAGATTATTTTTTCAGTACTTAATATTAGTGGAAGGGCCGTGAAATAAGTCCTCATAGACCACAGTTGTGAACTTAAATTGGTGTCAGCCTTTTGGAAAATTCTTTGCAAGAAATTAAACAAAAAATAAATAAACCAATAGGAATATTTATAAACCCTTAAAGTACTAACTTCTATGGTCCCATATAATTTGGCCATCAAAAATAAAATAGAAAAACCTAAATGCCTTCCTATTGGGAATGCTTCAGATTATCTATGATGAGTGTCTTAATCCATTTTCTGTTGTTACCACAGTAGCCAGGAGTAATTTATAAGGAAAGAAGTTTATTTTGGCTCATGGTTCTGGAAGCTGAGAGGGCTAAGATCTTGGCTCTGGCATCTATTCAATTTATGGCCCCACCTGTGCTGCTGCAGGTCACAGCGTGCATGCAGATGAGGAAGGACACAAGGTGCCCTGGCTTTACAACAGCCCACTCTTGGGGTAACTAAGCCAGTCTCTCCAGAGCAAAAACTCACTCAAGAAAGGCTTCAATCCACTCACAAGGACTCCTCCTCTACCACCAAACACCTTTCACTAGGGTCCACTCCCAAAAGGGAACACTGAGGAATTAGGGTCTCAGCACACGAATGTTGGGGAGCGCAATCAAACCACCACAATGGAATCACTCAGTGTAATACTATATGGCCATTGCAAATGTCTAGAAAACCACCCAAGTGTACTTGACAGTGTGCTCAATTGATGGGGAAAACTAGCTGAAATTCTTTACTCCTCCATCCCTGACCTTTGCAAATGACCTGGAAGCCCCTTCCCACCCAGAGATAAAATCGACTTCCCCACCCTAGTACCCATGTGGGGCTTGTAAGTTACATGGGCAACAGGTGGCAGTGAGGATGAAACCATTTCTATTCTCTGCCTCCCACCCCGTCTTTCTCTCCATGTGAACAACCTTGGACTTAAGAAGCCATCTGTGGGAGTTCTGTAGACCCCCAAACCAGTCTGAGAGCCAGCCAAGATCATCTGGTGGCAGACCCATGACCAAGTCAACAGAGTATCTAAGAAACTTTTCAGCTACCCCTTGAACCCATATGCAATCATGTATGGTCATTATTGTAATCTACTGAGAGTTGGAGTGGCAATAGGTAACTGATAGAGTTATAATATAATATAAAAAGAAAAAAGTACAGAAAAAAATGTATCAATAAATGTGAAATAATTATGACCCAAAGGAAAATGGAATGTGTGAAAATGTAATGAACAGTCATGGCAGGTGAGTGAGTTTTTGAAATACTGATGTATTTCCTACACTTCCACATTTCCACATTGTCTCTGATGAATATGCATTGATAATGTTTGTAAATTATAAATAAAAAATTGGTTTCTTTAGAAATAATAACTCAAGAGTCACATGTGGTTAACAATTGCCAGATACTCTAGTAAGGAGAATCCTCGGGCGCAGTTATTTTGATGGCATAAAAGTTGATTGGTTCAATAGCATGAAACCACAACAAGAAGAAGACCTCACAAAGGGGATTGACCCATGGTAGAATACCTTAAGTGATAGCCAAAGGACTGTGACAGGTATCATAGCTACAAATGTCCTTGTGCTCTGTCTATAGAGAGGACCTCCTCCACAGCAGACGATGATCAGATACTTCACACCGATCCAGCCTCAAAGGTCCTTTGTTCTCCAACATTGCTGTCACACGCGGCCATTTCTCCTTATTTCACATGGCAGAAAATATATGTTTTGCGGAGCTTTTCCTCCAGCACAGAGAATGTTCTGAGTCAAGAGCAGTTCGTGGCAGCATATCTAGCTGTTTCTAATTTTGTCAACAGTGTGTGTCAAGTTGCCACAGAAACATTCGGACCTCCTCTCATTGCATCAGGTGTGATCATGACTGTGCCCACAGGGCCATCACCTTCCTCCCAGGGCTCACAGCAGGGAATGCCCTAAAAGCCATTATTGCCATGGATCCAGCCAGAACCATCCTGGGATGGAAATGTTTTGATCATGCAGCACATCTTAGGGGAGTTTTCTTCAGCATATGGTATATTACTTATGGTCATGAACACATTTGGAAAAATTGGTAGCCTCAAGTGAAAATCTGGCATGAAATGAGGACTGATAGCCCCCCAAAAGGAGGCAGCTCTAAGTCAAAGTGGTGTGCTGATCTGTGCTGCTTAGGAACCCCAGGAACACCTGACCCCGGAGAGACCATGTCTGGGCTCCTACCTGGAAGACACTTAGCATCTAGTCTCCTGGTATTTTAAACTCTGAAACCCAGTACCTGTTTGATTAGAAAGTGAATTATGACAAAAACGTGAAATAAAGGCTTATATCTGTATAAAAAAGTAAAAACCTTTTCCCAGGAAGATAATAAATGTTTATAAAATACTTATAACCCAGAAGGCATTTTAGTTTTAACCATGATACATACTTTTCTAATTGTCAAATTCTCTAATAAGATGCAGCTCATCTCACTCTGAAATTGGTGGGTTTTTACATGTTATTTTGATTTGAGGTCAGAATGTGAGCTTTAACCCTAGAAACTAAACAAGTGACAGCTTGGGAAACTGAGCTGACATCCTTATCATTAAATAATGCACAATGGCCACAATGTGTATGGAGCAACTCCTTCTCAGGCTGAAGTGCTGTACTTTCATCTGAATGGGGGCCTGGAACTCAGGAAGCCGGTGTGCAATCCTGGGACTGTTCACAGAGATAGTAGCAGGAGGGACCTCTTCTCAGGATAAAAGCTGCTTTATGATATGTCAGGAAAGACATTTGAAAGTACAGACAGGATTAAGGACAAGACTTTGTAGTTCTACAACAACTTTCATCCAAGCATCTAGTAATGTTTTACTGACATACAGCTTTAATCTGCACAACCTCTGAGGGTAAGCAGCGAGTTTTACTATCCCCACTTCATAGGTGGAAAAACCAAGGCAGAAGAGGATACATACTAGTTAAATTTCTTCAGTTTTGAGCAACAGAAAAAAAAAGTGGCCAATTGAGTAAATTTACTATAAAAATAAAAATAATCAAAAATTAAAAATACTAGGTGGTTGCATATGTTTATACATCTAGTTGTCATTTTTAAGAAAAATCCAAAGAAAGAAAATGGAAGCTAGGCAGGCATGAAACTACTCATGCATATTATGGGATGGATGGAAAGGAAAGGAAACTTCTTTTAGACTTTGGCCGGTCCACCATTCATCTCTCTGCCCCTCTTGGAATGGACTAGGATATCTGAGAAGCCAAGAAGGGAAGAAGGTAAACCGGAACCTAGCTCAATGAAAGACTGTATTCTCTGCATTTCAGGGCAAATGTGGAGGAGTGACATGTCCTCCATTTTTCTCCCACCAAGGAAGTGCATGCACCTCAACACCCCAAGCCATTCCCTGTTTCTAGGTCCCTGCTCAGCAGGAGATGGATGCTTTCCTAATTACCAAGTCTTCCTGTGTCCTGAGTTGTTCATCCTCAGGGATGTGTTCAGAGCTGGTTCCAATGTTGCCATCCAGAATTCCTCCCACCTTCAAGCCAAGGCCTCTTCTGTCTCAATGTTCTCACCTGTTCAAAGGAATTAGGTAATGAGAGTTCTAGGATACAGGGTTGTTATGAGGATTAATAGAGATGGTATTTGTAAAGCACTTAGAGTGATCAGGAACACGGCATGATCTATTTGTAAGCTGCTATCATCCTCTTCATCATCATCATCATCATCACATTGCCATCATTCTTATTTTGAAGCATGGGATATTTACTATCAACAACCTTCCATTCACCGATGCAGATTACCCTCAACACTGAGCTGGTATTATTGTTCCCATTAAATAAAGAAAGGAAGAATACAGTTCCCAAATGAAGGGCTATCAGCTCCTGGGTAGCACCTTCTCCTGCTTACCTCCACAGACAGTCTTTTCCCTTCCCCTGTTAGTTCCAAGAAGAAAAGGCAAAACTTCTCATCAAATACGGTGAGCTTGCAGTGGTGGAACTCTTGGCACATGGAAGGAAACATCTCTGTTGGCCACCCATCACCAGGGGAGGAAATGAAATCTGCAAAAAGACAAAAAATAACAGTGCTGGAGAGGATAGGAAGAAAAGGGAACTCCCGACACTGTTGGTGGGAATGTAAATTAGTTCAACCATTTTGGAAGAAGCATGAAGATTCCTCAAAAGAACTAGAAATAGAACTACCATGTGATCCAGCTGCCCCACCACTGGGTATATATTTAAAGAAATGAACTCAGTACTTCAAGAGATGATTATACTCACATGTTTGTTGCAGCATTGTTCACAATGACCAAGATGCAGAATCAACCTACGTGTCCATTGGTAAGTGACTGAATAAAGAAAATGAGGTATACACACACAATGGGACATTATTCAACCATAAAAAAGAATGAAATTCTGTCATTTGCCGCAACCTGAATGTAACTGGAGGAAATTATGTTAAGTGAAATACTTCAGGCATAAAAACAAATACTGCTTGTTCTCACTTAGATATGAAAGCTAAAGTTGATCTCCAGGAAAATAGAATGGTGGTTCCCAGAACCTGAGAGGAGTGTAGGGCAGAGAGGGCTGGAGAGCAAATAATGAAGGGGTACCAGGGTGCAGTTGAATAAGAGAAGGAGGACGGTAACTAGGGCCAGCAACATTGAACTGGCCATTTCAAAATAGCTAACAGGGAGGATTTTCAATGTTCCCAGTGCGAAGAAATGATGTATGTCTGAAGTGACAGGTAATCCAATTATCCTGACCAGATCATTACATGTATTGCATACACGCATCAAAATGCAACACTGTGCTCCATAAATGTGTAAAATTATAATGTGAAATTAAAATATATATTAACCAAAACTGTTTAAAAAGAAAAGAAAAATTCTCTGGATATGGGGAAAAGTAATCCATGACCAACCCAAGCATTTTCCCCACTAAACACGAAGTACCTTCAGAGAGTTGCTCTGCCAACATCAAAAAAGTGGTTCCTGACACTTGACAAAGACAATCACGTGTACATTGACCTCAAGATCCTGGAGAAAGATAAGGAAAGTTCTCCAGAATACTTCTATGTTCTGGATCCTTTGGACAATTACCTTTTCTTCTCCTTTCTTGCCATCTGTTGTTCCAGGGTTTTCTTCTCCCTCTCCTTCTTAGTCTAGAAACCATATTTGTTTGGCTTCATACTTGTTAATCTTCCCTAATTGGCCCACTGCCTTTGTCTTCTCTCTGAGCCCAGACTATACTCCGATGACCTTTTTTCTCATAAACACTGCAAATTCAACATATCCAAAACGGCACACCCTGCCCCGTAACCTCATCATCTCGCAAAGTCCTCACCTCTTATTATGATGACAATGCCAACTGAATTTCAACTTGAGTTCTGCAGGGATATTCAAACCATAGCACTGGGCATCTCCCCATCCCTGATCTTGGGTGCTGTTTCAGTGGTCAAAGGCATTTAAACCTGAATCCAAAGCCACCTCTTTGCAGTCCCCTCACTGCTCCTTGCACATCTACCAAGGACACACGAGGCATGTGTGTCGATAAAACCCTGTTTGATTTTTTCTTGTTAATTATGTTTTGCCACAGGGATCTTTCCCAACTAAGAACAATAAAGGATAGAGAGGAAGTTATTTGTTTCTCCCATAGCCTCGTTTCCCACGCTCCCTTGCTGTTAGCAGTGTCATGTGACTGGGCCTACTGAGTCCTAGACAGTGGAGTGCAGATGGAGGTCATGTGCCCACCTCCTGGCCTAATCCTTAAGAGCTTTCTGCACACCCCTTCTCTGTCCCCTTGCCTGCTCTGCTAGCTCAGCGTTGGTCACCAGACAGCTTTGGAAGGCATGTCTTGAAAATGGTAAGGCCAGTGTCAACCTGGGACCCTGAGTAACTTCACGGAGAAGACGTCTTTCTGTTGCCAACTAGAACATATGCCTCTGAGAAATGATCTTGCATGGCATTAATGAATTCAGGGTTTATCTGTCATAACTCCATAATTAATTGCACTCATTAATGTATCTTTCTCAAGCAGAAATTTGACCTTCTGAAACCCTTTGTTTTCTGCCCATCATCCTTGAAATCAAGTCCAGAGCACCCTGGCTCTGTGTCTTAACTCTCTACTCTCAACTCCCACCATTAATATTACACGTTTCACTTGCCAGTGAGCATCCGTCTCCTAACACGCCTCTCTGTCTCTCCCTACCTGCCTCCTGGTGTTTGGCACACTCTTCTTATTTTGTTTTAATTACAGACTCTATTAATGTTCACCTTCAAGGATCAGTTCAAGTACCATCCGCTCCAGGAAACCTTCCCTGCCTCCCCAAGTCCTGGCTAGGTTTCTGTCCCCTCAGCGATCCCCTCTACCTCAGTACATACCAAATCATCCTGATCGTGTGACCATCTGGTCTTTTGCATGGGTTACAAGTGAACACCACAAGGAAGGGCCATGACTTGCATGCAGCTGCAGGCCCAATGCCAACACTCTTTATGTTAAGTCACTGAAACCTCCCTCATTCCCTCTGATTCACTTGCAAGACTAGTGGTGTGCCTTGTTTGTTCACTGGGATTCTTTGGTGTATAGAAATACTCCAAGAAAGACTTGCTTATCAAGGAAGTTCAGACCTAGGTGCACTTTTTAATGAGAACCCTCGTTCAGTTGGGTGAAACAAAAAGTGGGCTGGGGGGCTGGAGATGTGGCTCAAGCTGTAGTGTGCTCTCCTGGCATGCGCAGGGCACTGGGTTCCATCCTCAGCACCACATAAAAATAAAATAAAGATGCTGTGTCCACTGAAAACTAAAAATTAAATATTAAAAATATTCTCTCTCTCTCTCTCTCTCTCTCTCTCTCTCTCTCTCTCTCTCTCTCTTAAAAAAAAAAAAAAGTGGGATGGCGAGGAGACATGAGCCTTAGTTCTCAATTTCAGTCCCTGGTGCTGACTTACTCAGCTGCCATGGATCAAAAAGTAGATGGTAATGTCAGCAGAAATGCCCCCCCTCTGCAAAAGCTCAGATGCAGGGATCTTTGCCAGAACTCCTGAGGCCATGCACTCAATAATCAGGTCTAATAAGCCATCAGAAAGCCTCTGGAAGCCCACTTTTCAGCTGAAACAACTCAGTAAACATTCCCCTAGCCACGCATTGACCCATCCCTGAAGATCCAACCAATTCACCAGGTGGGTTGAGTTGGTTGAAGAAGCCCCTTTCTACTTTAGACTATAACTCAAGTGAATTCAAGTGGGAAAAAAAAATATGTGTTGGGTAGGGAAAGGCCCTGCCCATTCCTTCTCCCTAAAACCCAAAAAGGCTATTTATTGCTTTCATTAGGAAAAAAGAAAATTCAGATCTCAGCAGCACAGAATAGTTAACCCTTCTGGAAGAGGGAGAAATGACTTTCCCTAATTTCCAGTGGATCTCCAAGAGCATAAAATGATGCACAGGCAAACTCCCAATCACCTTGCTACTTGGTTCAGTCACCTACGATGTTGCTAGCACTAACATGGCTCTGTCCCTTGAGGATCTCAAGGCACGGTTACAAAGGTGGATGAATAGATGCAAAGCTAGAGTATGGTGGAGGTGAGTGAGGATTGGTCTCAAAGGAATTCCAGGGTGTGTAACAGAGGCACAGAGTAGGTATGCAGCCCAGCCTGACAAGTCAGAAGAGACAGCAGCCGAACGAAGCCACAGAGGACCAGGGACAGTTGAGAGGGAAAGCCGGAGGCACAGGAGGAGAGGAGAGGTGTTCTCTCTTTTTTTCATTTTTAGTTAAGCTATAAAACTATTCTTCCTCTTGTTAAACAGAGGTTAAAGGGAAGTCATTAAAGATCTTAAGCCTGAGAATGACATAATGATGGACAAGCTGGAGGGAGGCCAGAAGGGAGGCAGGGGGACCAGTTCCGAGGCTCATTCTCCACTTTCCTCCGGGATGAGCCATCTTGCTAATTATAACTGGCCCTGAAACCACAGGCAATGACAGAGCACCAAGGGGCCCCTTGCTCCTGCCAGGATCCGTAATAAGTTTGGCTTGACAGAAGACTTGGCTTCCTTGGTCTAATTCTCTTGCAAAACCCCAGAGTTTACCCAATGTCTGGGTCTTGAAGCTTTTGCAACCTGACCTCGTTGGACCTAGGGATGTCCCCTTGACTAAGGGCCTCGGGAGGGGAGCTAAAATGGAGCTGCCAGCTGATGGGGGAAACCCACAGGGACATGGAGTTCCCCTTGGTCAACGAGGAGGAAGAGGGGTTAACCATGGTGCTTCTCGCCCTTGAAGGGTTGAACTCAAATTTGTAGTTCTTCTGAGATGGTCAGAAGCCAGGGTGAGTCATAAGCCTGGTTGGCCAAGGGGCAGGGAGGGAGATGGTTGTGAGTCACCATGGAGGGGAAGTCTCATTAGCTCTGGGCTTGAGAAAGACCTGAAGCCCAGGGCGATGGTGCCTTCTGGTTTCTCACAGGTTACCTTTAAGGCTTTGAGTGGAGCCAGGACCTCATAAAGGACTGTATGGTGGCCTTTTATTAGTGAGTCTAGAAAACTAGAAGTGGAAAGATAGATTTAAAAAAGAGACAGGTAAGAGACAGGGTTGGTCCTGGGGAAACAGACTTTCAGATCTTTAAAAAAAAAAAAAAAAGATAAAAAGTTGTGCTTTGTTCTTTCTCCCCCTCTCCCTGCAAAATATGACTTGGTAGCACCAAGGTGCTGTAGGAAGCATATGAGTGACCTTTGGGGCCAGAAAGGTCTGGGCTGGATCCCTGCTCCACCACTCCTTCACTGTGTGATAGTAGGTAAATTGCTGAATCTCTCTGGGACTTACATTCCACACCACCAATTGGACTTCAAGCACCAGCCACGATGCCCACCCTTGAATGACAACTACAAGCCTGGTACTGGACTTGGTTTCTTATTTGCATTATCTCAAATAATTCAGTGTGCTAGGTTCAGGTGTGGTTTGTCTTAGGATGATTCATGTGCTGGATATATGGTCTCCACTGGAGGATGTTGAGGTGGTGAAAATTTCAGGCAGTGGGGACCAGTGGCAGATAACTAGGTCAGGTTCTTCTGACAGGGTTAATGCCAGTACTCTGGAATGAGTTAGTGGGATATTAATAAAGCAGGGCTACCCCATATGCTTATTCTTTTCTGCCCATGACCAATTCTCTTTCTACTTCCCCACCCTGTTTTGATCTAGCCAACTGGCCCTTACCAGAACACCAACACCACACTATTTGGATATTTCAGTCACCAGAATCAAGAGCCAAATAAACCTCTTTTACATATAAAATACCCAGCCTCAGACATTTCACTATAGCAACACAAAAGAGGCTAAAACAGCATCTCTATTTTATAATAATATATTCATATTCATATATTCACTGGGGGCAGTCAGGAGGATTAAATTGAATGACCCAGTACAAGACTCCTAGCACAGCACAGGGAATTCAATTGAATTTACATCTCTCTCTTATAAAAGAAAGGGGGGGAAATGGCTTTAATTTTAGTCATTCTTGAACTTTACTGCATTGTTTGCATTTTTTTCTGAATTTAACTTCACACACATCATCTTCATTCTGATTTGTCGTATGCAATGTCTTAGAACTACTAACACAGAACAAAACAACGAGAAGCCAATCTGCCCAAGCAGCAAGGAGAACTGGGAATATCTCTTTCTGTGACCTACCTATTCCTGCAAGACCTTGAAGTTCGAAAGGCTCCTCTGGCTTTGCCAACCTACCTTCAGGCTGTACACAGGGAGCCATGGGGGCAAGTGAGGCGATTCCTCCCCTTGGGGTGTCAGATTTCTTTATCCTTAAAGTGAGGATTCCGTGGGTACATCTTGTATCTCAGAGAAGTTATAATTATACAATAATCTAAAACTACAGCTCCTGACAGAAAAGACTGTGGGGTTGATTTGGTTGAATGATCTGTAGATAAATAGCACACAGAAATTGGTACACGAACCGTTGATAAATGAAGGATGAAGGGAAAACAGATGAATACTAACTGCAGAGAACTGCTGATTCCTGTCTGCCCAAGAGCCCAGAAACGTGTAAGGAGAGTGCTGGTTTGGAATCAGACAGCTCTTTCTTCAAACCCAGGCTCTGCCACTTGCCAACCTTGTAGGCACGTCACCGTCACCTCTCTGAGCCTTCATTTTTTCATCTATAAAACTGGGGCAATACTACCTCTGAACTGTGTGGGATCATATCATCTATATATAACTCTAACACGCGCTCTCTCTCTCTCTCTCTTTCTCTCTCAATACATATAGAGTAGGTTACTCATATGAGAATATTCAATTCAGGGACTCTTATATACTAGGCATTCAAAGTTTTCTTTCCCCAAATCCCTTAATTGGGAAAAACATCATCCTTTACATTTTCTCAACATCTTCCATTGATTTTCTCCTAATACAGAAAATTTGTGCTATGTGTGCAGTTTTGAAAAGAAGACTCATGAAGAATTTCAGATTTCTTTACCAAAAAAATGAATTTGCTGTTCTTCTTCCCCCTTCTCTCCACTTCTCCCCTCCTCTCCTTCCTCCTCCTGCCCTCTTCCCCTCCCCTACTCCCCCCACTCCTCCTCCTCCATGCATTAATTTGAATAGCAATGTTAGATCACAAAGTTGACATAGGGGACAACTTAGGGAGACATGTTAACATGGACCTGGAATAAGAAGTCAAAGAGTCTAGACTTCATTCTTGGTTCTGCAATGAGTTTTGTGATGTGTGGCAAATAAGCTAACTTCTCTGTGCCTATGTTCCCTCATCTCCAAAATAGAGACACTAATAATATTTATACCCTAAAGTTGTCAACAATTGACATAAAGGAAGCTCTTAGAATAGTGACTGGCCAATATTTATTGAGATGCTGTGAACTGCCCAAGGTCACATGGCCAGGAATAAGAGTACTCCCCACATAGCAAGGGGAGGGAGAAGGCAGCTGTAAGACCTTTGAGCAGAACAGCCTTGAAAACCACCATGAACTATGTGCAGCTCTTAGATAGCATTTCTTTTTTTTAATTTAATTTTTTTTAAAAAAAATGTATTTCTTCTAATTTGTTATACATGACAGCAGAACGGATTTCAATTCATAGTACACAAATGAAGCACAATTTTTCATTTCTCTGGTTGTACACAAAGTAGAGTCACACCATTCATGATTTCTTGGAACCTCCCAGAGCACAGGAAAGCATCTTCATCTGTTCCGTACTGCCAGCGCCCACAGCGTCTGGAACAGAGCTAACTCCAAGGGGAGTCGGTAGAATGAATGGACACAGAAATCAATAAAAAAAAAAAAAAAAACCTCGGAGTGAGAATCAAAACAATATCAGGACTTTTGAAACCTGAATAAGTCAAATCCTTCCCAATAGATGAGATGGATGAGGAATGGGAATCTAAATTTCTAAGAGATCAAGGAAATGGAAAGCCCTTCTCCCAAGCAAATGAGGCTCAGGGGCTCTCTATTGGAAGGGGGACACACAGTCCATTGTGGGTGTGCCCTGGTAGGAGGGGAGTAGATGACTGGATTGACTGGTCTCTCCCTACCTAATCCTCCCAATGCTTCCCACTTCCACTTAAGCTTGGAAGCTTGGTAGAAATTAAGCAGAAATCAAAACTGGGTTGGGAGGAGGAGTGGCCAGAGTTGCCCTGGGAAGAAGTAGTCTCATGAAAACAGTTTAAGTTCTCTTCTCATGTCAAGTAGTAATCACTGAACTTGTGGTCCCTGGGGCATATTCCCATCTGTCATTGCACTGGAGACCCTCAAGATTGCGATAAGGTAGGAAGGGCAGAGCCTCTTATCCCATTGCACAGATGTGAACTTGCCATGGAGCAAGCCAGACCTGCCTGGAACCATTTAAGGCTCCAGGGTCAGGAGCAGGCACTTAAACAAGAAATGAATTTATTCTCTAGCCTCCCCTTCCAGCTCATTTAGGTTCCATACACACACAGGGCAAATCCCAGAGCCCTGACCTCATGGCCCTCTTCTGGGTGTCCCTCTCCCAGCACCAAAGGAAGCCTGTTTTCACCACTGAGATGTTTTTTGTAAACTGTTGGGCGGTCTGGATATTTTAAATGGTCAGTCAAATAAATTCTGACAACTACCTGGACTCAGATCCACAGTCAGTCCTGTAATGACTGGTTTGGGTGAGTCACTAAACACCTTGAGACCTCAGTGTCCTCCTTTCTAATGGAGAAAATCACAGGGGATTTTATGTTTAAATAAAATTTCTATAAACAATTAAAACTTTCCATGATGGATCTAGCTGTCCCATAGGGTAATGTTCCCATTGCTGGTAGTTTCCCAGCAGACTGGTATGCTCTCTCTTAGTAAGGGCCCTGGATGATGGGGTAGATGGGATCTGGATCCCACATGCCCAACCACTTCAGAGTTGCCCAAGGGACATGTAGAAAATGCAGTTCCATTGGTCACACCCCTATGTACTCTGATGGCAAACATTTCAGATGAAGTTCAGACACCTGACTTGTTCTTGGAAATATTTGGGTGTTTCCGTTAGCTAGGGCTGCCAGAATAAAGTTTATAATCTTACCAATCTGGTGGCTTAAACAACAGTGTTTATTTTTTGCTTGTTTGTTTTGTTTTTCTGTTGAATTCTGGAAGCTAGATGTCCAGATCAAGGTGCTGGCAAGGTGGTTCCTTCTGAAGGTCCTGGGAGAGAATCTGTGCCTCTCTCCTAGCACCTGATGATAGTTAGCAACCTCTGAAATTCCATGGCTTCTATATACACCATTGCCCCTCTGATTTCATCTCCGCAAGACATTCTCTGCATGTTTGTCTGTCTCTCTGATATGCACATAGTCATGCTACTTTTTAGCTCACCCTCCTGACTTAATTTGAATTTGATCATCTGTAAAGCCCATACTTCCATATAAGGTCATATTCACAGGCACTGGGACTTAGAGTGTCACCATCATTGGCAAGGATACAGAGCAACCCCTAACTCCAGGTGATCTTCATGTGCAACCAGAGTTAATAACCTCCAGTACCGCAGGCCAGAGCTTTTCAAAGGGAATGTACCTAGAAACCCACAGGGGATCTTGTGAAAGGGCAGGTTCTGCTTCAGTGGGTCCTGGGGCCTGAGAATCCACTTTTAGAACCAGGACATACTGCCCTTGCAGGTCCAAGGGTCCTGCTTTGAGTAGTGCAGTCCTTTTCAAGATAGAAGTCGCACAAAATCCAGAAATGCCTGCCAAGCAGCAGGAAGTTCTCTGCCCCGTTTCTACAGTGGAAAGGGGTGCCAATTTTACGATTTTATTTTACTTATTGTTTATTTTTAAATCTCCCCTCTGAGTACCCAGCAAAACACCTGCTAAAACTCGGGATCCTCTATGCCTGACCCCAAGAGCGAAGACTGGCAGAAGGATGGAAAGAAAAGACTGGGCTCCCAGGCTGGGGGGAAAAGTTTCCCTGGTTCTTACACATCGCCCCCACCTTTGGCCTGTTCTGTCTCACATATTCAGGGTGATTTTGTTGTTCTTGTGTTTGGCGCTGTCCTCCCATCACCCTGCCCTCCCCCACGCACTTCCCAACACCACCATCTGTCAGCCCAGCCCGGCCTGAGCCCAGGCTGGTGCAGCTGGCTCCCAGGAGGTGACCGCAGGCTGGTCACCTGCGAGGGCCCGAGTCAGGGGCCGGAACCTCCAGGCCCAGCAAGGCCAGCCCACAGCCGCGGAGCAGCACAGTCTCCCCACTGGAGCGCAGCCCCAGACGCCGCTGGCCGAGGTGCGCCCGCCGCGCACGCGCCGCCCCCGCCCGGGTGCGCGGGCGTGGACAATGGAGCAGGGAAGCCGCGCACAAAGACGACAGCTGCGCGGCAGGGCGAGAGAGGGGCAGCCGCCCGCGCCTCCTTAATTTATTTATAGATGCACTGGCTCTTTATGTGGCCTAGTTAAGGAGGCCTTTCCATAAATACATCGCAACGGATGTTATTCTAGAACCCACCAATAATAGGCACAGCTGTAGAGGTTGTTGCCGGATTAACAGCCCCACCTTCCTCTCTCCCCCCCCTCCCCCGAAATAGAAAATAAATAAACTTAAAAGTGCTGGTGTTGTTCTCAGTGTTTGCATACGAGAGAGCAATGATATTTAACAGTGAGATGTTTCTTTGAAAACATCGGGAATTTCTTAGGAAAGAGAAAACCACGAAGCAAGGCAGACCAAAAGCCTGGGTGCTCTCTGCTCCCATCCTTGGCTGCAAGCATCTGTTTAACCCAAATACAACCCTCTTTCCAGAGACCACACGTGGGGGTGACGGTGGTGGTTCGCTTTTTTGTACAATATGATTTGCCAAACACAATTCCGGCTCTTCCTGATCTGCTCACTTCTTAAGGGCGTTGGCCCTACACCGCCCACTCTGGAGTCTCAGGGCCCAGAGAATCAAATCATCAGAGAGCCATGAAGGAGCCCCCAACCCCGGATCCCTTTGTTATTTTTCCCAGTTTGTTCTACAGACCCTTAATTCTATTATCCGGCTGTAATTTGGTTCTGTCTCTCCAACATTCTTTCTTTTATTCTCCCCCTTTCTTTTTAATGGATCGATTCATCTGTAATTGGATTTTCTCTGGCTCTTACCAGCTATTAAAAGTAGCTAGGCCTGTGTGTGAGTGTGTGTGCTTCCTCCCTAGGCCATGCTTCTGGATGTCTTAGAGGTTTTGCTCTTGCCGGGGGTGTCCAAACAGGAATTCAATTCCCTGATCCTAGTAAGGTATCAGGGAGCAGCAGGAAGAAAACAAGCTTTAAAAGCTGACAAACCATAGCAGTTCTTATTTTGTTTTAAGGTTGACATTTATTGGGCTCATACTATGTGCCGGGCGTTCTTCCAAGCACTTTATAAGCATCAGTAATCCTTGCCACAGCAAGGATTTTTAGGCAAGTCTGGTTATTTCTCCATTTTACAGATGAAAACACACAGAAACGGAGGAATTAAGGAACTTGACCAATGCTCTCAACCAGCTAGTGGCCAGACTCTTGATTAAGATGCTGTTTTCCCAAGTTCTACACATTTCAGATCTGTGTGGCCTTGAACATGGCTTTGTTGTTGTTGTTGTCGTTGTTTTTCTGTCTCTGTTTTCCACATCTGCAAAATGAACAATAATGGATATTTCTCTCACAAGGAAAAAAGCTCAAAAGTGGCCAATTAACTTGCCAAGTAGCAGAATAAAAATTCAGACCTCTCTTCTTCACTAAGGTACAGGGGTCTGGACTCTGGTTTCCAGATGTGGAACCTCAGGTAGAGATTGAGGTGGGGTGAGGAGCCTGTAGGAGTGAATCTGCACTAGGAAGGGAGACATTTTCAGACAAGAGATGTGCCAAATCAACTCCACAAATGGCCTGTTGCTTGACTCTCATTTATGTCACGTATAACTTCTGATCTCAATTTTATAAATGACCCAATAGATGATTTCTCAAGGCTGTTTGATGAAATAATGCACAAAAAACACCCAGCATTAACACCTGGGCCTTACATTTCATAGTTTCCTAATTCACATGAAGTATTACAATAATAATTATTATTGTTATTGGAATGAATATTTAAATGTGGTCTGTATATGCAAGTCATGCAGGGTTCTTAAATATTACCAGATTGCTTTTATATCAAACTAGGATCTCTTTTTTTTAAATCAAAATTTGCAAATCAATTTTAGAAACTATGAACGAAACTGATCCTCATGCTGTTCAGACACAGAACACAATTATGACTGTCACTCAAGGGGTGGAGTCAGGAATTAACCTCTACTGTGCAACTGCAAAGCAATATAATTTCATAATTTCTAACGTCTGGAAAACTCCACAGGCAGTATTTGCAAAAGCAATTTTGCAATGACCACATTCATTATCTGTTAAGTCTTTTAGGGTCTTTTCCTTGGAAAATCCCCAAACAATGTTTAAAAATTCTGCAAATTTTAGAGATTTGTTTCAATTCTAAATTTTCCCCAAACCACATCATTTAAAAATGTAACACTCTTTTTCAGATGAAAACAGCATGTGTGTATTAACTCTGACATAGATAAAAAGTATAACTTAATTGGATCAGAATTTCACAGACTGATCATTACAGTAGCCTCTGAAATCAGAGATGGTTGTAAGCAACTCACATATTGAACTGTGAGGAGTTGGGCCAATAACTCGTGGCATCGCAACAGAACTCTGGTGACTATTAGTGAGGAGCTTCAGGGGGCAGGGGAAACACAGTGACTGCAGGTATATATGAAATTTCTTTTGAGGGAGATGGAAATGTTCTAGAAGTAATAGTAATAATTGCCCAATCTCATAAATACATTAAAAACCACTGAACTTACACTTTAAAAGGGTACATTTTAGGCTATGTAAATCATCTCAACTGAAAAAGGGTAGTAGTAAAATAGATTGGGAGAAAAACTCTTTGTACATTGAGTAGATAAACTATCATAGAAAAAAAATATGTTGTGGAAATATATCTACTGATATACAATAAAATTTTACATACTAAGTGGAGGGAAGTTATATTCCAAGTAAACAAATATGACCCATTCTGATTAAAAAGAGTATCTGAGTCTAAATGGATCTGGAAGAAGGTACAATTTACCAAATTGCTAAGTGATTATTTCTGGCATTATAGGTGTTGCTGTTTTTTCTTTCATCTCCTTTCCTCTTAAGGAATGAATAGATACATACATGAACACAAACACACATACATTTATACATGTAGAATTAAAAGAATTTAATAAATGGTTCTGGGGACCAGGGAGGATATTACACAAGTACAGAAGTTTTCATTTAGACTTCCAACTCACTAGAAGTGCAGAAGCTTCCAAAACGTTCCCAGGGAGCCCCACAGTGCACTGTATATCGGGACAGCTAGCAATGACCAGCATCGCAGCACACACACAAACTTCAGAGTTTACTTCTTGCCTGCCCTTCCCATCTCTTGCACTTTGATTCAGAAAAGGAATGAAACCCTCTCCTCCTGATGTAACTCACAAACAAAGCCAACTTCACTTGTCGTCCTCCTGGATGAACATAACCCAGTTCCTTCTATCCTCAGTGAGACCTGTGCTGGGCGATGTCTTGGGCGCCTGGTTCTGTTGTAGTGATCTCAGGTACTGCACCGTACTTATCAAGAAGGGGGAAAGTGATGCTCTCAGAAGCACCTAGTTTCAGTCAGGTATCTTTGGGGCAGTATCGATGGTGGTATGTACTTGACCCCAGCAGTGTGCCCAGGAAGTGGGTTTGGGATACACTGCTATCAGAGGCACAGGGAGAATGGTAGCCCCGGATGTGAGTGCCAGTATGTCTGACCCCCAAGAATCAAGTCTAACCCCCTAGAACACACCCCCATCTTTGCTCCTTGTAGCCAACTAATTATAAAAAACCGAACCACAGGTTTCTTGAAGAGCTCCTGAAATAAATTTGGTCAGCTGCCAAACAGCTCACTCACTGAATCACCAGTGCTCAGCCCTGACCTTCCTCATTGAGGATGAAGCCCCAGTCCATGCACACTCCACGTGCTAGACAACATGATGTTAAGGGAGAGAAAGGGAAGGGGAGGGTGAAAGGGAGGGAGGAAGCCAGCCCCTCTCCCTTGCTGGCAGCCCACCCCTCCAGAGCTTCCCCCAAGCCCATCCCTTCCCTTCCCCCAGCCCTGCAGTTGGTCCCATTATCACTTCCACCCTGGCTAATTATAGTCACTGATTACCTAACAGCAAGTCTAACTGTCACCTGCTTTGGCCTGACAGATTATGCCATCTGGGCCACGTGGCCAGGGTCCCGGAGCCGTGAGAGGTCACAGAGAGGGCCAAATGGCACTGAATGGGAAGAAATGTGTTTACAGCCCTGACAGCTGACTGGGCCATTAGAGGGACTTGAGCTGTGTGTGTCCCCGCTGAAGCTGCTCTCCAGGGGCCTTGCGGCTCAGCGCTATTAGCTAATGGGATATAGCTGCATGTTGCTCAGGTTCCAACTGTGGCCATGAGAGGGGACTGAACCCTCTCCTAAAAAGGAAAAGAGCAAGGACCTAGGAGGAACCTGGGGCTCACCGTTGTTTGGGGTCCTCGTTAAGCCCACACTGCAATATGCTGCCCACAGAGCCCACGTTCCATTGGCCTTCAGACTGAGAAAGCACCAGATTCAAATTCATTTGCTATTTCCTGCACTCACTGTGCAGTACCGTCAGTGCATTCAGGAAGCACACCGGATGAGAGTGAATAAGATGTGGATAGTGACTTCCATTTATTAACACCTTTTATGTCCTGCATCTGTCCTGGACAGATGTGCTTGTGTGTGTCCTTGGAATACATGAAAAAAAGCACATTTCGAATCCGTGGATCTGAAGATGGGGAAGCAGGCAGATTCTGTGTTTCTAAGAAGATCCTATGCTTTGAATAGTCAGAAATCACTTACTTATTTATGAAATTAAGTTGCCCAATTAACATCATGCAGAAGATTCATAGACTGGCATTTCTCAAACTGTGAACTGCAGAGCACTCCAGACAAAGCTACCCCCACCCCAGTGAGTTCTCAGTTAAGTCAGTGTGGGAAGCAATACAGACCCTGGGACCCTTGGAGATTCACAGTGCACAGAATTAGCACATTGGAGCTAAGACACCTGCAGTGACCTGTCCTGACCTGGATGTGAGCAGTTTGATTTCCATTGAAAGCTGGGTGCTCTCTGTCCTCAGTTCTCACTGTAACCCTTGCTAGAGATTTAGTACTATCCAGATTGCTTAACCTACCCATTAGTTTTTTGATCTGGAAGATGGCTTCTCAGCCACTGGTGCTGCTCACATCACATGCACAAGCGAGAATGCCTTTGAGACTGTGTGAGGTGTGTCTTAGCATCTAGCCACTGGACAGTGGGCTTTCTCCAACAGCTTCTGAGGACAAATGAGGCCACTGTGCCCAGCTTACCCTCCTCCCGTCAAGAGGAGGAGGCAGAGGTGGATGAGGAAAGGGGCAGAGAGAAGCCCCTTTGGGGAGATCATGAGACCTGGGCGTGCGGGAGGCCTGGAAACCCTGATAGCAAACGCTGGTGGTCTGTGAAGAGTCAACATTTAAGATCAATTTACTTAAAATTTAACTTGAAAAAAAAAAGTTTGCCAAACCAGTGTTTTTGCATGACATCAAAGTCCCACAAAATCCAGAAATGACTGCCAAGCAGTAGGAAATTCTCTGCCCCGTTTCTACAGTGGAAAGGGGTGTTATTATATTAATATATTAATATGAAGTAAAAAAATGACAAAATGGAGGATATGGAGTAATCACAGCCCGTGTGTCTATGTGGACGCAAACCTTTGTGTGTGCCCAAACAACCATACACGTGACCTTGAGGAGTACAGTGGGATCATTAAGAGTGGCAGCTTTGGAGCTAGGGAACAAGTTTGATGAGCAGCTCATCTAAGTGCTTTAACCTTTGGGTTTGCATCTTCTGTGAGATGAGGCTGACATGGGAATTAAATGAGATAATGTCTGGCAAGTACCTAGCACATTGCCTGGCTCAAATTAAGCACTCACCAAATGAGAGCTATGATTGTAATTAATATAGAAAAAGTCTAGAAGAAAATGCACAAAGTGTTAACAGTTCATCTCTGAGTGCTGAGTTAGACATGACTTATTTTCTGCTTCATACTCTATTATCCAAAATTATGCAAAGAACAAAAATTATTTTAAAAATTAGAAATTTAGAAACCAAACTATGAGGTAAAATGATGATCGTAGTTTTCTCTGGTTGATAAAATGTGAGTTATTTATTTTCTTCTTTATGCATTTCAGTATTTCTCAAACTGTACATGATTTTAATTTTTGACAGTTTTAACAATTTTTAGTAGACAAATCTTACCCATCCACTCAGGGCAGAAGAAATATAGAAAAACTCTGAAAAGAAAGTAGAAATCATTTAAAGTCTCATGATATCTCTGTTGTCATTATTCTTGGGATTATGAAGGGTGGATTTTTCTAAAAGATTGGTTCCATAGAATTGTGTAGTACACAACTTGGACAGTAATACACAACAGTCCTCAAACAGTGTCCATCTGATCACTGCTCATCCCATTCCCTAAAAGAAATCTGAAAAGTTTGATGTGAAATCTTCCATTATATCCATAATACACATGTATGCACACATGCAAACATGCTCATATGATTAAGCAAAAAATATCCATGTAAAGATTTTAGAGTTTTCCCAAAGGTAATGGGTATATAATCAGTCCCTAAAGACCAACTCTGGGTATGGGGGAAGGGTCACCTTCTCCAGATGTGAGCGTGCTTTAAGCACCTACTGTATTCCAAGCCCTACTAAGGAAACAAAAATGAAGAAGATGCAAACTCTCTGGTCTTGATAAGTCTCCAGCCAATCACAGAAATGCAACATTACAGATGTCTGCAGTGTCAGGTGGCAAATCCCATCATAGAAGCTGAGAACAGGCAGCCAGGAAGAGGTTGGGTCTCCCCAGTAGGCATTCAGGAAGACCTCTCAGAGAAGAGGCACACTAAAAGTTAGGAATTCTGTTATCTAGCAGGCCTATATCACTTGACGTTCCCCCACTGCCACGTTCACTCACTTCTCTGGTCTTGGGTTGGACCATGACGTTCCCACACTTCTACTCCCATCCAAACCATTCTCCTCCTGCACAACCTATCCAGATGTCACTTCCTGGAAGCCTCCCGCCCCTACCCAGACTGCAGGAGGTGGCTCTCCTTCTGAGCATAGGTCTTTATTTTGACTAACCTTAAGTTTCTTAGTTATATGACTATTTCCCTATAGGACTGGAAGTCAGTATTTTGCCCTCTTCATCTTTGTGTCATGGGGCATGACTGGCACCAACTGAACACCACACCTTGTACACAGTCAGTGCCCAATAAATGTTACCTAGAAAAAAAATCAGTGCTCGAATGTGATTGCGATGGTCCCATAATACATATATCCACTCCTAGCACAAAGAGCACACTCATGCTCATTAGCAAATTCCCCCTTCAAGGCGACCAATCAAAAACGTGCATACAGTTTCTCAGTTGCACAGCTGAGCAAACAGAGAGCACCTTTGTCCTAATTGGAAGAAGTCCCTGTTCATCCTGACTGTTCCTCCAGTCTGAAGTAGCCCCCAGCCAGCAGAACAGGGGCTGGCTTCCAACCCCACTCATTCAACTGAGTGTCCTGTGCTGGACATTTAGTCCACCATGGTCCATAGTAGCCCTGACAGCAGGCTGATAGACAAGATGTTTTCTCTCCCCCAAAACAGTTTAAAATTTGTTCAACGGTCAGGTAAACACATAGTAAGTGGGTGATTCTAAAATTCAGAATAAGTGAATGATTGAATGAATGCTAAATAATAAGTTTTCTCTGATTTTGACTGGGTTCCATTAAGTCCTCCATAGTGTTTGCTTTGTGCTTTGACTAAGGTCTCCTTTATTTGAATCCTCACATCGAATGTTCTAATTCCTTTTCTTTGTGGCTAAGGGTCATGAAGGCCTCTGGCTTTTTTGAACAGGTTGAGTTTCTGTGCAAGACGCAAAGGTCAGGTGAAGTTCGAATCAGCCCTGAGAGGGATCTTCTGGGGTTATTATGTGAACTGACTCACATAGACTGGTCCGGATGCTCAGCCATCCCTGTCTCTCGCCTTGCTTTTAAGTGAAGTCTTTAATACACACGCAGAGTTTCCCAAAGGTGGAAGCAGTGATTAATGGCAACCTCACTTGATTGTCTCATCAGGAGGGTGGAGATGAACAAGCTGTGACCCCAGTGTCACCCACAGCACTTGGCACATGGTAGGCATGCTGGTATCGTGGAAGAATAGCTCTATGCTAAAACTCCCATTTGGTTGGATGGATCAGATGAACGGGTCATGTGGCATGACAAATGTGATAATCACCCAGAAACTGCAGCGAGTCACCCATTCTACCAGGGCTAAAGGGCCAGGGCCAAGAGCTCTCTAAGTGCTACACATTGCCAATGGCTGTGTGGGGGTAGGGGGGTCTCTAAAATGCCTCTGTGGTCCCCAGACATCAATAACAGTAAGATCATCAGTGCCATTAAAGAGGAAATTACAGTTGCAGGTGGATTGAAATGCTGTGGGGCCAGTCTTTAGCTTTATGGTTGCACAGCAACTTCTTTGGTCTTGTATCAAGACTGTTGCAAAAGTTTATTTACTGGATGTTCCAGACTTACGTCCTTTCCCTGTTCAGCCCTCGCTGAATTATTTTTTTCCTAAGGAACCCTGGAATCAGACCACCTCTCTGCTGAAATGTCATCAGGATCTTTTAGACTGTCCCTCTGATGTCATCCTGCTCCTCAGCCTGGCTTTGGGGAACCTTTGGGAACTGGCCTCATCTTTCTATCCCTTTCCCTACATCCACAACACTCCAAAGATTCTCTGCTTTGGACAAAAGTATCCTTCCCTTTTCCCTACACACAGATATACTTGGGCCTTCTCTTCTCCCAGGCATGCTCTGGTGATTTTTCCTTTGCTCAAAGCAGCCTTTTCTTCTCTCTCCATCTGTGCCTATCCACTTTATCCTCTAGAATTTAATTAAAACTGCACCTGTCTAGTGCAACCTTCTTGGGATCCTGCAACTAACAGTGCTGCTTGAGCTTCTCAGAGCACCAGCATTGGATGGGCATTCAGAAGACACTTTTTATAAATTCAGGTACCATCCCATCATCTTCTGAGCTGGACCTAAGCACTGTCGGTGAGAAAAACCCATCTTCTTCTTCTTCAACATAACATGGCTGACAAAAATCTCAGGCTCTGGAGTCCCAAGGCCTGTTTATTGCTCTTTCACTGCCTTTAACTATTTGGCCTGAAGCAAATTTTCTTTCTTTTTCAAGTCTCAGTTTTCTCATCTGTAAAAGAGAATGATAATAACAACTATGGCACAGGCAGTGTGAGGTTTGTTAGTGATTCAGAGAGTAATTATTCAGTACCTAGCACAGCAAGTGCATCAGAGGCTGTTGTCATGTGAGAAGGTAGGATCCGTGCAGACAGACACAGTGGTTCCCTGGTGGCTGAACCTGAGCTGTGAGGGGACTGTGGACAGAGCTGATGGGGTCAGGGTGGTAAAGGGCTCCTAGGGTGAGGAGTCTGGACTGACTCTGAGACAGGAAAAGCCTTCAGAAGGTGCTGAGCAGGGAAAGATGATCTGACTCACATCCCACAGACTCCCTGGCCATTGCAACAGAGATGGGCAAAGAGAAATCAGACAGGTGCGTCGGGAGACTGTTGCCTCTAATGATTTTCTGGCTAGAAATAGTCAAAGATGTGCCAAAGTGAATGAGGCCTGGTCCTTGTCCTTGGAGAGCTCATGGAACATTGCCGGGAGGGGATCTTTTTCTCAAACAAGGAAACCAAGAAAGTCCAATAAAAGGGGGATAACGAGTAAAAAAAAATGGGTGCTCCTAGGAAACAAAGAGAAAGAAGCATCATGTGTAGGTGGTGGGAGGAGGCCCAGGGAGGCTGCAGGAGGATGTGACCATCTTTCCTGAAGGATCTTTAAAGCAGCCCAGATGTGATGCCTGGGATCCTAACACAGTCTGCTGTCTCCAGGAAAGGGATTCTCACCAGGTACCACAGACTGGAAGAAGGGAGGTGAGGATCCTTCTCAAGGATAAAGTACTCTGAGCCTTTGAAAATCTCTAACTTCCATTTCCATGACAATGCTTTAAACCTGTCACCTGCCCTTGGTGCTACCAGGCCAGTGTTTTCAGTTCTAGAGGACAGGTATTTGAAGAGCTGACAGTAACTTGCTCTTCCTCTTTATCTATCTGCCTACCTGTTTTAAAAGATGCCCTGAGAAACTTTTTTTTTTCAACAGGAATTCAAATGAACTGGAATTTAATGCCTTGTTCCATTAACATTTCAGAAAATACCAACAAGAAGCCCCAGCAGATAATTACATACAGGGGAGCAAAGTGGGCATGTTTGCCTTCCACAGGTCCACCGGAAAAAATGCATTTCAAAGTGGGCTGTGTCACCAAAAATCATTGGGAATTATTTGGTCTCCACAATTATGGATTAAAATAATGTTTACATTTGGGCGAATGGGCTCTAATTGGGTTGGCCATTAAGTGACTGAGCGTAGGAATAAAATGAAGCCTAATTTGAAAGCCTCAGACAGGAAGCAGTGATTAGCTGTGGAAGGAGAGAAATATGCAGCTCCTGGCTCCTACCTGCCTCTGCGCCAGAAAGGGGTTAAGAGGCCAGGAGCAGCCCCAGCAGTGCCCACGGTGCTAATGAAAACCCTGTCTTTTATAGGACTTCACAAAGCACTTTCCCAGGCACCATCTTGTTTGATCCCAGCACCACGCTGCCAATGGGCAGGGCAGGAGCTCTCACTGCCCTTGTTTCATAGCCGTGGAAACTGAAGCCCCAACTCAGATGCCTTACTGAGGTCCCACGACAAGGGCGGGGAGGGGCCACAGTTCAGGCCGGCATTTCTGACCCTCAGTCCTGTGGTCTGACCACCACGCCACCCGGCCTCTCAAAAGCCTTTGATTAGTGAGAGCTTCAAGCAAGGCTGGCGCGTTAGCAGGCATAAAGTGATCACACAGGAGCGAGCAGACTTGTGGCCCTGTGGGGCCAAAGGGCTGCTGCTGGAGAGGCCCAGTGGACAGCTGTTTTCAGCTGGGGAGCTAAGCAGGCAGCACCTCACTTGGCCCGCCAGCCAGGGCAAGTCCAGGAAAAGAGACCACAGGGAAGAAGGCTCCCCTCAGAGGGACTGGAAGCAGAGCCACCAGCAGCAGTGAATTCACAATATGTTTGGAAATAACGTCATCCCTTTGTATCCATGGGGGACTGGTTCCTGGATCCCCCAGGATACCAAAATCTGTGGACGCTCAAATCTCCTATATAAAATGGCATAGTATTTTCATATTTTTTATAGAAATCCTCCCATGATTTTAATCATGCCTAGATTACTTATACTACTTAGTACAATGTCAGTGCTATGTAAATAGTTGTTCTACCATGGCAAGATAAAAAATCTGTCCACATGCACTAGAGATGCAATTCATTTTGCTGCATATTTTTGATCCCAGGTTGGTTGAAGCCACAGATGTGGCATCCACAGACATGAAGGGCTACTGGCGCTGTTCTTTGAAGAAGCACATAAAGCAGCTCAGAGGATGCTTCTGTAGTGGGCATTAACAGATGCAAAGCAAGGAGCAGGTGCCCAGCTCCAGCTCAGACCAGGGAACACGAGAGCCATGTTGCCATGCAGAATTGCCAAACCAATCTCCTTCCACTGCTGTGCCAACGAAGGGACCCTCTAGTCCACTAGGGAGGAGATTGGGAAAGCGTATCAGGCCCCACTGACACCTGACCTTTCGGGACATCCTCAGTTGGCCTTGAGATAAAGTGCAAATGTCTTAGGAGGACTGGCAGTACCCAGTGAGGCCCCACCCTTCTCACATTCGGAGCCTCCTCTCTCCACACACTCCACACGCATACCCACATATGCCCACACACGATCACTCCAGCTGCCCAAATCATACACTGCTCCACTTCCTTAGCTATTGTGCACTCCCATTTCTCAGCTTTGACCCATGCAGTTCTTTGTCCCAGTTTCACTTCCTCCCTCCTACCGAAATTGCTTGCCTCCTGTTCACCCTTCAAGTATCAGCCTGCTGGTCCCTTCTTGCGGGAGGCATCTCTCCAGCCCCTTTGCCCCTCCAAGTTTGCCTGCCTTGCTCTCTTCCTTCTCTGTGCTTCCCCAAATCTCATTGTAATTTCCTGATTCTTATTCCATCCTCACCATCTGGCAATTATTTGCTGCAAACGGGGGCTGCTCCTGTACTCCCTGCAGTAAGCTTTAGCCAGGCTCTAGAGGACCTGTTGAATGATGGGGTAGAATAATTCTTTAATTAAGTTAGTTGGTGGTAAAATCGAGTAAGCAAAAAGCATTCCTCTTTTATAGGTGGTAAGTTCAGCTGGGCTCAGCTCCAATAGGATCTGGGCTGGACCGCCCCTCCCTGTCTTGTGACGTAAATATTAGAGTCAAGATTTTGCTGTAAAAATGAGCAAGCGCCCCATTTACAGGATTCTGTCTGAAGAAGGCTTATTTCTATCTGGGTGTGATCCAAGTTACTGAGGGCTTTAAATAATTGGGAAAGACATTATCTTTGGAAGCTAAAATCCAACCCTTGAATACCTTGGTTCTTGCCAAATATCTCCCACAACCCACATTAAGTGGATTACTGTGTCCTTAATCACAGGCTAAATGCCTGCATCTGTGGCTGGCATCAGCTGGGTGTGAGACAGCTGCAGTCACTGTGATGCCCCCTGCTATGACAGCAGAAAGCCACTGGGTAAAGAACTCCAACCAAGGCTGAGAAGCAAGATGATGCAGGTGAAGATCTCGATGCATTTATTCATTCAGCATTACTTATGATCAATTAGGGTTAACTGCAGAGGAGAGAAATAAGACACGTTTCCTTCCCTTGAGCAGCTCCATAGGATAAAAAAAAAGTGCTTAGAGAACTAAAAATCTCTTGTAACTGTTTGTCTTTACAGCTCAAACTTTAACTGATACCTGGGTGTTGTGGTTTAAATGAGTCTGTCATTCAAGATATCTGAGGTGGGGCCTGAGAGTCTGCATTTCTCACAGACTCCCAGGTAAGGCTGGTGCTGATGGTCTGGGAACCACATCACAATATAGTCCAAGGAGGGACAATACATATGCCCTCATTACCTCATTTGATTCTCACAAGAATGCTGGGAGTGGATAGGGATGTACTTTGTGATTCGCTCATAGATAAAAGCATTGAGCCTAGGCAAGAGTCACTATTTTCCTAATGATATCACAAGTGATAAAGTTTGGATTCCATTATTCAAACCTAGGAGGCCAAATCCTCAGCTTAATCCCCTACATTGCCCCCTGCCCCTGCTCAGCTGCTATTCCCAGACACAGCCACTTCCGCCTCTTAACAGGGACCTGGTATTTGCTGAGTGGCTTCCCAAACCCCATGCTGGCTGCATTGACAGCCATACCCCTCTCCTCTGTGATTTGCCTCTGCTGACCATCAGCAGCTTGGTGACCCTCAGGATAATGGGCTGAAGACTACAGGGAGTAGAATAGGAATGGAGTTTGGAGAATACACGAATGTTTATCACCTCTGAGTCTCTGCACCTCATGTCTTCTTACACTGTGTCCCCACTAGTTAGTTACAAACAAGCCAATGTCCCTAGGGAATGGATGAGAGTTGTAGCTACTGCATGCAAGATACTGTGCAGGTGTCTTCCTTGTACCATGTCATTCAAGAGGTGCAGCGTGGGTTCAGCTCTTCACTCCTGTCTGCATATGTTCAACACCTGTTAAGGCCAGCTATGATCTCAGCACTAAACAGAGATAACTATAAGGCACAGTGTTTCCCTTCCAGGGATGCTTAGAAAGAATGAGTGACACGCCAGAAATCACTCTGCTAGGAAGTGCTGCGACGGGGACAGGAAACCACCATCTCCCCAACCTAAACCCATCATTTTTCCAGCCTCATCTAGCCCTTCAGACCAGCAGCCCTTATCATCTGAGGGACGAGTTAATCATAACATGATCATGACTCAGCCGATCTGCAAGAGGCCCAATTAGCATATTTATCATCACTCTCTGATTCAGACAAACTCCAGTTCATGCTTTGAAGACAATGGCCTCAGATCAACTGTAGAAGTCAGACAGAAGAACTGCCTACCTTAAGCCACTCTGAGAACCTGCTTGGTGCAGGGTGAGGGCATCCCCCACCCTGGATGTCCTCACCCTGGAGAGACTGAGTCGGTTGAAGAGAAGAGTGTGATTATTGCATGCAGCCAAATGTGGAAGCAGCATAACAAGTGTTACGTCTGAGGCCAGGAATGCAGCCCTGCGAGAATGCTGCAGGGCTGGCAGGGAGTGGGTGGGAGGGGAGAGAGTCTGCCGCCATGTTCACATCACATCATGTCATTATGATGTGTGTTCCTCAGGCCTGGTACCCACCATGTGATCATCACTTTGTGCTCTCATCCCCACAATCATAAGGGAAGGGCCACTTAGGCCCTTTGTAAACAGATGACCCTGGTAAACACATTGTCCTGTAAGTGCACAGCTGGGGTAACCTCCTGGCCACAATGAACTGGACACAGAATGGAAGCATAATGGACCCCACTGACAGATGAGCAGGAGGCAACTAAAGGAAGAGAAAGAGCAGTGATCTGGGAGATGAGCAGCTTGGTCAAAGGGTGGAATAATTTGGGCAGTCTGGGGAGGGGTTGGGGAGGTGACATTGATAAGGATAGTTGTGACTTAGAAAAGGAGCAGTAAGGGAAGGGAAGAAACCCTCACTCAGTGCCATTTACAGAGACACAAAGACTGGCGGGTGTGTGAGGTTTTATTTTGGAGACAGATGGAGGTGTTATGCAGATCTAGAGCTTTCTTCTGCATTCGTTGCGTTTGAGAAGGATTTTTGGATCTCACCTGGAGATTTAAGCTAGCCAGTGGTCATATGGGTTTCACTTTTGGCAATGGAAGCATAAAGTTTAGCATCATAAGCATGTGGCATTTGAAGACATGAAACTAGAGGTGACCACCAGCACAGAAAGGGAGATGGAGAAAAAAAGGAGATTTAGGACAAAATTGTGGGGCTCTCCAAAAGTGAAGATAGAGAAGCAGAGGAGAAAATTGGGTATGAATAACCTGTGAGATGGGAGTAAAGAGAGAATATGAGCTTTCAGCAAAGCCAAAGGCTAATAATGCAGACAGCAACATGGGGATTATAACAGAGAAACATGTTTAAGGGAAAAAAAAAAAATGGACAACTGTACCTAGCACTGCAGACAGTATAGGTAAAATGAGGATTGAGACTAAACACTGGATTTATATCTCTAGTCCTTAGTAGGGACTGGCACATAGTAGATGCCCAATAAATACAAGTCCAACTCATTAACTAAAGGATTAGTAATTGGAGTTGTCATGCAAATTTAAGTCTTTATGCTGGTCCTGAAATGGACTGCTCGATCAGCACAGGATTTTTATATCAGAGCTGTTTAGTAATGGGGCATCTTTCAAGTAGCTTCAGGAGGAACCACAGACCATCTGCCTAGGATCCTGCCTAGGAATTCCTGCTTATGTGGGGTTTAAGCCAGGCAGTCGCTGAGGCTGACTCTGGGTAGGGTTTCTGTCTCCCCACAACCTGAACCTGGTCAAAGTACAGAAAGAAACGCCAACCCAGTCTAGGGTTAACACATCTGAAGCAAATCTTTTTCTGAAACTTCCTCCTCTGCTTTCTTCTCCCTCTTATCTTTTATTGGCTTCCCGAAATGCCTTATCTGCAAAGCCATGATTCTGTTCTAAATCTCTGTCTATGAACACAATTACCATTTCTGCTTCTTCCACAAGGTAAAAATGAATCACAAGATGCAAGACATTAACTTTTCCACCCAGCCATAGGCAGACTGTCTTCATCTCTAAATGATGCACTCCCCCACATCAAATAAAAGCAGACGGTTTTATTCTTCGGTCTAAAGTACTTAGCATGACGGAGAGACATCTGCTGCAGACAAATCTTGGGTCTTTGGAGCCTTAATACTTTGAAATTTATTCCTCTTCACCACCTGGAGGCTCATGAGTCCGTTTGTGGACTTCTCCCCCTCATTCTGCCTTGCAAGCTAATGAGCACTCGTTTCCCAGACGTGCAAGTGTTAGCTACTCTAGTAAGACCCACATCCACACCGCGATGGAAAGAGTCGAGAATGAACCATCGCAAGCCTTCAGATACCTTCCAGCTCCTCTCACTTTCATTCGTTCCTTGAACAATCATGCACTGTGTGCCAGATTCTGTACTATTTCCTAGAATTGAATATAGAGGCACAGCAAGAAACGAGATTTGGTCTTCTTTAAAAAAAAAAAAAAAAAAAAAAACCTGTGTCATGAATGGGCTTCAGAAGCTCCAGGTATCCCTCTGAAATAATAGGCAAAAAAGTTTGTGTGTCTGTGTGTCTGTGTACCTGTGCCCAGAGAGAGGTTTATAATTTTCATCAGATTCTGAATCCAAAAGGGTAAGTATCCATCAAAATCTAAAGTCAGCTTTGACACATCTTTTTTCATTATCCCTGGCTATATACAAACAAATAGCCAAGGATTGCTGGGTCTTCCCCCTACCCCCCAAATTGCTTTAGGTAAATCCTTCTCTCCACCCCCATACCTTAGTCCTGGGTCCTCTTCTCATTAGTTAACTGAAAACAGCTTCCCGTCTCCCACACTATCTTCGTCCTCCTCCAGCCCATTCTCCACCAGGCAGCCAGCACAGACTTTCAGATTTCTAACCCAATCATTATGACACTCTGCTTAAAACCTTTTAATGTCTTCCCACTGCTGTGAGCATAAATGACAACCCATAAACGATCCCAGAGGCATTTGCAATCGCAACAACACATTACCCTCTACTGTGCTGTTTGCTTCGAAGCTCTTGCCCCGTCCAAATTCTCTCCATCTCCAGATTCTTCGTTTGCTCTGCTGCCACTGGGCTTGTGCAAGCGCTGCCACTCTCTCCTGAAGGGGCTCATCCAGCTCTCTCGAAGTGATCATTTCAACTAACTTCTTCCCCTAACCATACCGACTGGATCAAATGGCCCATTTGTGAAACCTCCCAGTTCCGTGAAGTTCTTCATACTCTACCCAGGTTAGAACCATGCAGGCTTGTCTGACCCATTGATTAACATTCATCATTTATCCTTCGGCAAACCCAGTTATTCACCATTGTATCTGCAGGGCTTAGTGGAATACTGGGCACATGGACAGCCAGGCTTAATTAATACTCAGCAAATAAATTTAAAAATAGGAATGACCAAGTGGGTGAATAAATGAGGCATGTAGTACATGCTCTAATAAAGAAAAGCATCCATGCTGCAAGGGCACAGGGGAGCCGGTGTCTCCTCAGGAGATCACATGGCAAAGTATGCGTCCTAGGCATCTTTGTGTCTAGCCCGGAGCTTGTGAGGTGGTGGGTGTAAGCAAGGTGCATGGACAGAAGGAATGAAGTAGCAACTAACTATCCGACAGAGTGAGGGGCTCTTCAAGAGGCCTTGGCATTTGGCATCAGTCACAAAGAAGAACTGAAAGTATTCAGATCAAATGCAGAGAGAGGCAGGCCAAGGTCATTCAAACAGAAGAAAAGGCAAATGCCCCCCATCCCCCATGAAGCCACAGAAACAGAGGGAAGGTCCATAGGGAGAAAGGAGGTGGAGTGAAGTAGACAGGGAACTGCGCCTCCTGGGTGCTGGTCTTGATTTAGCATCTGAGCAGCCATCTTAAATGTTAACCGCCATCTTCTGAGATAAGTTTCTGCTTTCCTGTACTTCCTCTTACCTGAACTCCCTCACCCCCATTAGGGACCTACCCCATGGTACCATAACCCTAAGCCAATCCCAGAAGGACAGGCAGACCCCTTTGCTCTGGAAAGCCCCATGGTGCCATGGACCTGAGCCAACCCCATGCTGTTCCCCAGCCCAGCTCTGATGCAAGCCCACCAAGCCCATCCCTTAGCACCACAGCTACAATTCCAACCCCTACCCTACAAAAGTTGAACCTCCTCTCGCCTCTCTATAGAGAGAGGGCCTTTGTTTGTCAGTTTTGACGATTTAAGTTTCATGTGGATCTCTGCCAGGTCTCTGTCCTTCATTTCTCGCTCTCCTGTCTCTTGTTTTCTCACTTTCCTTTCACTCCTGGGAGGGAGCGACATGCTTCTCCAGCCTCTGAGAGCACTGAGACAAGCACCTCCAGCTGCAGACTCCTCAGGAGGGACAGTTGCCGAGTGCCACCTCCATCAGGGTCACCTTGTTTCAAGGACAAACCATTCCCCATGACTGGCTAAGAGGAGGGAATGAAGGCCCAGCCTTTTGGGTGGACAACTTCAGCAGCATTTTGTTCCAGGGTTCCCGGTGGGTTTTGGCAGAAGCCACCATTGATCCTGCCTCACTGAAGTTTGCTCCTTCCATCCTCCCCACGGGAGTCGATCTCACTGAATGCTGAGCTCTGTATTGCTTCTACTTAGGGAGCCACAGTGCCAGCCTGGGTCAGGCTACAGGATAGGTTTATGCAGAGGAACCAACTAGAAAGACAGTTGAAGTGAAATGGTAAATGCCTTCCATTGTTCTCTCAAGACATGTGGACCTGCCCTCCAAGCAAAGAGAAACGTGCGGAGTATCCAGTTCAGAGTCCTGTGTTGGGAAGACCTCTCTGGCTGCTGGGTGGGGACTACTTTAGAAGGAGGTGGAGAGGTACTCTATAGGGCTCTTGGATTAGTCCAGGAAGGAAACCTAAATTCCAAGTTGGAGATGTGAAGGGTCATAGACAGAAGGGATGGCATTAAGCATTGAGCAATTCAGAAGGAAAAATCAGTAACTCTCTCATGACACACTGACCGAAGGGGCAGAGTAAGGGATGAGTGGACCATGACAAGAGAGCTGGTTAGTTCCCAGAACCAGGGAAGCAATGCTACCTTGGGTTAGGATCCGGAAGAGCACAGTCTTCCTCCAAGGCTTTTTCTAGCACTGCCAGGTGGTGGAGAATTCGAATGGTAGCTGGAATCTTCCTGCAGCGTTCAAATAGATAGTAAACCATCAAAGTCTTATGCAAAAAAGTGGTCATCAAAATTTTGGTTTGTTCATTAGTTAAGATCTAAAGGCTTTCTGCCTGATATCATCAATCATCAAGCTTGTCAAAGAACATTCATGGGTCAAAAAGATAAGCCTTCAAAGAAGATAAGGAACAAAGGTATGAATCTACAAGAAAGGGGGCCAACTTGATGCAGAGTGAAGAGAACTTGATAGGAATATCATTCATTGGACAGATATTTATTGAGCCCCCTGTCTAGGTACCAACCATTAGGCTGGGGCTGGGAACACAATGGCAAATAAAACCCTGCTGATTCCACGCCAGGAAGCAAGCATATGTCTGGGGAAATTTACCATAAATAAGTTATGTGTTGGTGACCACCATCCCCCACCTCTGCACGTCAGCTTAGTTCAAATGTCTTCCTATTACGCATTTGCCACTACATGCTACTTTTGAGCTAGGATTACCTTTCAGGCTTTTCTCATTCATCATGACATAATAGAAAAAGTAGACAACTATACCAATCCTGATCTGACCCCTTACTAAGCAGGAGACCTTGAGGAAATTATACATCCATCCAATGGGGACAATTATACCAGTCTCCCAGAGTGCACTAAGACACTGTTTACATGAGCTTGTCCACCACAGTGACATAAAAGCCTTTATTTTATGCGACTTCAGCTATAGAAAGTGGGGATAAGGAGGAGGAGAGAAATAATTTAAAGATATGACCAGAGATTACTACATAATTTGTGGAGCCTGGAGAATAAAATGATATTGAGAGGCCCCTTGTTCAAAAATTAGTAAGAATTTCTAGATTGCAATGACAGTGTGCTAAGGCCAATGCAGGGTCCCTGTAGGTGTGGGGCCTTTTGTAACTGCACAGGTTACACATCCATGAAGATGGCCTGGGGCATGACTTCCCTGTGTCCACTTCTCAGAGCATCTTGACTCCCATGTGAGCATATTCCACAATGAATATGACTCTAGTGTAAAAATGCAGGTTTTGCTTACATGGGTATTGTGTCATGGTCACTAACCTGAGCAGTCTTCTTTGTGTGTGTGTGTGTGTGTGTGTGTGTGTGTTTGTACAGAAAACCATACATGCTGTTCCTTGATTTGAGGTCTCTCAAGGATGGATTTTTTTTTTTTAATTTTTTATTGTTGGCTGTTCAAAACATTACATAATTCTTGATATATCATATTTCACACTTTGATTCAAGTGGGTTATGAGCTCCCATTTTTACCCCAAATACAGATTGCAGAATCACATCAGTTACACATCCATTGATTTACATATTGCCATACTAGTGTCTGTTGTGTTCTGCTGCCTTTCCTATCCTCTACTATCCCCCCTCCCCTCCCCTCCCCTCGCCTCTTCTCTCTCTGCCCCCTCTACTGACATTCATTTGTCCCCATTGTATTATTTTTCCCTTTCCCCTCACTTCCTCTTGTATCTACTTTTGTATAAC